>NC_064420.1:4670000-5030000 GCF_023375975.1 Astyanax mexicanus | reverse complement strand
TATATATATATATATATATTTTTTAAACAAAACCTGAACAAAATGAAACATTTGGTTAAAGACTGACTACCGAATACTAAATAAGGTTTTCATTAATAATTATAATATTATTCATAATTTTTTTCACCACTAAATAAAGTAAACAACCTAAATATATGTCTTTCTTGATTTTCAGAATAAAAACAGCAAAAACTTTAATAAACAAATATATATATTGAACACTTTTTTTTAATAATTTTTCGGTAGGAATGTTTACAGCGGTATTTATACACACTGAATATTTAATATTTAATTAATCTCAATATACAGCACCGGTACCAAAGTTTGGACACACCTTAAATTCAGTGTTGTTTTATTATTTCAATATTTTCTTCATTGTATATTAATGCTAAAGTCATCCAAACTATAAAGACAGAAACTAATGATTTTTTTTGTATATTTTAGATTCTTCAATGCAGACACCTCTTGCTTAGATTAGACAGCTTTACACATCTTGGCTGGATTTTCTCAGTCAGCTTTATGAGGTAGAGTCACCTGGAATTCAGGCTTTCAGTTAACAGCTGTGCTGAACTCATCAAGAGTTAATTACTTGAATTTCTTGTCTCTTAATAAAGTGTTTGAGAGCATCAGTTCAGTAAAGTTGTGAAGAGGTAGAGTTACAGTTATACAGTGGATAGTGAATATTTATAGAGTAATGTTCGAATCCAGATTATGGCAAGAACTACTTAACAAAGTAAAGAAACAAATAAGAGATCAGTCAATGTTCTCGAAAACTTTTGAGAACTTTGAAAATATCCTTTGAAAATGATGAAACTGGCTCTCATCAGGAATGCTCTAGAATAGGAAGAGCAAGAGTATCCTCTGTTGCACAGGATACGTTTATCAGAGTTGCCAGCTTCAGAAACCACAAGTTAACAAACAGCTCCCCAAATAAGAGCACCTAATTTTTTTTTTTTTTAACACTTTTAAGTTACTACTATTACTACTATGATTCCTTATGTGTTCCTTCATAGTCTGGACGACTTCAGTATTCATTTACAATTTTATATATATATATATATATATATATATATATATATATATATATATATATATATATATATATATATATATATTACAAAACAGCTAATTGCAATATTTTTTCATCAATTAAATCTGTTTCTCCACGAGCTTGTGAAAATCCGTGTTGTGCCACGGCTCATAATTCAAATATGACAGTGTGCGCTCTCTACCCCAGGCCATGTTTGTGTTCGCCCTGCACAGCGAGTGCCTTTGTGGAGTACATAAAAGGTGTTACTTACCTCTGTGCTGCTTCCCCCATGCACCTCTAGCTGCACAGCCTCTACACAACACTTATGCATTAGGAGAGCGTTGGGTAAAACGGATCACAGCAAGCACTTGAGAACCGGAGGACTTTTAGATTTACGGAATCAGATTTGTCTTTGATGCAGAGTTAAGGTCTCGTACAGCCGAAGCCGTAACGGGTGAAGAGAGACCTGGGAGAAACCTCCACTCGGCGGTCCTGCAGGAGATGTGCTGTAAGGTTCTGGGCAGCTCGCGCTCGTCCCTCCCGCTATGCACTTTGCCATGTCTGGCTTTGGCCCCCGCTGCTATAAAAGGCACCCATTATAGCTAATACAGTCTGATTGCTTGACATTTCTCAAGTGCGGGAGTGAAAATGTCTGAATTCCCGGCTCTAAGTGGACGGAGGGTTTGTGCCGGAGCCGTAACGCTGCTTTTCCACTCTGTTCAATTCCGCCTAATCTGCTCTGGAGAGGCGATCGGAGTGTACAGGGCTATATACAGGGGTTGGACAATGAAACTGAAACACATGGTTTTAGACGACAATAATTGATTGTCCCGACTGACAGTTCTGGTGGAGAGTTGGAAACAGGAGAGTTGAGTTGAGGTGCCACCGAACATCCCTTTCAGACTTTTGGATGTGGTTGGTCCTTCTTGTCAGGTGGTTATGCTGACATTACCCTGGATACCGTGGCTCTTGATGCATCACAAAGACTTGCTGTCTTGGTCACAGATGTGCCAGCAAGACGTGCACCAACAATTTGTTCTCTTTTGGACTCTGGCATGTCACTTATAATGTTGTGTGCATTGCAATATTTTGAGAAGAACTGTGCTCTTACTCTGCTAATTTAACCTTCACACTCTTACAGCTCTTACTGGTGCAAAGTGCAATTAATGAAGATTGGCAACCAAGCTGCTCAAATTTAGCCATAAAACAACTGTTGTTATTTGGGTGGTGGGTCATTCTTTGGGGTGTTAGTGTGCGCTGTATTGGTTTGAGTGGATCAAAGGCAGCAGTGCTGCTAGAGTTTTTAAACACCTTTAGAGCCTGAGAGCCTGAGACTCATTCTTTCGCTATTCTTTCACTAGTGTTTGTAGCTGCTTGAAACTCTCCATATATAAAAGGTGTAGTGGATGGTGTCTCACTCATACGGTTCCGGCTTCAGGTACCGTCTGCAGAAAGCAGATGCTCCTCCACACAGGAGACGAAAACGCCTGATTGGTTGGAAGCTGCTGCTCTGAAATGACGCAGGAAGTGCCGGCCACAGTGGGAGATGATTGGCTGGATCTTTAAACAACCCCCCACCCCCCTCCCCTTCTCTTTTGTCCACATCTCCCCTTTTTCCCCCCCTGTCGTTCTGCCGCACCTCTTCTTACGCTGCTTTCTCTCGTGGTAGCATGTCCGACAAACATCCAGCGGATCTGGAACTAATCAAACAAACCCCCTGTATCCAATCCCTTCGGTAATCCCCCGAACACACACTCACTGAACACACACACTGAGCACACACTGAGCACACACACTCGCACATCCTCCTGCCCTCCCCGTGTGTCTCACCAGCTGTCTCTCTGTGCCCATGCCCGAGGGGGATTACGGATAGGTGGGCAGTCTGGAGACTGCAGAATGCTTCTTCCTGGGTGGCGTAGCATTGCGTCTCATCTCATCTCGCCGCTCTTTGACTCTGGCTAAGCGCTTGGCACGCTCTCCAGCTTCCCCACCATTCTCCCATCCCTCCATCCCTCCCTCCATCTTTTCCCTCCCTTCCTCCCTCTCCTCCCGTCCCCTCCCTCCCTCCCTAAATCCCTTAAACGGTTGCTCGGCTTGGTCCGGAGGCCCCATGCGGACCGCTGGAGAGAGTGTGAGGTGTGTGATTAAGAACGCCACGGTGCGGGCGGCTCATCAGTGCGCTCCCAGCTAGAGCTCAGCCGGGCGTGTCTGAACCCACCAGCCAATGAGCAGCTGCTGATGTGAGTTCAGCACCGTACCAGCCAGCAAGCCAGCCAGTGCAACCATTCAGTGATGTAATACTGGAATAGGATTTGAGGGCTGGAAGTGCTGCTCATGCTTCTATAGAACAGAGATAAAATTTCATATACAAATACAATGACAATAGAATGCTGGTCCACTGTCATCAAGAGTCTAGGACATAGTCACAACTTTATCCTATAAAAAAGGACAAAAAGATAAGAAAGCAAAAAGAAAAATGAAAGGAATTACTCCTAATAACCATAAACCTAGACAATCCCAAAATCTACCTCGACGTTTTTATTTGTGTTGTTTTTATACATTGTAAATTAGTACTAAAGTCATCCAGAAGAAATGCATAAGGAATCATGTAGTAAACCTAAAAAGTCTTGAAAAATCAAAATACCTATCTTAGATGCTGTTAACTTTCATGAACTTATCCTATGCAGCAGAGGAAACTCATGCTCTTCCTTTTCCAAGGCATTCCTGATGAGAGCCAGTTTCATCAAAATGTTCATTTCTTAAAGTATTTTTTTCTTTACTTACTAACATTTACTTACTAACATTACTTAAATAAATAGAGCTATTCACTGTATACTTGTAACTCTACCCCTTCACTACTTTACTGAACCAATGCTCTCAAACACTTTATTAAGAGGCAAGAAGTTCAAGTAATTAACTCTTGATTGATGAGTTCGGCACAGCTGTTAACTGAAAGCCTGAATTTCAGGTGAATCTACCTCATAAAACTGACTAAAAATTGCTAATATTGCTAATAATAGTGAAAGCATAAATCGTAAAATTTATTTGTAATGCTAATATGATAGCCATAAGCTGGCTAGCTACATTAGCCTCATAGCTAAAGTGCAAAGAGCCTTGGCAAATGGACTATTTGTAGGCTGTTTTTGGCCAAACTTGAAAAAAAAACAGCAGAAGATAGATTTTTCCATTCGCCTTAATGCTTTTAGATCTGACTGGATCCACTCCTGAGGCTTTCTGAGTCATCGTTAGACAAACATAAACACACACACACACTTACACACATTCGTACATTGTTGTAGCTCTATCGTTTTCTCTTTCAGCCTCTACAATATAGGAAAACATATCATTTTCCTCTGCCTCCACACGGTTCAGTGTGATTGAAGGCCATCTGTATTCAGGATGAGCTAAAGAACAAATTCACTCCACTCAGAAACAGAGAGCCACTGTACTCGTTTACACGACCTCACGCTCTGCTCAGAGTGCAGATCCACGCTCACGAGGGTTTCCTCACACTTACTACCCCTCACAGGACCGCACTAGTGCGTGATATGGATCCACATTGGGTTTCATTTGACCTCGTGGCTCGCTTCGTTTAAATTCAACATGAATCACAAATCATAATGTGTTTTCCTTCTGAACTGTGACACGGAGTTAAACACTGACTTGGGCATGGGGAAAGTGTGTGTGTGAATGTGGTGTGGTCATACTGTAATGGGAGGGTCGTGGAAGTTAGTGATGTAATATATGGTTCAGTTAAAACTGGTCAAAATTGTTTTTTTTATTGTGAAATACTATAGGTCTCTCTGAGTTTTATACGATGCTGCATATGCAATCTTTTCTCAGCCTCCACTGTCTGCAGTAGCTTGTAAAAGGAAATCCTCAGAAATACGAGTTGATCAGAGAGACGTTAGGGTGTCTACATCAACCAGTGACTTCATGGCCTCGCCCACTTTGGCTCAGGACCGCCCACATGCGGGGTTTAACCTGTTCTACAGCATTAGGAGCTGTAGCTAAGGCGGAGCTAACAGCTCTGTTTACTCTGTTTACAGCTTCTGTTTACAGAGCTAGTTAGCATTAATTATTGTGTGTAACTGTAACTATAGGTTTAAATCGGATCTCCGGTTGATTCTGCATTTTACCGAGACCTTGAATAAACTCTAGGTGGAGCACAGTTTGACGAGCAACACAGCTCGACAAAATGCCAGTCAAAGTGGGCGGATTTTATTATATAGAGCGGATTCTGGAACTTTGACGTGGTCAAACCGCCCAAGCACCGAATCACCAAGTCTGAGGTATGAGTTAGTAACATTAGCCTTAGGTTATTCGTGAAGTTTAAGGGTTAACTTTACCCAGCACTCAGTGCTGTATCTTTATAACTAAGGCTGTATCTCTGAAAACATTTTGTTCTTTGAGTTTTGGAGCTGTAAAATTTGACTGTGGATTGGAAAGCAGCAGGTAGGCGTTCTCTGCTTCAGTACTGTTAGCCAATCAGAGGTGATATATTTCCATGTATGAATATGTATGAGCAATTGAATTAGAGACATTTACAAAAAAACTGCTCACATGGCATTCATTCATACTAGGGACCACAACTACACATTTTGAAATAAATGGAAAAAAAAAAAAAAAAAGGAATGAGACCTTTAAACCTCCAGAAAATTGTTATAAACAAAATGAAATTAAATATGTAAGTTTCTTGATTTTTATTTGATGAATTATCAGTGGTTTTATTAGTATTATAAGTATAGTTATTAACAGGTACGTTCTTTGGATGGTCCATTGGATGGCTTTCAGAGTATTACAGGGGTTGGACAATGAAACTGAAACACCTGTCATTTTAGTGTGGGAGGTTTCACGGCTAAATTGGACCAATCTTCATTAATTGCACATTGCACCAGTAAGAGCTGTAAGAGTGTGAAGGTTCAATTAGCAGGGTAAGAGCACAGTTTTGCTCCAAATATTGCAATGCACACTATAACATTATGGGTGACATACCAGAGTTCAAAAGAGGACAAATTGTTGGTGCACGTCTTGCTGGAGCATCTGTGACCAAGACAGCAAGTCTTTGTGATGCATCAAGTGCCGCGGTATCCAGGTATCCAAGAAGGACGAACCACATCCAACAGGATTAACTGTGGACGCTGTAAGAGGAAGCTGAGTATATGGATTGAATTCAATTAAAATGAACACAAACGCACTCTGTCTCAGATGGCCAGTGAAAACCGTGCATTGCTTGAAGCCTGTTTGTGTCAGTAGTGTGATTGAACACTGTGAACAGTAGTGCGAGCTCTGGGTTGGGGTGTTTGGGTGTTTGGGCTCAGCAGAAGGTGTGCTGTGGATCTGTTTGCTTTATGAATATTTGAGCGCTTTCCCGTGGGGCTGCGATGCTCTCGGGCACAGCGATGCCAGTCTGCTGCTTCTTTCCTGTTTCACAGGCTGAGTTCAGACCTGCTCCTCAGTTCTCCTGATCTCTGAAACTGCAGTGGAACTGACCTCGGGTCAGGCTGGAAGCACAGTGTGTGTGTGTGTGTGTGTTAGAGAGAGACGGGATGGATTTCTACTGGAATAATAATAAGCTACATTTGTTTGTGTTTTATCTTTCTGTGTGTGTGTGTGTTCAGGTGTCTGTCATGTGTGACCAGTTCCTTCCGCTGCCACTGGTGCAAGTACCGAAACCTGTGCACCCACGATCCATCCAGCTGCTCCTTCCAGGAGGGACGAGTCAATGCTTCAGAGGTAAACACATCTATCTATCTATCTATCTATCTATCTATCTATCTATCTATCTATCTATCTATCTATCTATCTATCTATCTATCTATCTATCTATCTATCTATCTATCTATCTATCTATCAAGAGGATGATGGATGATCACAAGTAAAGCAGCATAAAGTTATCCAAAAGCAGTGTGTAAGACTGGTGGAGGAGAACATGATGCCAAGATGCAGGAAAACTGTGATTTAAAACCAGGGTTATTCCCCCAAATATTGATTATTTCTGGACTCTTTCAAAAACTTTATGAATATGGACTTGTTTTCTTTGCATTATAAATGCTAAAATCTGCAAATACATGCTCTAATAAATAATATTTTTAATTGGAATTTGGGATAAATGTCTGGATTTCATATGAAAACAACATCTATCTACACTCTAAAAAACAGAGGTACGATATGAGTACTTTTTTGTACTCGAAGGTACACTCTTCATAATTGTACCCTCCAAGGTACAATATTGGTCTTTACAGGGTCAGATTTGTTCCCTCTGAAGTACAAAGTAATTTTTAACAGCAATAAGTACAAATTTGTACCATTTAACCAAACAAAAGGTACATTCAGTATTCTGCATCACTGTACTAATTAACAATATATATTTTAATTGCACATTTTTTATTTGAAAGCCAGTCAATTTTGCATCATCAAGTTTTTGAGCCATATTTAGTTGATGATAATGTTTATAATCTTTATAATCTTAACTGGCACAAAAACCATGGGTACAAAAAAGGACTTTCATGGAAAGGTACTTTTTTGTACCTCAATATAAGGTACAGCCCCAGCGACAAGCTTTGTACTCTTTTAAGTACAAATCTGTACTTACTTTTCTTAGAGTGTATCTATCTATCTATCTATCTATCTATCTATCTATCTATCTATCTATCTATCTATCTATCTATCTATCTATCTGTCTATCTATCTATCTATCTAGCTATCTATCTATCTATCTATCTATCTATCTATCTATCTATCTATCTATCTATCTATCTATCTATCTATCTATCTATCTATCTATCTATCTATTTATCTATCTATCAAACCAATCATCCATCCACCCATCCATACATCCATCCATCCATCCATCCATCCATCCATCCATCCAACCTACCAGCTATCCATCCATACATCCATCCATCCATCCATCCATTCATCCATCCATCCATCCATCCATCCAACCTACCATCTATCTATCTATCTATCTGTCTATCTATCTATCTGTCTGTCTGTCTGTCTGTCTGTCTGTCTGTCTGTCTGTCTGTCTGTCTATCTATCTATCTATCTATCTATCTATCTATCTATCTATCTATCTATCTATCTGTCTGTTCTCTGAGGGTATTTATGTTATTGTGTTGTTTCAAGCTACTGGACGCCTAAATTTCCTTCGGGATCTAAAATTAATCTAAAGATGAAATTTTGATTCATGATCCAAACACATGATTTGGAGAAAAATGATGTCAGTATTAGTGCTGTCGCAGAATGTGTGTGAGTGTGTGTGTGTGTGTGTGTGTGTGTGCGCACACTCTCTCACAGTGGAAAAGGCTATTCTTGGTATCAGCTGCTAATTGCTCATAGGGAGGGGGTGACCAAGTGTGTTTACCACTTGACAGGGTATAACGTAGCACATCGATCAACTGCACACCTGCAAGCACTCCAACACACACACACACACACACATGCGTGCACACACACTCGCCGATGCTCCTGCGAGACCTCCCGTCGCACACACTTTCCGCAGCGCTGCTATTATTGGCGTACCCTTCCCCTGAGTGTTGTGATGCAGTAGATTTGAACAGTGATGAAGTGGCTTTTCTCTCTGACCCCCAAACACACAGCCAGTGGCTTCAAGAGCCGGCCAAGACTGGAACTCTGAGGAACGCTGTGCAAATGGGGCAGCGGAGAAACACACACACACACACACACACACACACACATACACACAAGCACTGGAGTTTAGATTCTCTGCCTGAGCACAAGCCCGACCCGATACGTCCGGCCATCATTTCATGATGTCTCTTAATATTAAACTCCTTAATTACGGCCACTTTTAGACTCTTTGAACCGATTTTCTCCGCTAAAACTGAACACTCTCCACTTTTAGACTATTTGGCCCGTTTTTCTGCGCTAGAAATGCGCATTCTCTCCGCTTTTAGACTCTTTGGTCTTTTTTTTTTTTTGCTCTAGAAATGCGCATCCTCTCCAATTTTAGACTCTTTGGCCCGTTTTTCTGCGCTAGAAATGCGCACTCTCTCCGCTTTTAGACTCTTAGGCCCTTGTTTTTGTGCTAGAACTGCGCACCCTCTCCACTTTCAGACTCTTTGACCCGATTTTCTGCGCTAGAAATGCACACTCTACGCTTTTAGACTCTTTGGCCTGTTTTTCTGCGCTAGAAATGCACACTCTCTCCGCTTTTAGACTCTTTGGCCTGTTTTTCTGCGCTAGAAATGCGCACTCTCTCCGCTTTTAGACTCTTTGACCCGTTTTTCTGCGCTAGAAATGCGCACTCTCTCCGCTTTTAGACTCTTTGGCCTGTTTTTTTTTTGCGAAAAAAAAAACAAAACGATTTTTCGAAAATGAGAATCGATTCTGAGTCGTTCAGTATTAGAAATGTGATTCGAGTGTGAATCGATTTTTTCCTGCACCCCTAGGTATAAGCACTGAATAACACACCTGAATTCACGATTAAGAGGTGTGTCCCTGTACATATGTCTATACAGTTTATGTAAGTGTATTTTGTGTGGTATTTTTTTAAGTCTTGTGTGTTTTGATCTGTCAGGACTGTCCTCAGCTGGTGCGCTCTGAGGAGATCCTGATCCCGGCGGGCGAGGTGAAGCCCATCACCCTGAAGGCCCGGAACCTTCCCCAGCCTCAGTCCGGCCAGCGCGGCTACGAGTGCGTCCTGCACATTCAGGGGGTCAGCCACAGAGTCACGGCCCTGCGCTTCAACAGCTCCAGCGTACAGTGCCAGAACAGCTCGGTATGACTCACACACACACACACACACACACTCACACACACACATACGCTACGCTTCAGCTGCAGCTATTAGTCAAGTTGACGCCGTTCGTTGTGAAGGTGACGCGGGGCTTTTATAGCTGAAGTGTCATTTACTTAAAGCACTCTATAATATTAATGACATGCGTATAATACATTTCCGCAGTATCTCGCTGCAGCGCGGCGTAACAGCGAAGAGCATCACAAGGCTGGAGATGACACGAGTGAGATAAAGGCAGATCACATCTGTCTACACATCGGCTGGACTGTTTTTGTGAGATAAAAACGTAAAGTTTTGCACTAGTTACGTACTGTACCTCTCTATACATGGTGACACAATGCACTAATGTAAAGTTAACATTGTAAAGCTGTAAAGGTGATACAAAAAAAATATATTTTTTCTAACTCAAACTCATTGGCATTGGCTCATTTTTTGTGAAAAAAAAAAACATATATCAAAACACATTTTCGATAAACACACACTGTACACCCACCCCCCCCCCCTACACATTTATATTACATACAGTATGTATGTACAGTATGGCCAAGGGCTAATAAACATTGCTTCATTTGTAAATTTGACACTAAACAAATTTTCTTCTCATATCTTGAGTTTAATTCATTTTCTTTCACATTTTATTAAAAAACTAATAAAAAAAAGAGTAGCACTTTTTGAAAGAAATGTAACATAAGAAAGGTAAAGGGCAAATATTAACCATGTAAGCTGTTTATATTGCTTGCAATTTAGGTGAAGCAAGCATGTGTAAAGCATTTTAATGTAGAATTGCTTAATTTTGCTGAATTAAATACAAATAACCAAGTGAACGAGTAACAAAAATATGAACACCACACAAGGGTTAAACAAAACAAAACAAAACAGTCAAGATAAGTCAGTTCACTGTGAGGACAGCTTGGGTGATTGGTGTGGCACAGTGGATAACACCACTTGCTGCCAGTGAGCCAAATCATGTGGGAGAATGCAGTTTTCAGAATTCTCGTTGAGGTTGACTGGATACTGTGCTATGCCTTGGGCTAAACCTAAACGTAGTCATAAGCTGGCCAGGTTGTTTTTCCCATTTATCAGGGATCTTGTATCACTAAGATTAACTATTGTTTTTTTTTTTGTTACAATTTGTTTTTTGCAAGCCTCAAGGCTGTAATACCTACATGAGTGCTGAAGTCTCCAAATACCCTCAGGAATACACTCACACACTCACACACAGACTCAGATGCTCTAACAAGCACACACTGTGCAGTGCATTGTGGGTGGGGAGAGTTATCTTTGTGCATGAGTGAAGTTTTCCCTAGCTGAGAGAACCATGATGCAAGGGCGCCGTAATGTAGTAAAAACAGCGCAACACAGCGAGACCACATCTCACGCCGAAACCTCCCCTGTTCCACACTCATTCTCATTCTCTCCCTCTCTCTCTCTCTCTCTCTCCCTCTCTTTCTCTCTGTCTGTGGTCCACTGTGTCTCTCTCGTCTGTCTGTCTTCACTCTCTCTTTGTCGCTAAGTTCGATATGGGCAATAGTTATTAAGCTATACATACAGAAGTAGTTGTAGAGGTTCCTAATGGAGTTCTATGATAATCCATCCCATACAGCTTCTCTCTTTATCTCTCTTTATCTCTCTTCTCTCTCTCTCTCTCTCTCTCTCTCTGTCTCTGGTCCACTTTGTCTCTCTCATCTGTATGTTTTATTTTTCTGTCTCTAAGTAAATATGGGTAATATTTATTAAGCTATACATACAGAAGTATTTGTAGAGGTTCCTAATGGAGTCCTGTGATAATCCCATCCCATACAGCATCTCTTTCTTTTTTTTTCTCTCTTCCTCTCTATATGTCTCTCTATCTCTCTCTGTGGCTCATTCTCTCTCACTCTCATGCATTCCTTTTCTCTCTTACTTGTCTCTTTCTTATTTTGTGTCTCACTGTGGCATATTGTCTTAAATCCGTTAAATCTATCTCTTTTTATCTCTTTCTGTGGCTCATTCTCTTGCTCTTATCCATCCTATTCCACTGTCTAATCTGCCCTTTCTCTCTCTCTTTCTCTCTCGCTCTCTCTCTCTCATCTCATCCAGTCCTTTCACCTAATACCTCTCTCTCTCTGTGGCTCATTGTATCTCGCTCTCATCCATCCCTTTTTTTCTCTTACCTGTCCCTTTCTCCCTTTCTCATTTTGGGTCTCACTGTGGCTCATTGTCTCAAATCCATTCCTTCTGTCATTCTCTCACTCTCCCTTCCCTTCTCTCTGTTTTATCCATTCCTTTCTCTCTCTCTCTTTCTGCGTCTCACAAAGGCTTATTGTGTCTCCCTCTGTTCCCTCTCTTGCGTCTCTCTCTCTCACTGTGGTTCATTCTCTCTTGCTCCCAACCATCCCTTCTTTCTGTCTTGTCCGTCCCTTTCTCTCTTTCTCTTTATGTGTCTCACTTTGGCTCATTATCTCTCTCTCTCCCTCTCTCTCTCTCTCTCTCTTATTCATTCCTTCTCTCTATTTCTCTACCTCTGCGGCTCATTCCTTTGCTTTCATCCATCGCTTTACACTGTCTAATCTGCCCCTTTCTCTCTTTCTGTTTCAGTGTCTCACTGTGGTTCATTGTCTCTCTATTCCACCCTTTCTTTCTATGTCTCTCTAAGACTTATTGTGTCTCCCTCTTTTCAGTTCCATCTCTCTCTCTCTCTCTTCCTGTGGCTCATTCTCTCTTGCTCCCAACCATCCCTTCTTTCTGTCTTGTCCGTCCCTTTCTCTCTTTCTCTTTCTGTGTCTCACTGTGGCTCATTCTCTCTCACTCTCTCATCCATTCCTTCTTTTTCTTTCTCTTTCTTTTCTCTTTTTTTTCTACCTCTGTGGCTCATGTCCTTTTCTCTCTTTCTGTTTCAGTGTCTCACTGTGGTTCATTGTCTCTCTATTCCGCCCTTTCTTTCTGTGTCTCTCTCTCTTTTTTCTCTCTCTCTCTCTCTCTATGCGGCTCATTCTCTCTCGCTCCACTCCATCCCTTATTTCTGTCTTGTCCGTCCCTTTCCCTCTTTCTCTTTCGGTGTCTCACTTTAGCTCTTTCTCTCATTTTCTCTCTCTCTCTTATCTATTTCTCTCTCTTTCTCTCTATGTGGCTCATCCATTTGTAGTAATAATAATCTCTCTCTCTCTCTCTCTCTCTCTCTCTCTGTGCAGTACCTGTATGAAGGGATGAGGATCAGCGAGCTACCGGTGGATTTTTCAGTGGTGTGGAACGGCAACTTCATCATTGATAACCCCGAGAACATCCAAGGTAACCCATCCAACAGAGCTCCTCTTCCTATAGCATGCCTATTGTCAAAGCTCAGAACACACACACACACACACACACATACACACTTGCAGTATATACACACACACACACATACACACACACCCTGTCTTGTTTTATTCAGCTGAATGCTGCAAAACCTGTGAAGGAAACACTGATATTTTATTCTGTTTTCTCTATTTCCCCCCACACAAAGCTCGCTGACGTCTATCGATTTGAGTTAAGAAAAGCTTACAGACGGTAGATTGTTGTGGTTTTAGCAGGATCGAAGGAAAAATGCAAAAAAAGAAATGTTAGTGTCTTTTGCGGCAGCCTGACTAAACGCCGTGCCAGCTCTGGAGTTTTTGGGCCAATAACAGTACGAACATTCTGTTATATAGAGGCTCTGCCAGAAGCTCGAGACGTCCACATGTTAGTAGATCTTTCTTTTGGGAATAAAACCAATTTTTGAAAAGGCAAACTAGTTTTTATTACAGCATATATCTCATAAAATATATTATTTTTATTATTTGCTACTATTCCTTCAGACCTGCACTGATTTTTAATTTCATGTTAAGGTACTGTTCTTTCATTACACTACATTATATTGACATTGTATCATTTAGCTGATGTTCCTATCCTTAGAAGGTGGTGTTATCCACTACACCACACCAATCACCAGTCAGATACAGAACAGTTTCCTAGTTACAGGAACTAACCGCAAACAGCAGTGGATGATGGAAGTATACACCAAAAAAAAAAAAGGAATTTTCCTATTGGCTAACATCCTAACCTCATTCATTTGCATAATGGATGTGTGCCCCCCCCCCCAAACCATTATCCATCATTCACCATCAGTGTGTAGTCATCCCCACCAAGCCTGTCTTCCCATCACCATTCAATTATGTTGGATTGCCTGGTAACAGTGTTGTAGGCCATAAGAGCAAGTTACCTCTGTCTTTACTGCAAAGTGTGAATTAGGGATGTGCTATATATCATATCAAAATATTTTTTAATACCGTGAACGATATTATACCCTGAAATATGGTGCCATATCACCCAGACCTAATTAGCATATCAGGGTGCTACTTTGTTTGCTGTTTTTTACAGATTATATCTGTCCAGTATCATTTATTTTACTATAATCATGGATATATGACGATATTTGAAGTGCATTATTAATATCATGACATTTTGGATCATTGACTTCTGTTACAAATCTGATAAAATTCTTGCATTTTTTTAATTCAGTGTTTTGTCATATCACAAAGAAAATCATAATCGAGAAAATACCCTAAAACATCATGATATTATTTTAGGGTCATATCGCCCACCCCTATTGTGAATTTATGCTGGCTGAGTTTTAATCTCAAATTATTTTTAGCCTACCTTAAAAAAAGTAAGCGCAAATGTTTTAAGCTAATTATATACCACAGTTAGTTCCGACCCTGCAATGTGATTGGCTGAGAGGCGTTTTATGAGTGACATTATCAGCCCATAGTGAATTGTCACCTAAGCTCTCCATGTCTACTCTGCCACAAACAGGTAACCTAGCAATGATGCAGCGCTTACAAACCAAATACAAACCAAATTGGATGTCACTAATGAGTATTTTTCTGCCCTTTTATTTCAAAATCTTTCAATAAACAGAGATAATTGAACTGTGGTATGATCACAATAATACACTTGTGATTCGTGGGGTAGTGTGTAATACTTTGCCTCTGACCTTGTCCTTTTCCTTGACCTGCCTTTTTCTGTATCCCACAGTGCACCTGTATAAGTGCGGCGCTCAGAGAGACAGCTGTGGGATGTGTCTGAAGGCCGAGAGGAAGTTCCAGTGCGGCTGGTGCAGCATGGAGGGCCGCTGTACTCTACGCCACCACTGCCCCATGTCCAACCCCTACACCAGCCGCTGGCTCAACCTGGCAACCACCAACGTCAAGTGCACCAACCCGCGCATCACTGAGGTGAGGAAAATCGATTTTACACAGGCTTTGTGTTAACTTAACTTAGATGTGTTTGGTTTCAGAAGGTTGCTAATGTGGCTAACATGGCTAATGTACATTAATTTTACATACCAGTAAATAGAATTTTCATATTAAGTGGTTACGTTTATACCTATGCTGTATTCAAAGTGAATGCAGTGTGAAGTGGCTACTGCTGTGGACATTGATATAGAGCTATTTACCTTTAGCATAGCTAGCTATTTAGCTCTTAGTTTTCTCGCCTGGCATGCCTGGAGTGTCTGGTGTTGTTTTTTTCTTTATATATGACAATATTCTCAAAGGAGAATATTATCATGCAAATAATATTGTGTTACACACTAAAAAAAAAAATACAGAATTGTACTTTAAAGAGTACAAAGATTGTCGCTGGGGCTGAAAAATGTATAAAATACGTAATTCAATTTATATTGTTTATTAGTGCAGTGATGCAGAATACCGAATGTAATTTTTGGCTGGTTAAATGGTACAAATCTTACTTCCTGCTGTTAGGAAAGACTTTGTACTTTAGAGGGAACAAATCTGACCCTCTAAAGACCAATATTATTTATTTAAGGGAACAATTATTAACAATTATGTGGCTTTAGGTACAAGAAAGTACTTATATTTATATATATATATATATATATATATATATATATATATATATATATACCTATTACCTCTGTTTTTTAGTGCGTGTGTTAGCCACACTGCAACACTAAACAAGACAGCTTTAGCTTTAGCTTTAGCATGCTACTTGTCTTCGTGGGTAGATTTGGAACAAGAATCTAAACAGTATAAATGAGTTTTTACACATACAGACCACTTCAATACTTGGTGGAATAACCCTGATATGTTTAATCACAGTTTTTTCATGCATCTTGGCATCATGTTCTCCTCCACCAGTCTTACACACTGCTTTTGGATAACTTTATGCTGCTTTACTCCTGGTGCAAAATTCAAGCAGTTCAGTTTGGTGGTTTGATGGTTTGTGATCATCCATCTTCCTCTTGATTATATTCCAGAGCTTTTCAAATTGGTGAAATCAAAGAAACTATTAAAGAAACAATATTTTTTCCAGAACTGTATATATATATATATATATATATATACAGTATTTAACACATTGTTATTAGCGCATCTATAGATACAGAGATAGACGCGGCGTCTCCAAATACAACAGCCTCTTTCTTTTTTGTGATCGTTGTTCAACTTGAGGGGAGACAGAACCCGGCAGGGGGAGAGCAGCTGGTGTTTGATTTCATTGAGTGGCCTAAGTGTGTGTGTGTGTGTGTGTGTGTGTGTGTGTGTTGGAGGAGACAGACACAGTGTGTGTTCACCTTCAGTCTAACTGCAAGGGCAAGAAGTTCTGGCCAGCACACTGGGGTGCAGTCACCAGCCTCAAGACCTCAGCAGCGAAACTCTATCCATGTGTGTGTGGGTGTGTGTGTGGTGTGTCTGTGTGTGTGTGAGAGAGAGAGAAAGAAAGAAAGAAAGAAAGAAAGAAAGAAAGAAAGAAAGAAAGAAAGAAAGAAAAAGAGAGATTTTTTTATGTTTTTGTCAGACAGCACATCTTTTCAAGTCTTATCTGTCAGCTGTACGTTGATACACTATACAGTGTGTATACTGTATATCATCATTGTCCAATGAAAATGGTCCGTTCATAAAAAAAAATAGCACAGTATAAGAGACAGTTTGTCAGTTTAAATTATGTAGTAAACTACAAATCTGACAAAAATGGAGATACTTGTTTTTCATTTTTTTAATTTTTATTATTTTTTTTTTTTATTATGCACAATACATCAAGAAAACATAATAAAGACAAAAAGTTCCAAATACGAGTGAATTGACCTAAAGTAGCTGAATGTAAAACTCTATGCAGTATATATTGAGTATCGTCCAATCCCGATCCAGTCTAATTAGCAAAAGTACTGAAAAATTGTAATTAAGTAAAAGTACCTTTACTTTGCTAAAAATGTACTCGAGTAAAAGTAAAAGTACTCATCTAAAAATCTACTCGAGTAAAAGTAAAAAAGTACTCCATTTAAAATGTACTTTGAGTAAAAGTTACATAGTTACTTGTAATTATTTGATGTAAAAAAGTACAAATCATAAATTAAACAATTATTAAATTAAATATTTTGCACCTTTCAGGCAGTATTTGTTCAGACCACCCCAAAAAACATTTTTTTTTTTAAGAACAAGTGGCATAGGTTCCTATGATCCTTTTTTTCCCTTTACTGTTAAAGGTTATGGTCATATAGGTGACAGTAAATATATTTTACAGTTCATTATTATTTTTTAACTTGCCATTGCTATGCTTTAACTGCTATTTACTTATGTTTTTTTTTAACATCCAAGCAGATTGTATAATGTTCACAATAAAAACGTATAATTTAAAGGAAATATCATTTAAAGAATGTAATCGTACAAAAGAATGTTAGTCGGTGCATGCGCAGTGCCGTAAAGAAGCACATATTGATGGGTAGCATAACTCGACAGAACACCGGTTCCCCCAAGCCATGCACACAGACCCCAGGCTCTCTTCAGCTAACCGTAATAATAAACACTGCATGGAGAAGTTCAGCTGCGCTATCATGGAGAACAAAACTTTTTTTTTTTTTTTTTTATTCAAACAAGTTGTTTTTTTCCCAGCATTTCATTTTTTACTCAGTAACGGGGAGTTTTCCAGTGTAGTGAAGTAAATGACTTGTGTCAAAATTAACTTGAGTAAAAGTAAAATTACCTAATTTAAAAACTACTTTAAAAGTTACAAATTACTCATAAAATCTACTCAATTACAGTAACGTGAGTAAATGTAATGAGTTACTTTCCATCTCTGCTAATTGGACAGCGACGATATATATTTTGCACCTGAATTTCAGTCAGTAATGCTAAAGTCCGGCTCTGGCCAGTATAAAAATAGTATAACAAGAGTATAACAGTGGTGATGCCACTTCACCGCGGTCACCTTTATCTGCCCTTGTGCTCTGAAACAGAATCTGGCTGCTAGTGGATGAGCCTGGCCCTGGCTATTCGCTCACATCTGAAAAAAAAAAAGAAAAGAAAAAGGCACTACAGTAAATCAATTAGCGGAGTCACTGAGCTCACGTTTTAATTGGCTGGTGTTCACGGGGCCGGATCCGGTGTCAGGCTGGAGGGGAGTCGCCAAACGAGTCAATGTGCAGGTTCTGCACCGGCCCGACCCAAACACAGCCAAGCCATGCGTTACACACACACTAATTATACACCATGTCTTCTTACGTACTGTCTGAACACACACACACACTTATACACACACTTATACACACACTTATACACACACACACTGATTTAGTCCCAGTGAGAGTAGGCCAGGGCTCCTCTTTCTGCTCTCAGCTTCTGAATAGCTGCATCAATAAGTGCGGCTCAGTCAAACCGCAGGCTGCAACCT
Source organism: Astyanax mexicanus (assembly GCF_023375975.1). Lineage (NCBI taxonomy): Eukaryota > Metazoa > Chordata > Actinopteri > Characiformes > Acestrorhamphidae > Astyanax > Astyanax mexicanus. The sequence goes on along the minus strand of NC_064420.1, from coordinate 5,011,524 downwards.
GAGCAGGGCTACATCTTTACTACGGAGAGTGTGTGTGTGTGTGTGTGTGTATAAGTGTGTGTGTGTGTGTGTGTGTGTGTGAGTAAGTAAGTGAGTAAGTAAGTGAGCAAGTGAGTGAATGTAGCTCAAAACTCATAAATGCAGTATATATTGAGTATCGTCCAATCCCGATCCAGTCCAATTTATATATATTATTTTGAGTTAACAGTCATGATTTAAATGATTTCAATAAGATGTGCTGCTAATTAACAACATAGTGAAATTGCATTGTTTTGGTCCTTTTTTAAAAAAGGTTATCACGCACGGTGAATAGCTTGAGGGGTGATAATGATCGTGACTTAGAAAGGGCAACAACATAGACGGCTGTGGGTTCACTATTTGACAAACAACAGGTCATTGTTGTCCTTTCTACGTATGTGTTATAACTGATTATTAATGATTTGTAAGGCACCCTAATTAGAAACCATTAATAAACTAATTATAAACCATTTATAAACCCTTTATAAAGGTAGTCTTATTTTAAAGTGGTACCGATTTCTAGACAACCTAATTATAAACCGTTAATAAACTAATTATAAACCATTTATAAACCCTTTATAAAGGTAGTCTTATTTTAAAGTGGTACCGATTTCTAGACAACCTAATTAGAAACCATTAATAAACTAATTATAAACCATTAATAAACCCTTTATAAAGGTAGTCTTATTTTAAAGTGGTACCGATTTCTAGACAACCTAATTAGAAACCATTAATAAACTAATTATAAACCATTTATAAACCCTTTATAAAGGTAGTCTTATTTTAAAGTGGTACCGATTTCTAGACAACCTAATTAGAAACCATTAATAAACTAATTATAAACCATTAATAAACCCTTTATAAAGGTAGTCTTATTTTAAAGTGGTACCGATTTCTAGACAACCTAATTAGAAACCATTAATAAACTAATTATAAACCATTAATAAACCCTTTATAAAGGTAGTCTCATTTTAAAGTGGTACCGATTTCTAGACAACCTAATTATAAACCATTAATAAACTAATTATAAACCATTTATAAACCCTTTATAAAGGTAGTCTTATTTTAAAGTGGTACCAAATTCTGTAGGTGGCAAATACATTTTTACACCACAGTAAATACACAGCACATGTCTTTAAGCTTGTGGCGTTCATGAACATATATGCACATATATGTTCCTCTGGTCTAGCTCTTCTCTACATATGTTTAATGGTACACAGTTTATTTTTTATTTCTTCTCTATTTATCTCTTTACATAGCTGTAGAAACCGTGAACGAATGTACGCACAACACAAATCTACAGCATAAAAGCCACATTAGTCCATTTTAGTCCTTTTCTCTTTTTTCTCGTTTTTTTTTTTTTTCTCTCTTTTTATGATTGTCTCAAATCCCAATCCTTATCTGGCTGCCGAGCTCCAGAATTTTCCTCAAGAGCCGCCGCTCCCCTCGCAGCTTTCTTTCTTTCTTTCTTTCTTTCTTTCTTTTTTTCTTTTTCATCTTTTTTTGGTCTGTAATTGTGTTTTTGTTTATATCTGCCGAGACCGAACTCAACATTCATAAGCTGTTTTGTATACATACATAGATCTTAGTGGAGCTGCCTACGATGCCTAGGATGAGTGTCATGAATAATTAATGGCTTCTTTAAGAAACGCGTCATCCCTCCGCCAAAGAAGCCCCCATTAATATCGAAGAAGCTTAAGGCCTTGTTAAAAGGAGAGGGACGGGCATCAAATAAAGCTGGGAATAAAACGGGCGCTTGAAAGGCATGCTGGGAGAGCTGGAGCTGTTCGATTGCTGCAAACAGCTTCCGACCTCTTTGGTGTTCCTCCTTGGTGTTCTTCATGGAAGGACCAGACCACTCTCTGAGCATAGCCTTGTGTTCTGGACAAAAAAATAAATAAAAGTAAGCCACACCTGGCTAAGCTGTACTTTTAATTAAATAAGCTATGTACACAAATAAAACAAAAAAAAAAGTGCTGCGTCATGTCTAGTTAAAATAAAATACAGTAGCCTACCAGGAAAAGTCATGAGAATTCGTAATATTAAAAGAGAAACGTAATTTAAGAAGCTCTGAAGAAAAAGAGCATTTTTCTCCATTTTCATGATCTGTTACAGGGCTGCTGTGATTATCATCAGTTAGTTACATTCATAACTTGCTGCTTATTAATGCTCTAGTGTTACTGTTAGATAATTTAGTGTCCCGATTTTGGCCCTGGAGGCATCACTATCGGTAGATTGGCCTATATTGCACTTCGGAACCCCCGCTGCAAGCAAGTTATTATACAATGTGAAATTGTGTATGTTTCCAACCGTACACTGCAAAAATGAAAAGAAAAGAAAGGAAAGGAAAGAAAAACAAAATAAAATGTATATAATGGAATTTGGGACAGTTTTAGGTTGTTTAGGGCATTAAACTCACAACCTTGTGATTAATAACACAGTGCTCTGACCACTGCTGCCTAGAATGGCACAGAAATAGTGTCCAGGGTTAGCCATGTTACTTTGGCCCTGGAGAAGTGAAGTTAGGGGCATCAAACCCACAACCTTGTAATCAATAACACAGTGCTCTGACCCCTGAGCCACCACTGCTGCCTAGAATGGCACAGTCATAGGGTCCAGGGTTAGCCATGCTACTTTGGGTCTGGAGAAAAAAGGTTATGGGCATCAAACCCACAACCTTGTGATTAGTAACACTGTGCTCTAACCCCTGAGCCACCACTGCTGCCTAGAATGGCACAGTCATGGGGTCCAGGGTTAGCCATGCTACACTGGGTCTGGAGAAGTGAAGTTAGGGGCATCAAACCCACAACCTTGTAATTAAAAACACAGAGCTCTGACCCCTGAAGCGCCACCACTGCTGCCTAGAGTGGCACAGTCATAGTATCCAGGGTTAGCCATGCTACACTGGCTCTGGAGAAAAAAGGTTAAGGGCATCAAACCCACAACCTTATGATTAATAACACAGTGATCTAACCCCTGAACCACCACTGCTGCCTAGAATGGCACAGCCATAGTATCCAGGGTTAGCCATGCTACACTGGCTCTGGAGAAAGAAGGTTAAGGGCATCAAACCCACAACCTTGTAATCAATACCACAGTGCTCTGACCCCTGAAGCGCCACCACTGCTGCCTAGAATGGCACAGTCAAAGTGTACAGGGTTAGCCATGTTACTTTGGCCCTGGAGAAGTGAAGTTAGGGGCATCAAACCCACAACCAAGTGGTGCCACTAAGTCAGCATTGCCCTCTTAGTTGGACTTGTTTTCTTGAAGTTTTTAAAGGAAATTGTGATTGTGGAAAGTGACCAAATACATTGAATTAGAACTGTAAATTCTGGACTATTTTTTTCATTAAAGCGAATAGTTAAAATTTAGAAAGAACTAACAAATGTAGTTGTTCGCATTCTCTTCTACCTATTAAGTGCGAGATGAAATGGAACAAATAAATGCATATCCTCGCTTCTAAAGCGCCCACACGGGCACACTCCATCTGACCTTAATGTGCACGAACTGTAACAACCAGGCCTAATTTAGAAACTACCTTGTGCACACCAGTGCACATTCTCGCCGCCTCTCGTACCCCCACAAACGCTGATGCGACATGCATGCAGGAAGATGACTACTCGCACATGCATGCATAAGCTGCGCGCTCACACATAGAGATTGCCCCGAGGAAGAAAAGAAGTCCACTTTGAAATGAGAATAAATAAATCATGTCGCCTGATTGAGGCGGCGCTTCCCTCCGAGCCGCAGCGGACGCAGCAGTACTGTGACAATGCGAGTATTAAGTCAGAGTCGCTCATCCGAAAAAGAAAAAAAAACCTCGCTTCCAAAACTAACTCTCTCTCTTTCTCTCTCGCTTTCTCTTTCTCTCTTTTTCTCTCTGTCTCGCGTCCTGTGTTGCTAAAATAGCCTCCGAATTGGCGCAAATTCAACGCGAGGTCCTTCGTTCCTTTATTTCCTTTATTTCGCCCTTTCTCTTCCCCCGTCTTTATCTCAGCTAGCCACCAGGGCAGTTAAAGGCAAATAAAAGCTTTTAGTGCCGAGTTTATGCAGCAAGAAACAAGTCATAAGCGGGATTTTATCAAGGCCATAAAGTGCGTTTCAGCAAGAAAATGGGACATGCTTGAGTCGCTGTAAAAGACTCTGTTCTGGCGCGAGCAACAAATCATACCTTCTTTCCTTCTGCTGCCGTTACGAGTCTCTGATTATGTGCGGCTAAGAGAGAGTGAGGGAATTCTTAAAGGGCAGGGATATATCTTCATTTACGCTGCTGTAAAACATCGGCTTCTTTTCTCACTGTCAGTGGCAGCTTTAGCAAAGGATCTGCATCGAAATTCTGAGAGGCTCATTGCTACCTTACACCCTGTCAGTACTCTTATTTCATGCCTTGCATCTGTGCAGTTAAATCAGAGTCACTAAACCCTAAACCATATATGTATTTGTCCCATTTTTCCACCTCTGCAGCGCCCTCTCAGGTATAACTGTGCTATAGGCATGGATGATGTTTCCGTGTACTTTGGTACACGGACACATCATCACAATATGCAGATCAATAATGTCAATTAATAATACTGACCGCCCCCATGCTGACAACCAACTATTTAGGTCCCACCGCTATCAGAGGCACCGCGATCAGAGGCACAATGCCCTGCCTCTAAACCCATACATCACCCAGTGCCCCTTACAAACTAGCCCTCTTTTTTTTGCCCTTTTCAAATTTTAGTCGGTCAAAAATCAGGTTTAGTTTATTTACCTATTAAAGTAGCAATAGAATTTAATTTCTATTATTTTGATATCTTAAAATAATATTTATTTTCAATGTATATATTTTTTTCCTGACTTGTTTCTCTGTCTTTTCCCCACTGTGTCATGATGGGGCACAGAATACAGACACTCGCAGAACCAGTCAAGGATTTTATTAAAAACCCACAGGGTACAGAGAATGAGATTAGCAGTAGAAACAAAACACCAGTAAAGGTATACCTGGGAGCGAAGAGCTTAACAGGATAGTGAGGCAGTCCAGTGGTCATACACGAAGTAAGCAGTATCAGAGGCAATCCAAAAACAGAAACGATAAACAGTCCAATGGTCATATACAAGGCAGGCAGTATCAAAGGTGATCCGAAAAACATAAACGATAAACAGTCCAGGGTAATACACGAAAAAATCCACAACGAAGGCAAAGGCAAAAATCGGTAGTCAAAAAACAAAGGCAAGGTCATACACAGAAAATGATCACAGAAATAACGCTTTGTAATGTCGGACGAAACCTAGGCAATACGCGGCGCAGATGAGCATCTGAGCAGTGCTTTTATACTAATGCTAATACTCAGGGCTTCCTGGTCGGAGCAGGTGAGGTGTCACGTGATCAGCAGTGTGTGTGTTGTCAGCGGGTGGTGCATTCTGGGTATTGTAGTTGTTAGGCTGACAACCTCCGTTGGAGACCAGTGTGGAAGGACAGGAAGTGCCTACAGCACCAGACATGACACACTGTGGGGAATTTACATTGATTTTCTCTTGTTTTCCCTCTTTTTAAAGGCAGTCACCCTGTTTTATCTCAAGCAAGACTAAGTTCTTTTATAGCAGCTTCAACAGGCTACTTCCTGTTTTTTTTCCTTTGTATTTGTTTTATTACTTTTTTTCCTGAGGTGTACTTCTGATATTGTGTTTGTTTTTTAAGTGCCAAGAACATTCAGAATTCATTTTCTACATGACCATTTCCCAACCCCTCTTCTGTTTACTTTGCCCACTTTGCTTCCAGACTCTCAAATGCTCCAGTTGATTCGCTCAAAGGGATTGGCTGGGGTTGAGGTCAGGGATCTGTACAGGCCAGTAAAGTTCTTCCACAGCAGTCAAACCATTTCTTCATGGACTTCATGCTTTGTGCACAGGGCAAAGGGCATTTCCCAAACTGTTCTCACAAAAAGTTGAAGCACACAACTCTCTAAAAATGTTTTTAAAAGAATTTCTATTCACTGCAACTTGAGAACTTGAGGCTCAGTGGTTGAGGAAGACTTAGAGCCCTATTGAACACCCTGCACAAGGGGCGTCGCAATGCTCTTTGCTATCTTACACCCTGGCAACAGTCTATTTTCATACCTTTTTTCTCACCCACACCATTAAAATAGCGTCAGAGTTTAGAAAGGTTCGTTTAGGTACATTTCTGGAGTGGTCGAAAACACAGGAGCTCCACTGACTGATTAAAACCATGACAACAACGACCAATCAATCTTTTAACAATAAACAGAATAAAGAATAAAATAACATTGCTTTCACAGCATTAACGTGCAGGTCAGCATTCTCTGCTTAGACGCTGATAAGATGTGAACGCGCCAAAGTCAGAGCACTTGTTTTCTAAAGATATGCATGATTAAATATCATGATTATATCTACAGGGGTTGGACAATGAAACTGAAACACCTGTCGTTTTAGTGTGGGAGGTTTCATGGCTAAATTGGAGCAGCCTGGTGGCCAATCTTCATTAATTGCACATTGCACCAGTAAGAGCAGTAACAGTTTGAAGGTTCAATTAGCAGGGTAAGAGCACAGTTTTACTGCTCAAAATATTGCAATGCACACAACATTATGGGTGACATACCAGAGTTCAAAAGAGGACAAATTGTTGGTGCACGTCTTGCTGGCGCATCTGTGACCAAGACAGCAAGTCTTTGTGATGTATCAAGAGCCACGGTATCCAGGGTAATGTCAGCTTACCACAAAGAAGGACCGACCACATCCAACAGGATTAACTGTGGACGCTGTAAGAGGAAGATGTCTGAAAAGGATGTTCGTGTACCTCAACTCAACTCTCCTGTTTCCACCAGAACTGAGCAACCCCTCCCCTGTCACTGTCTGCTAGTCAGTGCATCGCCCTCACATGCTTTTTATGTGTTTAAGCTTGAATTAACCCGAACACACTCCAACATGCCCGGCCTCTTCCATTCTGCTTTTCTGTGGTTCACGCTGGGGTCCCAGCGTCCCCCGTCTCCGGATCATCCCCTCCCCTCTTCCAACAGGGGCGTCCTGGAGTTCGGAGCACAAAGCTCTGCTCTTTCCCTTCCCATGTAGGCAGTGGCGGACTTAGCAATTTGGGGGCTCAAGGCGAATTTAGCTTGGGGGCCCATCAATAAAAAAAAAAATTGATCAATAAAATACTAAAAATATTTAAAATGAATAAAAAACAATTAATATAAAATAAAAACTCATTTAAAACACAATCAAAAGCTATCTAATAGTGCGCAGAATAATATCAGTTTCAGTTAGTTTCAGTTTCAAATAATTGAAACAGCTCACCAAAACCTCAACCTATCCTTTATATTTGACAATATTTGATTAACTTTACAGGTCCTCACTCATCTTAATTTATTTAACTAAACTGAGTTTTCAAATTATTTCTAGTCTCGCGCTGAATTCAGTTCCGCGCTGCGGAAGAGAGAGAGAGAGCGAGAGAGAGAGCGCGCGGGCAGCGCAGTGCGGCGCAGCGCATTTTGCCTGATTTCTCTTGTTTAAATATCAATAAATATGTGAATTTAATATTTTTTACTACCATTATATTTTACTTCACTTGATAAGATCTTATTTATTCTTTTTTTTTAATGCAATGCCGCGCGCGCTTTCCTTGTGACTGACGCTAAACTGTTTGATCCAGCTGTTATATTATATTATGTTATATTAATACCATTTTAACGTTTTTCGTTTCTATGTTTTGAAATTCGTTAGATTATATTTTTGTCAACATTTTGGGTTTATTTTCGTTTGTTATTTTTCAAATAAAAATTATAGAATTTACATAATTTAAAGTAAGTCAATTACTTTTACTAGTTACATTTATAGTGAGGTAACTCCGTTAGTAACTAGTAAATATAACTGATTTTTCAAAGTAAGCCCAACACTGGTTGACAATGCGCAAGTTTCCCAACGCACAACGAGCAGGCTTATTCTATTTGCCTGAATAACATGAAATGTTTAAAATTAATACAGACATGTAGAAAAAACGAAGACAAGCTGTAACCTAGATATAAATAATAATAGAATAATAATAATAATAATAATAGAATAATAATAAATAATAAAATAATATGCCAATTAGGCATATTTATAGCAGTAGGGTATTTACATTTTCATCCCTGACTCTAATTAATTTAAGTTATATACCTGATTTGATATTTTTCCATACAATCCCTGCTAAAGTTTTAGGTGAAGGAGACCCAAAGAAGGTCAGTGCATGTTTCTGGAAAAACAAAAAAGTGGGCGTGGGTCATAAATGACGATATGGGTGCTGACACACTAAAAAAGCTTATCAGTTTTGGAAGAGCATCTGTTTTTAGTTTAGCCTCTTCCTTCTTTTTTCTTTTTTCGCTCACATCCCACTTGTACACTTAATTTCACCTTAATTCCGTCTTTCACAAGCAACGCGTTCGCGGTTCACCGGCATGACCACATGGCATGGATGGAATATTCCATTTTAACGCGAAAGAGAGGGGGTGTGGACGGAATCTGTATTTCTTTGTCATTTATTGTGTTGTCTTTGTTTCCATTTTAAACATACAAGAATCACCATTTATTAACTCACTATCTGTGAATTACTGTCCAAAGGGCCCCAATTACCAGCTGTAGGCCTATGGGAATTTGCAGCTAAGTATGGGGCCCCTACAGTGGGCTGCAGTGGGAGGGGCCCAAGGCAGTTGCCTAGCAATGCCTCTATGCAAAGACCGCCTCTGCATGTAGGTCGGCCCCCGCCGGGCTCGCAGCATGCCCAATCGGACCCTGTTTATGGAGAATATTGCAATCAGCAGCTTCCTCCGGTATACCCAGCGAGGCTCAGTAACCCCCCCTGCCTTTCTGGCCAGTGGGCAATAGGAAGTGGAGGGTTAGGGGGGTGGGGGGGTGGCGATGTTAGCCCCTTTTGAGTGTGTGACGACGGGTGGAGGGAGTTAGATGGGTAGCTGCGGTCTTCTTAACAGGATTACACTGTAAGCAGGGCCACAAGACACTCACACGAAATGCTTACACACACTCATACATGTACACAAAGGCATGAACACAAAACACAGTCAAGACCAAGCAGTGCACCAATGAGTGCACCAATACAGGCTTTCAGTTAACAGCTGTGCTCAACTCGTCAAGAGTTAATAATTGCTTAAATTTCTTGCCTCTTAATGTAAAGTTTGAGAGCATCAGTTGCAACATAGTGAAGAGGTAGAGTTACAGGTATACAGTGAATAGTGAATATTTATAGAGTAATGTTCGAATCCAGATTATGGCAAGAACTACTCAACTTTAATTACTTCAAGAAATGAAGGTCAGTCAATCTGAAAAGAAAATCAAGAATCTGAAAGTATCCTTGAGTGCAGTCGCAAAGACCATTAAAAAATTTATGATGAAACTGGCCCTCATCAGGACCGCCAAAGACATTGGCTGTCCTAATGGACAGTTCTAGACAGACACCTCCGGTCATCATCCATCCTTACCACCAATTGCATCTATCTATCTATCTATCTAATGTAAACGAAATAACCATAATTTCAAAATCAGAGCAATATTAATAGCTACATTTTTTTTTTAGATTTATTAGCATATACAGCAATACATGGACTGTGCCCATACATTATGCAGTGCCAGCATGCATGCATGCATGGCGATGCTTCTTTCGCAGCCGCGGGTGACGAGCCATCCTTAGAAGTGTGTGAAGCATATAGATTGTGGCGGGAAGTGCGGTGCACGCCTCTCACTGCGGGCTGGACACGGGTGAGCCGCCGTTAATGAGGGTGAAATTGCGATGCCATTATTAGCCGCCCAGGCCCTCTGGGGGTATTCCGCCCATTGTTAGCTGGTTATGTCCGTCCGCTGGGCTGAACAACGCGGCGCTGTCTCCTCAAAGCGGCCGGAAGACGCTTGAAGTATGGCGCCATTGTGCGCTTGTGTGCGACTGCGGCGTTGGTATGAATAAAGGCCTTTCGGCCAGGCGGCTTCACGCCGCGCTCGGTTTAAAGTTTTTCCTTTGATGCCTCGGGCTTCCACAAGAGGAGATACGGAACTTCATCTCCTCCGTCTTGACAGACACGTCTTCCATTAGTTATGGTGCTATCTCCTCGCCGATTCGCCGAGCGGCTTTTCCCTGTAAAGTGGTGCACACTATTCGGGCCACTATTCTCCTTTCCCCGTGGCTGCTTACATAAACCACCTAGAGTCAATTCCGATCGCGGCCGAGACGGCCTGATGTGGATATATTTAGCGTAGCATTCTCTTTATCTTTTTTAACCGCTGTGTTTGCCTCCCTGGCCCTGAATGCCCAAGCAGCAATAAAAGATTCATGTATTCCTGCCCTCCAGTGGTGCAGTGGCACACTTACTTTACATCCTGAGCAATTAATGTCCACCAGATCCACAGTACAAAGCGGCGGTCCCGCTCTGGCCACTTGGGGTCATTTGGACTGGGGAGGACGAGGTTACGTCACTGACCTCGAGTCAGCGAGAGGCCACGGCTATGGCTAGAAAATGCTGGAACTGTGGTTGTATCAGGTTTGCTTTCGGGTGCCTGCCCACTAATGTTTTATTGATTGTAGTAGACACTACTGTGTGTAGAGGACTCTCTGTCTCTTTTTTTCTGTATCTCTTTATCTGTTCTTGTTCTAACTAAATCTAAATACTCATCATCACTGGAAAAGTCTCCTAATGCTTTTCATACTTTACACAACTTTGAAAAGACTCTGGAAAGACCTTTAATAGACTAAAGTGGTCATATATGGAGGTTCTGTCCTGGATTCTGTCCAGGTTCTATGAGACTGATGACTGTAATTGAAAACAATTTCAATCGATTTCTGCAGCCGGCCAATCAGTTTTCAACACTGGGTCTCAGTGTGCTAAAAATGTGTGGACCCTGCAGTCGCCGCTTGAGCGATATTTAACAAGTTAAAAAGCTCAGAGAGACAGTTAAAAAGCTCCGCGAGACAGTTAAAAAGCTCCGCGAAACAGTTAAAATGCAACGCGAGACAGTTAAAAAGCTCCGCGAGACATTTAAAAAGCTCCACGAAACAGTAGCTGAGCTCCGTGCGACAGTTAAAATGCTCCGCAAGACAGTTAAAATGCTCTGCGAGACCGTAGCTGAGCTCCACGAAACAGTAGCTGAGCTCCACGAAACAGTTAAAAAGCTCCGCGCGACAGTTAAAAAGCTCCGCGCGACAGTTAAATTCCTCCGCGAGACAGTAGCTGAGCTCCATGCGACAGTTAAAAAGCTCCGTGAAACAGTTAAAATGCTCCACGAAACAGTTAAAAAGCCCCACGAGACAGTTAAAAAGCTCTGCAAGACAGTTAAAAAGCTCCACGAGACAGTTAAAAAGCTCTGCAAGACAGTTAAAAAGCTCCACGAGACAGTTAAAAAGCTCTGCAAGACAGTTAAAAAGCTCCACGAGACAGTTAAAATGCTCCGCGAGACAGTTAAAAAGCTCCACGAGACAGTTAAAATGCTCCGCGAGACAGTTAAAAAGCTCCACGAGACAGTTAAAATGCTCCGCGAGACAGTTAAAAAGCTCCATGAAACAGTTAAAAGCTCCGTGTGACAGTAGCGGAGCTCCGTGGGACAGTAGGTGAGTGTCGTGAGACAGCAGCAACAGGACAGTGAAAGTTTTTGCTCTTACTGCCTTTCTCTATAAGGCTACAGAGGGCTGTGAAGTGTTGTGTTTCGGTGTTTGAAGAAAAAGAAATCCAACCGAATTGAAAGAATTGGAAAAAAATCGAATCCTGAGCCCAAGAATCGATTCTGAATCGAATTGTGGGTTTTTCCCAAAGATTCGCAGTCTAGCCGACACTTTCGGCCATGACTGTATATAAAATGTGCTATGCCCTCTTTCGCCCGCTCTCTCTCTCTCTCTCTCTCTCTGGAAACTCTTTCCATCCTCTCTGGAGGAGGGCCAGCTGCACCGAGGCACTTTGGGGTTTTAACGGCACAGAAGGCCATGTGCCACCCAGAGCCAAGGTCACGCTGTGCCGCCATATTGTATTTTACGAGAAGGTGGGCAGCGCTAACTACTGATACGGCCTCATGCTTGATTTATCTCCTCCCTGCCAACGGAACCCAGATCCTCCGCAGGCTGCTTTCCAGACTCTTAATGCACTTAGCAAATTTTACAGCCTTTATCGATATGTATATCATGCCTCTGAAACTATTAGTTGCTACCATTGTTGGATTTTAGTATTTTATGGATGTAATACTGTAATACTTCCTCAGCAGATAAAGGGCATTGTCTTACCCTGGACTCTGCTGTGTGGTATTAACCCTTTGAACTCTAGCCTGTTTTGGTTTTGTTTTTTCTATCTCCGTCTTTGTTTTTGTCAGTTCCTCTTTCAGGTCTTATAACACAGTAATTGTAGCAGACAGAACTGATCTCTTTTACTCCAGATGACATACGGCTGCTCAAAAATATATTATATTCATAATATAATATAAGGGACATTCCAGGATTTTGGTACATTTCAGGGGTGGTCACTTCTAAAAATGTGATCTTTAATTTGATCATTTTTAGTCATATATTTATTAAATACAGGTAATAGACTATCAAAAAATTTGATTCGTCAAGCTCAGGTATCAAAGCAGTTTTTTTTTTAATTAGATTACGCAATATATTTGGTAACTTACAGTAACAGGGTTGCGAGTAACAGGGTTGCAAATCTAGGCTAAGTTGAGGTTTACCCCAGGAACAGTTAGCATGCTAACTGTAAAATTTAGCTATGTATACAAGATCAAGGACAAACATGGTTATATAAGTATATAAAGTCAATTTTGACTCTACTCATTATTACGAGTCTTACAATATGAGTAACAGGGTTGAGTTCACTGAGTGACACACACAACTTGGACAAAAACATATTTGGAAAAAAAAAACTTGAAAATTGTTAGAGCTTGTACTCTTGGTCTTGCCATGTGGGCAGAAAATGTCCTTGTGATGTCACTTCCTTTGTGCCAGTAGACAAATATTTTGAACTCTTTCTCTGCCAGGTAAAATTCCTTATGGTAACAGGGTTGAGCGCATGTTGTTGTGGGACACGACTTAATAGCATAAAAACTGTAACATGCAAAACAATGTAGACCAAAGAAGTTTTTTTATGAGTAAAGGAGATGCATATCAACAATATACAGGAGGAAGTCATTTATTTAGAGCTTATTTTAATTGTTAAATTAGCCAAAGGAGTTGGTCACCCATGTCCCATTAATTTAAAATGTAAAAGGAAGCAGAATTGTTATATTTTCCTGACACTGATCATGTTTTGGTCAAAATTTTACCAAGCGCCTGTTTATTTTTAAATGTATAGACTTAAAATATATTCACACCTAAGATATCTTTTTAAAAATGGTTAGACTAGACTAGAGTGTATATGAGTGTATATAAAAGCATAAGAATATTGATGAAAAAAAAAAAAAAAACATGGAGAAACAGCATCAGGAGGACTTTTTTTGTTTCTTGATAGATCAATAATCACACCTCTAGAATATGATCATGTAGATTAACTTATTAAAAACCAGACACTCAGAGCAGCCTATGACTTTCAGTATTTTAATTATTCAGGACACACAAAGAACGGTACCACTTTAAAATAAGACGACCTTTATAAAGGGTTAATAAATGGTTTACAATTAGTTTATTAATGTTACTAATTAGCTTGTAAATGCCTTAAAAAATCATTAATAATCAGTTATGTTGCTGTGGGTTCACTATTTGGCAAACAACAGGTCTATGTACATTTCTACGGATGTGTTATAACTGACTATTAATGATTTTTAGGCATTTACAACCTAATTAGTAAACATTAATGAACTAAACCATTTATAAACCCTCTATAAAGGTAGTCTTATTTTAAAGTGGTACCCAAAGAACACAAACTAGATACAAAAATGTAACCTTTTTGGTTTTTTAGTCTAAATGAATAAAAATGTGTAGTGCAAAATAAGATAACTACTTAAAAGTAAAATGTGCGAGTAAAATAAAAACTGTACTACTATAAGTAGTGCGCACAGCATACTTAGCTTTAGTTTGAGTAAAGCAGGTAGTTTCACACTTTTTTTCTGTGGACACTTTTTTTTGTGGAGTCATTTACTGATATTATTATTTGGTTTGAAACATATAAATCATATAAATATGTTTGAAGCACCAAAGGTAAATAAGATTGGATGGGGAAGGAGTTTTTCTCAATGGGTTTTTTTGTAGATTTAGCTTTACCGCACTGGGAAGTGATTGATATTTTTAGAAAGAGTGAGCTCCGCCCTTTCTAACCATATATGGATTATGTTGATGTGTGAAGGGATTCCTGAGTAATTAAGCTGAGAAACACAAGGTGCGATTTTTTTTGGACGTAAAATCCGTCCGTAGGGTTCTAAGGGTTAAATGTCAGTAACTAAATACATAATAAACACACAGAAAAAAAAACAAACAAAGGTACAGAATACATACTGAACTGTTTGTACTCATTCTACAGGTGACCCCAGTGGCAGGACCACCAGAAGGGGGCACCAGAGTGACCATCCACGGCGTGAACCTGGGCCTGTCCTTCTCTGAGATGGTGGATAATGTGCAGGTGGCAGGAGTCCAGTGCACTCCAAAAGAGGACGGATACATCATCGCTGAACAGTACGTTCTCACAGCACCTTCTGAACAATCCCATAATAAACTCAGCACCGACCCTCATTTATCAAACTCAGACACAGTTCTGGAAGCACACCATTGATATTTATTAGACAGCTAGAACATCTAGTTCTCTATAATCCAATAAGGATAAGGATAATAAGGTTCTTTCAGTGAGTTCTTTTTTTTTTTCGTGGTGGCTATTAGGAAGTATAACTTATTCTGATAAAGGTACTGATGCTTTGCTTAAATTCGCTGTAAAACTACATAATATGAAATAAATATAAGTCCAGATAATTCAAGACTCTCAAACTCTCAAAATCTCATGTTCTCCTCCACCAGTCTTACACACTGCTTTTGGATAACTTTATGCTGCTTTCCTCCTGGTTCAAAAATCAAAGCAGTTCAGTTTGGTGGTTTGATGGCTTGTGATCATCCATCTTCCTCTTGATTATATTCCAGAGGTTTTCAATTTGGTAAAATCAAAGAAACTCATTTTTTTTTGTTTGTTTTTCTAGAGCTGTATATAAACACATACACATAAGTGCATCAAAAAAAATGAAAATTTTCTGAGAGTGGTAACTCTGACAACTTAATCATGTGCACAGAAGCAACTCTTGGTCTTCCTTAGCTGAGAAAGTCCTGATAAGAGCCAGATTCATCATAGCACTTTTTTCATGGTCTTTGCTTTAAATGCACTTGGGGATACTTTTTGAATGTTTTGATTTTTAGTTGATTTTTAGCTTAGTGGAGTAGTTCTTGCTTCCCATAATCTGGATTCGAACATTACTCTATAAATATTCACTATTCACTGTATACCTGTAACTCTACCTCTTCACAACTTTACTGAACTGATTCTCTCAAACACTTTATTAAGAGACAAGAAATCCAAGTAATTATATAACTCTTGACGAGTTCAGCACAGCTGTTAACTGAAAGCCAAGAGGTGCCTACTTTAAAAAAAAATAAAAAAAAAACATAAAACATATTCTGCTTTGTTTACTAAATAATTTTATCAAACAACATCATGTTTTGCTTATCTTTGATGTCTCTTAAAATAAAAAAAGGGATGTCCTGCATTAATCAGCCACTAGATCAGTAAGAGTATCTATTTCAAACAGAGCGCCTGGGCTTTTTTTCATCCGCCACAGTATAAAGCAACCTGTTTTGTACACAAACCCGTGCTCAAAGGCGTCCAATTAGAGCTGTCATAACAGCGAGGCATGTGATGGGCCTGGTAAAGGGTGCTCATGGGCCTCTGCTCTGCTCCGGTGAACCTGCTGGCAGTTCTCCTCAGACAGGAAACATCTTCACAAAGGCACTGGAAACAGCGGTGTGATGGACGGCACCCCCGCCGGCAGAGGTCGCAGCCCCTCGTGAGCAGAAAAAAAGAGCCCAATTAGGCAGCAGGGCAGAGCAGGGTAACCTCTGTCTGGAAGAAGATCCAGCTATCCACCCCATCCTCCACCCCCCCCCCCCCCATCATTGCTCTGTGATCTCTCAGCATCTGTTTGTGTTTTTTTCCTTTAATTCCTTTAATTTCTTTAATTTCGCTGAATGGCTAGTTAACCCTGCTCTCTCAGACTTCGGAAAAAAATTATCCCTGTGCCAGCAGTTTAGACGTGCATATTCATTCAGCAAGTTCATTTTTATACATTTTGAACAGTTCAGAAATCAAGATTTGATGGAATAACCCTTAGTTTTTAATCACAGCTTTTTTCATGCATCTCGGCATCATGTTCTCCTCCACCAGTCTTACACACTGCTTTTGGATAACTTTATGCTGCTTTACTCCTGGTGCATCTCAAAACCATCAAAACCAATTGAATTTTTTGAGGTTGTGCAGCAGAGGTAACTTTTGGCCTTTATTTCCTGGGGGTCCCTGATGACAGCCAGTTTCATCATCAAAGTATCGAGGATACTTTATTAAAAGTTATTGATTTTTTTTTTTTTGGATCGACTGACCTTCATTTCTTAAAGTTACTATTTTCTTCACTTAGTAGAGTAAATCTTGTCATAATATGGATTAAAATATTCCTTAAATAATTCGTAGTCCGTTTATAGTAACCAGATTACTGCAGCATAGTCCAATTTCTCTCATCTCTCATCAGGACAACTCTAGGAATTGTAGAGCAAGAGTTACCTCTGTTGCACAGGATAAGTTCATCAGAGTTTCCAGCCTCAGAAACGGCAAGTAAACATTTCTTAAACCGTTTTTTTCTGACCTTGGACGTAGAAATATAATCAGCTAACAATTTTTGATTAGTAGAACATTTAATGAACGTTAGAGTTAATGTTTTTAGAACGCTCAATCTGTTCAATCAGTTTTTTTCAATGTCATTTTTGTCACCGTTACAGTTTTTAGTTTTGAGAATGTTATTTTTAAATGTTTCTCTAATGTTACTTTTTTACGACTGGATGGGAATGGTATGTAAGAAACATTCTAATATATATATATATATATATTTTGAGCAATCCTGAAACATTATTTCTGTAACATTTCTAGCTAACCTTACGTGAACTTTTTCCAAACGTTGCTAAGTGTTCTTAGAACGTTTTCTCTTAGCTTGTTAGGAGTATGCTGTTTATGTGGTAACTTAAATGATGAGATAACCTCATCACTGTAATAATCTCATCACTAAAGAAATTATGGAGCGCTTGTAGTACTTGTGCATCTCAGTGGATTTTGTTTTCCAGCAGTCTTATATACTAATATTCTAATTTAGAGAGAGATGCTGATTTTGGGGTTTTCAGTGGCTGTAAGCCATAATCATCAACAATAAAGAAAATGAATGTTTAAAATAGATCTATATAATATATGAGTTTTACATTTTGAACTGAATTAGTAAAATACATTTTTGAGATGCACCAGTAAGTGCAGTCAGTGACGATGCTTCTGTTTACTGGTTGGCTGTTCCAGTCACCTACATACTGGGCTGTTTCCAGGCCTGGTCCAGTCACCCTTTAAGAGATTTTTTTTTTTTTTTTCTGCTGCTGCAAGAGCTTCCTCACTCTGCCTCACTCTGCAGTCTTCTCCCTGACCCAGAAAGACACAGAATAGAGCAAATGCGACAGAGCGAGTCATGCAGAGAGAGAGAGAGAGAGAGAGAGAGAGAATACTAGCCACTGGGGGCTCATACAGGGTGGTGTGCTTAGAATGAGCCATTACTCTATGGATGGTTCTGTACCACTTCTTTTCTTTTATGCCCTGTTCTTTCACACAGAAGCTCAATTTTGAGTCATTTGAGCTTTTTTCCCTTGAATTGCTCTAAACTACAGCTAAGCTGGGGTGCCCAAACTTTTTTTTTTTTCCAAATATGGCTGGATTAAACCCAAAAACAACACTATTAACCCTTTAAACCTGTTTTTTTTTTCACAGATCCTCTTTCAGGTCTTATAACACAGTAATTACATCAGACAGAACTCAACATTTTACATTTGAACTTATTTTTAAATGTATAGACTTTAAATATATTCACACCTAAACTGGTTAAACACTAGACTAGAGTGTATATGAGTTAAAAGCATAAGAATATTGATGATTTGATTTCATTACATGGCTTATTAATTATTACTTTGATAAAATACATGAAGAAACAGCATTAGGCGGAGTTATTATTTTTTTTTCTTGATAATCAATAATCACACCTCTAGGATATGATAATGTAGATTAACTTATTCAAAACCTAACACTCAGAGCAGCCAAAAAGAACACAAACTAAATACAAAAATGTCAACTTTTTAGTCTAAATAAATAAAATGTTTAGTGCAAAGTAATCAAGTAAGTAATGCAAGTAAAATAAAAACTGTATAAAGTAGTGCGCACACCATACCTAGCTTTAGTTTGACTCATGAAAGCTGATCTTAAGCTGATCTTAACTGAGGCAAAATGAGGTATGCAGATCTTTGGATGTTGTGGTGTCTTTTTTGACCTCTTGGATGAGTCGTCACTGTACTCTTGGGGTAATGTACTTTGGTCGGCCGGCCACTCCTTGGAAGGTTCACCACTGTTTCATGTCTTCACCATTTATGGATAATGGCTCTCACTGTGGTTCACTGGAGTCCCAACATTTTAGAAATGGCTTTATAAGCTTTTCCAGACTGATTGATCTCAATTATATCTAAATTTCTTTGGATGTCGGCATGATGTCCAGCTTTTAATTTTGTTTTAGTCTACTTTACTTTGTCAGGCAGGTCATATTTAAGCGATTCCTTGAGTTAACTTGAGTTAATTTATTTTTTTCTCCCTTAATAAAGAAAATCTTCATTTTAAAACACTTATTTTGTGTTTACATGTGTTTTCTGTGACTAATATTTAAATTAGGTTGATGATCTGAAACATTTAAGAGTTACAAACATGCAAAAAAATAAGAACTCATGAAGTTGCAACAATAAATATGATTATTATTATGGTTTTATTAGTATTTTATTATATTTAGAACATAAAACCACTTTAGAAAACTAAAAATATGTGTTAAAAATGGCAAAAACTACAACAAACTCTAAAGTAATAAAAATTAAAACATAATTAAACTCTGGTTCAACCTTAATATGACTTTAATTCAAATATAAATAAAGGTTAAAATGCCTGCTGGGCACTGAGCCACTGCTATCAGCCACAGTATCACAAAAGTGCCTCAAAAAATGTGCATTCTGTCTTTTGTGAATATATATAATAGATGAAAAAGCACCTAATTCACTTGTTTTGCATGTATCATCACGATCATATAATTACGAAAGCTAACAGCCGTAAAAATTAATTACAGCCAGGCTGATTAATGATGATCAGCTCTAATGCGTGCGATTAGATGATACAATAAGTGTGACAGGCGTACCGGCATATCTGTTTTGTACTGGATTAAGGTTATTATCAGATGTATTAAAAAAATGTAACATGATAGGAAAGATCTTTCTTGGAAATACTGACACACTGAAATAATAAAAACAAAAAAAAAAGATAAATATTTGCAGTAAATATTTGAAATGATTTATGATCATTTAGATTATTTATGATATTAAAAGACGAATAAGAGTTAAAAAATCCAAATTTTAGCTTTTATTTCTAGGTTTTTACATCGGGATTTCTTATTAGCACAAATTTTGGAACATCTGATTGTCAGGTGTGTTTTATTGCTCAGTTTTGTCCTGATACATTGATTATTCAAACAATAAAAAGCGCTAAATGTCTACACTCAATTTCAGATTTGGCTTTTATCTGTGCAGACTGTGATTTTATAGTTAGATTTTTAGAGGAGTAACCAACATGAGAACCAGAGAGCTATTACTGTCTATTTGTGGAAAACCAAGCAACTGTGAAGCTGAGATAAAATGGAAAACCAATCAGAACCATTGCACAAGAAGAAAGTCATCACTGGTGTATTAAGTAACATGTCAAACAGGTAGAACAAGGAAAACCATGTTAAAAAACCCTAAAACAACTGTTCTGACATCAGCAACAACCTCCAGAGGGCAGGAGTGAAGGTATCGAAATCTACCTAAAGTATCACAATCTAATCTAAAAAAAGGAGAGAGGCTTCAGTAGACGATGAAAACCACTAATTACGAGAATATATAGGCCACTCAGGAAAAAAGCCTTTTGACTGTTTATGGACTAAAGAGACAAAGATTAACCTTTACAAATGGTAACCATGTCTCAGACCCCCTTCTTTAAGCATAGAACATTAGTGAGCAATAGTGATTTTTCTCAGTATTTTCCCAGTTTATCAGGTAGGTGCAATAGATGTTTTAAAATGGTATTTTGACTTGGACCAAACCAGTTAAAAAATGTAATGAAAGTGCTGATTGAAAGTAAATAGAAATTGTATACTACTGAGTTCATCATGACTAGCTATGCTAATGTTGACTAGCTAGCTACCAACTTATTTGATTCTAATAACTGGCTATTTTACTCCAATATCAATTTTTACCAAAAAAAAAAAAAAAAAATGAATCTCTCTCTGACTGAATATAACCAGACATAATGGGATTCATCCACTGTGAAAGGAGGCCGCATCACACCCGCCCAGTTTAAAACAATTCCTCCGCATGCTCGGTGCAAATTTTACCCATTCTCACCAGAGAGGGCCCTAAATCCCAAAACGTACTTGACTGGTACTGTGTACCACACGTATATTCACATTTGTTTTTGTTTTTTTTAGAAGGATGGGTCCATAAAGTGATTAATTCCACTGATATCTAGACTACTAAACTGCTCACAGTTACAGTTGGCTGTAAAGGATACAGCAGTGCACAGAATAAAGCATGTTTTCCTAACAAAGAACCCTCAGGAAGTGCTTGGACAACACAAGCATCCACTGGGTAAAACACAATGCCTTTGATAGCGCATTCTTATCGACACGTTTTCTGAAGTGTGATCACAGATGGCCATTTGTAGGAAGCCGCTCAAGCAGAACGCCCGACTCAGTGTTGATGGTATGGTAATTGAAACGCGTGGCACGCTGACGGCTGCAGGGAGAAGATTTGTCAGCCCTGCTCCCATCTGACAGCAGTTTAATCAGAGTGGGACGGAGCTGGAGTGAATTCGTTTGTATAGAGCCGTGGAGGAGCGTCAGCCGGAAATGAGAGACGCGGCGCGGCAGCCTGGAGAAAGCGTACGTGACACAGGAAGCGGAAACGAAGTGCTTCACCTGGGCTGCAGGTGCCTTCACCTGGGCTGTTGATGTTCTGCACTTTTTCTGTTTTGTGGGATTCTGTGCCTTTGGGAACTAACTATGGGAGGATGCAAATTGTAGCCGTTATTTGACAACAAGTAAAAAGCGAACAAATTATTTTGACAAATCTCAGACTCTGGATCTGGATCTGAAGTCCATATAGCTTCCTATAGCCCTATATATGCCCATCAGGCAGGAGCATCCATAGTATCCAGGCCAGAACGACCAGGCTAATGAACAGTTTTTATCCACAGGCGGTCAGGCTTTTGAACAAACTGTGAGACTGTGACACTAAATGATTTCCACACCTCCTCATTTTTTTTTATTAATTTGCCTATACACTAGAGGTTTATACTCTTTTATTGTTTTTAAACCCCAAGCATTTCAATGCACATTTGTCTTGAAATGATGTGCAAATGACAAAAAAAACTTGAAACTTGAAACTCGAAACGTGAAACTTCTGCTCTGTGAACATTTGATTCCTACCGTACTTCGCTCATATCATAAGCAGTGTGGTTCTAAGTTTTAGCGATCTATAGGTGAGCCATCAGCTGTGCACTGTGCAGCTTGATTTAGGATGTGTAACTGTCTGTATCAGTCTTTGCTATCGTAACGACAGGAAAAGTATGCCGTGCACGGCTCGAAACTCTACTCAAAAAACAAATGTACTAATTCTCTCAATCTCTTAATCATTGGTGTCTAAGAGCCATGTGCTCTCTGACTTTGGAGGATTGCTATTTCAACGGCGCATCTACCTGGACATGTCCAACACTTCTCAGCAGAGGAAACTGACCTGCTCGTTCATGCTCGTTGGGGGTGCTCATTAGGGGTGTACTGTATGTGTGTTGGGGCCATGTCTGTGTTGACAATTCAATATCAAGATAGCAATGAACCTCCGACTGTTAACTGTTGACGTCTGTCTATGGTGTATTCAGTCAGTCACGCACCAGTGTTTTCTGTTGCCAAGATAGCAATACACCAGAAATTTACCTGAACACAACTCACTTCCAGACCACCATACCTGTGCTGCTATTTAAATGATGCCACAATCACAAGACCTGTTTTTGTACAACACTTATTCGCAAAACTAGCATAGTCTTGTGGTGATGAGCTGCTCTCTAGTATCAACAACACCATATTGCCTTGTTGCCAGCACATTTTTCTGTTTTACCAGCTTTGACTAGGGCTTTTATTAGTGGACTGGGTATAGTATTGTGTCCCATAGAAACTAAAGTACACTGTACTGACCTGTACCGTGGGATGTACCGTGGGATGTACCGTACGTGTACTATTACCGGTACACTGTCCATTGTCCACTATCAGTGTCATTAGTCGCCAACTCCCGTAATTAATGTGGCCTTGCCATGAGCACACTGACCAGTGTTCAGCCTCACTCACAAGATATTACCTCACGACTTATACAGATGTGGGCATTCCCAAGAACCTTATAGAACCTTATAATTGGTTTATATACCACTGTCCTATGACTGCAAGTAACTTATAAACACAGGTAACATTGTAGATTCTGAAGTTTGCCATTGATATTTTTTTTAACGACAGCCGTTTGATTTCAGTTTTTTTGAGGTGAACTCAGCCATAGCACTGAGCCATAGGAAGCTGTATCTGCTTTGTATTCATCTATATGTTGGCCTAATTCTAGCTGGCAACCCTCCATGCAATATATCCCTTCGAACAGCACAAACAAGCCGCCCGCATGCAGCATGTGGTAGCAATTGCCTTGCACTCTTTACTTCGCCCCACGAAGAGCCAGTCGATGAGCATCGCGTTTTTATTATGCCATTTGATCTGGCCACCTGCCTGCGTGGGTGACACCTGATCAGACAGTACGATAAAGGAGTATTGATCTACTGCAGCTACTCGCCGTGATTTGCGCGACCCATGCTGCCGGCGCAGCAGCCCATGCCGCTGTTAGGGGCTGTATTTATGATAGTACGGGATGCCGTGCTGGCAAGGGCACTGCCGGTGAGGCAGCTGCACACTTTGGATGTGCTTTGAGGAAGTTGTGGACAGTTCTGCAGGTGGACACATTCAATGTGTCCACCTGCAGCAGGAGCCAAAACAAGAAGAAGTTGACAGTGATGGACAGGAAATCAACTAAAGATAATGAAGGAAAGCTAATCATCTACTAATGACTTCATTAATCATCGAGACAGTTGCAGTAAGTGTTGGCCAGAATAACCTATTCTGACTGAGTGTGATTTTTCATAGTGGATGCACTACACTGCAATGCACTACACTGATGGAGAAAAAAAAAATGCAATAGGATAAAATCCTAAATGCATGAATGTAATGATGATATATGTAAGTGATTGCAATATAACAACTAAAAGAGAAGGAGAAGTATATTGGAAAACCCTACATTCCTGGGAGACCCCTGCTGTGAGTGGGCGAGCATTATCCTGCAAAAAGTCCAGTTATGAGAGGCAACCCATATGGAT
This sequence comes from Astyanax mexicanus, assembly GCF_023375975.1. Lineage (NCBI taxonomy): Eukaryota > Metazoa > Chordata > Actinopteri > Characiformes > Acestrorhamphidae > Astyanax > Astyanax mexicanus. Next base: position 4,987,762 of record NC_064420.1, on the reverse strand, counting down.
ATGGATACTAATCATCGACTAATGGCTTCATAAATCATCCAAATAGTTACAAAATGTGCTTTATAGGATAAAGTAGTCTTTTCTTCACAACAGGATTATAAATGCAGTGTACAACAAATAACACATCAAAAAGTTAATCGTTGCCATGAAATTAAACCTTATCTGTGTGAACTTAATGATGATATACAGATCTGGAAAAAAAAAATAATAGACCACCTCAGTTTCTGAATCAGTTTCTTTTCTTTATTTGAAGAAAGTAAGGAATGGCTGAAATAAAAAAAAATGCCGAGCTTTCAGACCTCAAATAATGCAAAACAAAAAAACAAGTTCTGATTCATAAAGTTGTAAGAGGTCAGACATCAATATTTGGTGGAAAAACCCAGGTTTTTAATCGCAGTTTTCATGCATCTTGGCATCATGTTCTCCTCCACCAGTCTTACACACTGCTTTTGGATAACTTTATGCATTTACTCCTGGTTCAAAAGGATTGGAAAAAACTGTACAGCTGAAAGGATGCTCTACTACCTAGGGTTGGGCTGCCTCTGGGCTGGATATAAGATGCGATATGGCAAGGCCATGGATGTACTTCAATCTGTTGGTGCCATTTCTGGCAAAGTCTTGCTGTCTTCTTATCCTGCATTCATCACTATAGAGAATACGATTCCAGTCCGTACCAGACCAGGTTTCTCATTGATGACACCATTGGAAATGAAGGTGTGAAGGTGACGGGCTGACTGAAGATATATCCAATGTCCATCTTTCTTCTCTTAGTTTAATGATTCAACCCTCTCAAAGTCTAACAGTTGTGAAAAATGCTTACGAGTGTGTTGTAGAGGCATGTCTAGCAGTCAGTGATCTCTCACCCAGAGGTATACTACCCTAAAAGTAGCCTTTAAAATCCATTTTTTTTATAGGGGAAGCACTTTATGGCCTCTTGTGGCAAGACCTAATGTCTAATCAGACCACACCTGCAGTCATCTTTGCAGCAGAATTTAGCAGCAATCCAGAGTGTGTTGTTTTTATATTTTCAATTACTGTAAATGCCACGTCTTTTGTCTTTTCTTTGCGTTCGCAGGATAGTGTGTGAGATGGACGCAGCCCCCGAAGACACCAGGCCTGGCCCTGTGCAGCTGTGTGTGGGCGAGTGTAAGCCTGAACTGCAAGCTCGCTCTTCGCAGCTCTACTCCTTTGTGGTAAGACTTCAATTCCCAGCATGCCTCTGAATTATGCAGGAAGGAGCTGGTAGTACTCGCTAGTACTTGCTATTGTTGTGGTATCACGACTTCTCACATTAGCGGCTGCACACACTTACGGGAGCTCACAGGTCACGACATGGGTGACTGTTATGTGTTTGGACAGGTGTGATTCGCAGAGGTGAAGGAAGCAAAATGGTGTGCAAGTTACGAGAATCCACAGAGACTCTGTTGTTTGCTTCATTTTTCATAACGTTGGATTGGGTTAACTTATTGTTTAGGTACATCCCTTTTTTGACCCAGCGTCCTCATATGTGGACGTTATATCTATATTCTGCTTTTCCACCATTTCTGCACCATGATACTTTGTTTTTTGTTTTGTAAATGTTGACGCTTTGGTCTGATATGGAGAGACTGCCCATACCATCTAGTGGTTACAAGACAAAATTACACTTAATTAATTGAAAACAAGATGGTTTCTACAGCCAGTCGAAATAGATACATAGGCTAGGTAAACATGCACTATAAAAATTTACATCTTTTAATGAGTGTGATTAATTACAGAATATTGTTGTGATTAATCAGATTAAATTTTTTAATAGTTTGACACTAGTTTTTATACGCGTTAGGTCCTATTAATCCCAAACAGCTAGGAGAAATTTAAAATGCACACAAGCATAAGTCCATGTCTCAGTAGGATATGCATCATATTTTTAACCCAGTAAGAAAGCAAGTATTAAAATGAGTTATTGCTTTTATTGTAGCCATAAAATGCAATTTTCGCCTATTTTGAGGGTCTCTAAATGTAGTTTAGAATATATATATTTTTTAAAACACAATGTACCCTGGTGGTTAATGGCTTATATGAAAGTAGACACTTAGGCCTTAAAATGGACCCATTAGTTTTGAATATTTGGTCAATTAATTAGCCTCTTATAGATGACATATTTTGATAATAAAAAAGCTGAAAATTGCCTGCTGAAATGGAATCAAAAGAGTCTTCCACTGAAAACTTCTGACAAGTTCAAAAGTTTGTTTGCAGCTAGAATTGCTCCTATTGTGACGAGTGTCCCCCATCATATCAGAGTGATTTCTCCTCGAAAAATAAATCTAGTATTCACTCTCCTTGTGCTATGATTGTGGATATACAGCTGAATGGGTGGGACAATTGGCCTAGCTAAAATTGGGGACAAAATAAAAAAAATAAATAAATAAATAAATGATTGTGACCAGCAGCTTCTGTCTAGAATTGTCCATGTGGCAGAAATCATATATACTGAATTTCACATTCAAGGCTGGAAAGTTTAGTTTCAGTATTCTTCTAGCATCCAAAGGAAATAGCAAAATTTATGGGACAGGATGCTATCTTGCTATCAGGATGCTATATATTGTATATAATATATATACACTCCTGCAATTTTACTTAACCTAAGCATAAGGCCAGTAATATTGGAGTAAGATTACAGTTAAATGATCTACACTGCAGATCTATAGGCCTTATAGGCTTTGAGTACCCACTTTAGTTGCTAGCAAAAAGAAATTCATAGCAATAGCTTTAGCTTCAGTCTTCTCGTCCTGACCATTATTTGGGAGATAATGCCCTTACAGCATAACAGCAGAGTAGCGGGGTCTCTCTGTTAATGTGTTTTAGAGGGACCTCTTCAAGCCAATCTGCAGCTATTACAAGCAACTAGGTCAATAAATTAGACTTTTACGGCTGATGGTGCCTTTTTTATCTGCTCCCGCACACAAAAAACATTTATTTTAATCGTTTCGGGGAGATTTTAAGTGAAGGGATGCTTAGTGGCTAATGGCATTATTTACATACTTACGTATTCAGCGTAATTAAAAGCAGTGTGTTTTATGTTTAATGATCTAATGGCGCTAATGCGTTTTTTCGCGATGGAACAAAAAAAAAGTAAAGCTGGAAGTGAATTGAGTTCAGCGCGTCCTGCAGATACAACATTACAGATCATTACAAATTACAGCCTATACGTGTCTTTTTTTTTCTTTCCAGCAGAATAAGAACTTCATTTTCTAGAGAAGCGAAGTCCCTGACAGCATAATAGAGTTTGTGTTCGGTTATTGGAATACGGAGTGATTACAAACAGGCGGCGCCATGGGGAGAGTGTATTCAACATGCAGACAATGAAAGCTATTAGCTAAATCAAAGGCAGGATGGCAGCCATGTTCCCCTCCGCCGAAGAGCACCGAAGGGGACACTTCAGCGCCGCACTTAACACACATACACACACCTACCCCACCGTACCACAGCAAGTAACAGCTGCTGGTTATTAGCTGAGCTGTTTTATTACCATACACCATCACCACTTTTCACTCTCGGTGTGTGTGAGTTCGCATGTCTGCGCGAGGGTTTATTAATGCACCAGTTTTTTTTTTTTTTTTTTTTTACCATGGGCTCCTACCACCTGCACCACCTTTCATATCGCAGTCGCACATAAAAACAGCCTGTTATCACCAGCGTTCTTCCAAATGCTGTTGGACAACAGAACAGAGTCCCAGAGCGGCCCGCCTGTTTTTAACAGCGCGAGCCGCACCACAAAACGGTATTAATGTATTTTTAGCCGCCGCTCATGTGAAGTCGGCCACCAGCCATTTTCCCGAGCTTCTCTTAAGGCTCGGAGCTGTCTGTTTGTATATTTCTCCATCTGTATGTCTTCAGAGACTGTTAATACACGCTTCTTCCAGGCCTCGTTTTAAGGAGGGTGAAGAGAAATGGGCACTGGAGGGATAAGAAAATGGGTTTTTCGATGGGTTTTCAGGAGGTTTAAAAGCCTAGTTTGTATCCTGGGCTCTCCTTCCATAAGCCTTCGTCACTCTAGTGGGACAAAGAATAACCTTTTATGTCCATCTTCACTCTTTTGTCCATCTTGACTCGGTTGGAGTCCAAAATTACACAAGTAGCTTACACATAAGATATTTGGAAAAGCTGGTGTCCAAAACTGGTATTAGCAATAATTCTGACACTAAATGCATTTTGTGAATACATTTGTATCATTCAACATTCTGAACTCCGTAATCTAATAATTGTCATGAATTGCAATCAGATGCTCATAGAAATACTCCAAAATCTTGCAGACTTTTCTTGGTGCATAATTTTCAGCTTGCTTGGTGGCGGTGTATGAGGTGTTAGTGTGTATTGTGCTGGTACAGTGAGTGGATCATATGTCCCAGTATGTTTGCATTCCATATACTGTAGTGTATATTGTCACTGTCCAATGGAAACAAGTATCTCAAAAACTGCAACTTTACAGGAGAAAGAAAAATAAACCTGCTTGACTTTCAATGGAATTCAATGTAAAAATAGTTTATTTCAGGTAGTTTTTAAGACTTTCTATTGGTCCATTCATCAGGAAATGTTGATATAGTGTAAGGGGTAGCTTGCGCATTCACATTATATGGTAAACTAAAAATAAACAAATTAATGATACTTGTTTGGTATATACTATCTAAACTTGAACAGTAATGGCCCAAGATTTGATCTTTGAGGGATCTCTTGGTGACCTAGTACAATTTTTAATATATTACTTCCTAATGAAACTAATAGCAAATGAATTGAAAACATAGTAAGTAAAGTTCTAGACTTGTTTCCCATCTGGTCTACTAGAAATTCTACTTTACTGCTTTAAATATTGGTCTTGAAACTTCTAATGGACAACTGATGCAAGATCATTCCCAGTCCTGACCCAATACAGCTTCAAAACTATGCTCTAAAAACTCTAAAACCAAAGTAAAACAGAGTGACAATTTGGCTAATTTTTCAGGACTTTAGCAGGAAAATGGAAGATTGGCTGGTAGTTAGTTTAAGATAGTTTCAGATTTTTATTCCTATTATTTCAGGACAGGAATGATGGCTACTTTGTTCAATTCCATTGGGACAGAACCAGAAGTGAAAGTAATAAAAGGGCTGCAAAAGTTTCCAGAATGTCAAAGTATGTCTGAATAATACATATTTTACCTCTCTCTTCCCCAGACTCCCTCTGTGACAGGCTTGTCCCCCCGCCGAGGTCCAGAATCGGGGGGCACTAAGGTGACCATCATCGGGGAGAACCTGGGTGCTGGCAGCAGTGTCAATGTTCTCTTTGGAAACCAGACTTGTGAATTCTTTGAGTAAGTATCTGACCAGCCACTTATTAGGTACACCTGTCCAACTGCTTATAACTTAGAACGTGGCATGGTTGTTGGTCTAGGTATGTCAGAAACTGCTACATATCTAAAATCTACTGGGATTTTCACGCTCAACCATCTCTAGGGTCTACAAAGTATGATCTGAAAAAGAAAATAAGAAAATATCCAGTGAGCTGATATCAGTTCTGTGGGCGCAAATGCCTTGTTGATGCCAGAGGTCAGAAAATAACAGCCATAATAACTGGTTCCAGCTGATAGAACTGAAACAGAAACTCAAATAACCATGGGTGTGGCCCCGATTACCGACAAGATGCGAGAAGCACGCCTGCGGTGGTACGGACATGTTGCCCGAAGCGATGAGAACTCGGTGGCCAAGACAGCGGTGCGCCTCAGCCCACGAGGGAGGAGGCCCCGAGGACGGCCAAAGAAGCGGTGGCTTGACCGGATTAAGGAGGACATGAAAAACTTAAATGTTGCTCCTGAGGACGCCATGGATCGCACCAAGTGGAGACTGGCATGTCGATACGCGGACCCTGCGACTTAAAGCGGGAATAACGCGAGGAAGAAGAAGAAGAAGACTCGTTACAACCGAGGTCTGCAGAAGAAGAGCATCTCTGAACATCAGTACAACACATCCAACCTTGAGGCGGATGATGAGCGCCAGCAGCAGAAGACCAAGACCACACCGGGTGCAGCTCCTGCAGATAAGAACCGGCTACAAACTGAGGCTACAATTCGCACAGGCTCACCAAAATTAGACAATAGAAGATAGGAAAAACCTGGTTACCTTGTCTGATGAGTCTCTGATGATTTCTGCTGCAACTTTCGGTTGGATGGTAGGGTCAGAATTTGTCGTCTTCAACATGAAAGCATGGATCCATTCTGCCTTGTATCAACAGCTGGTTCAGGCTGGTGGTGGTGCTGCTGAAATGGTGTGGGCGATATTTTCCTGGCACACGTTTGTACCTAATAAAGTGGCCGGTGAGTGTATAATACAGAACCTCCAGTAAGCAGGGATGCAAGGAAACCTTGGGGGGACCAAGGCTCACATATAAGGGGGAGAAGGACCATCCTACTACTGGTGAAACAGTTTTAACAGGTCTAATATATCCATGTTTATAGCAGCACCAGCAATTAAAGCTGATAAAGTTCATGTAAACTTCAATATAATTGGTAGTGGACATGAGCACTAGTCTAGGGCATGTTGCAAAAACTGGACGAAGGGCAGCTGATGTGTGGTAGGTTATGGATGGGGAAGACTGGCTTCCAGAAACTTTCATCGGTCTTGCAGGACAAGGGGCCATAAGGTCCTGAAGGTCCTGAAGGTACAACATCCAACGGTATCTGTCCATACAGGTGGGCACTCATTATGACTCCAGCAAATCTGAATAAAACAGCCTAATTAAAAGGAGAGAGCCAGAAGGTAACATAGACACGGAAGCGCCCTGAAACACCGGCATCCACCCACTCCACCATCCGTCCACAAACCTGAGGGACCACATGCACCAGCATCTCAGTTTACCACAATTCCCTGAATGTCCATAAGCCCCTGGATCTGCAGCCTTATCTAAATGGGAAAAATATTAATTACCAGTTTGTACGACTACAGTTTCTAAGTCTAGAAACAAGGCGTTTGTTGTTATACATTGGATTATCTTCATAGCAGTTACTAAGTAATTTACTCTATGTAAATTACGGTCTCTGTCTGTCCTTTCTGCTGCTATAAGTGCTATACTATACATATCAGAAGGTTGACCTTAGACCATAGACCGGTTTGCTTCTTGAAGGCTGTGCAGTATCTATATTATAATGTATCATAATATATAATAAGTGAGGATGCATGTTCTCTTATTTTCTTGTTCACCTTCTGCTCTCTTCTTTCTCTCCTTACCATTTTTCTCTTTCTCTCTCTCTCTCTTTTTCTTCACTGTTAGTCTCTTGAGGAGCTGCTCGCTCGCTCGCTCGCTCATCCTGTGTCAGGGACTTGTAAAAGTCTTAATAAGCTTCTGATGACCTGCTGCATTCAGCCTCTATAATAATAGCCTGCAGTCAGACACTCTGCTTCTTCCAGACTTCTACTCTCACCCTACTCTCACTCGCTCTCTCTCTCTTTTCACTCTCTCTCTCTTTATTTCTGCCTGCAGGATATTTATTTAAAGACAGGGATGGAGAAGGGATGGTAATGCTGCGAGCTGCAGCAAGAGTCGATTCTGTTTTAATAAGATATTGGCTAATTACAGACCTCCGTTTTCCTCTTTCTCTCTGGCAGGAGAGTGAAATATGCTTAAACGTGTGTCTGAGCGGCAGTAAATACCTCTGACAGGATCTGCCAGAGAATGAAGGATGCATGTTAGTTACTAAAATCTGAGAGGAACAGATAGTGAAGGAGGTAAAAACCAGTCGAGTTTAGAACAGACGAAAATAAAACTGAATCAAGTAGTTTTAACTGAATTTTACTTCTAACAACCTACATTCAAACATTGAGAATCCACATTCAAACTGTGCATCAAAGCCACAATCAAATGCTATAAAGTGACATTTAAACCACATTCACACAGCCTTAAGGAAATCTACTTTCAACCCATATTTAAACCACATTTAATTCACATTCACACTGCATGTAATGCACATTCGAATCACATCCTAAACACGTTCAATCCACATGTAAACTGCATTAAAGCTACAATTAGCTGTATCAAGTTCACAGTTAAACCACATTCACACAGCATTCAGAATTTACATTCAACCCATATTTAAACCATATTAATTTTGCATTCAATCTGCATTAAAGCTACAATTAACTACATTAAAGTCACATTTAAACCACATTCAGACAGCATTAATGACACACTCAACTGCATTCAACCCACATTCATACCACATTTAGTCCGCATTCAAAATCTACATTCAACCCACATTTAAACCACATTCAATTTACATTCAAACTGCATTCAACCCACATTTAACCCACATTAAAACCGCATTAAGGCCACAATCAACTGCATTAAAGTTACGTTTAAACCACATTCAATTCACATTCAACCTGCATTCGAACCACATTAAACCCACATTCAAACCACATTAAAGCTAAAATCAACTACATTAAAGTCACTTTTAAATAATATTCAGACAGCATTCAGAATCCATATTCAATACACATTTGAATAACATTTAAACCACAGTTAAACTGCTTTAAACTCACAAAAAACTGCATCATAGCCACATTTAAACTATGTTCAATTCACATTCGAACTGCATTCAGTCCACATTTGAAATACCTTTAATGTGTTGTGACCTGAGTGTGTGTGTGTTTCCCGCAGGCGGACCATGACGGAGATCGTGTGTTTCTCCGCCCCCTCTCTGACCGGTGTGGGGCCGGTACAGATCTCTGTGAGTGTGGACCGGGCCCAGGTGAAGGAGAGCCTCAGCTTTGAGTACATTGATGACCCCACAGTACAGCGCATCGAGCCTGAGTGGAGCATTGCCAGGTAAGTGCTGTAGAACATTTAGAAAAGACATACTTTAAATGACCAAATCAATAAAACTGTGTGTAACCCCACCACCACTAACTCACCATCAGTGCTTAGCCAACACAAAGTCACATTTCACAGTAAAGAAAATGGTAACTTGCTCTTATAGCCTACAACACTGTGAACAGGTAGTGAAGCAATATATAAAATGTAAATAAATAAACTAGGGAAGGTACAGCAGCATTGCTGGCCAACATTACACACTGATGGTGAGTTGTTGGTGGGACACACTCCCACTATGCAAATAAATAATGACAGGAACCAATAGGGAAGCTGCAGTGTGTTAATATGGTGCTACATTATTTGACATTATTATAAGTAAAATCTTCTAAAATACAGTACCTAACATTTTTACTTCCGTGAGTGTGAGTTACAATGTGTGAATTAGAATTTAAGTTGAATAATTTATTAAAAATAAAATCTGAATTTTCTGAATTTAAAGTGAAAGTTGAATGTGTGGAAAGTTATCCCATACCGCTTCTCTGCACATGCTCACTAAAGAATTTTAAAGGGTGAAGTGTTGGGGCTCCGAGTGGTCCAGCCGTCTAAAGCGCTGCTACTATGATCAGGAGGTTGTCGATTCGAATCCTGTTCATGTAGCTTGCCATCAGCTACCAGAGCCCTGAGAGAGCACAATTGGCCTTGCTCTCTCTGTGTGGGTAGATGGCGGTCTTTCCCCTCATCACTCCTAGGTGATGTTGATCAGCACAAGGCTGCGTCTGTGAGCTGATATATCAAAACCGAGTCGCTGCACTTTCCTCCTGATTCTACTTGGCAATGGCAGTTCGAAAAGAGGCGGAGTCTGACTTCACATGTATCAGAGGAGGCTAGACTGCTGGTCTTCACCCTCCTGGTGTTGGGGCATTACTAGTGATAGGGTAGTCCTTATAAGTGGATTGGGTATTTGGCCGAGTAAATGTTTTATAATGCTTTATAGATACCTGAGTCATAGAAAGTGTTAGCAAAAGTTCAATAATGTTATTTAAAAAAGTAGTGATGTTACCTTTTATAGTGCAGTTTAAATCACAGGATTATGTCAAGTGTTATAAAGCATTATGAATGGTTAATGAAGCTTTATGAATGCATTTATAATGCTTTAAAGGTACCTGATTCATAGAAAGTGTTACCAAAAGTTCAATAATGTTATTTGAAAAAAGTAGTGATGTTACCTTTTATAGTGCAGTTTAAATCACAGGATTATGTCAAGTGTTATAAAGCATTATGAATGGTTAATGAAGCGTTATGAATGCATTTATAATGCTTTATAGATACCTGAGCCATAGAAAGTGTTACCAAAAGTTCAAAATGTTATTTGAAACAAGTAGTGATGTTACCTTTTATAGTGCACTTTAAATCACAGGATTATGTCAAGTGTTTTAAAGCAATATGAATGGTTTGTGAAGCTTTATGAATGCATTTATAATGCTTTATAGATACCTGAGTCATAGAAAGTGCTACCAAAAGTTCAAAATGTTATTTGAAACAAGTAGTGATGTTACCTTTTATAGTGCACTTTAAATCACAGGATTATGTCAAGTGTTATAAAGCAATATGAATGGTTTATGTGGTTTATGAAGCTTTATTAATGCATTTATAATGCTTTATAGATACCTGAGTCATAGGAAGTGTTACCAAAAGGTCAATAATGTTATTTGAAAAAAGTAGTGATGTTACCTATTATAGTGCACTTTAAATCACAGGATTATGTCAATTGTTATAAAGCAATATGAATGGTTTATTAAGCTTTATGAATGAATTTATATGCTTTATAGGTAACTGATTCATAGAAAGTGTTACCAAAAGATCAATAATGTTATTTGAAAAAAAGTAGTGATGCTACCTATTATAATGCTTCTTAAACCACAGAATTCAAATGTAGAGACACCCTATGCTTCACATCCATGGTAGGATTCTGCTCTGGCTTAGTTTAAATATAAGTTAAGTGTGAGGACCGAGCTCGGGAAGTCCCAGCACGTGTGTGTGTGTGTGTGTGTGAGAGTGTGCCGCTGGCGTGCTGTCATGTTTGAAATTAGCGCGACTGATGAGCGCTTCAGCAGGACAGAGCAGGAAGCGTGCTGAACATGTGGCGGAGGTGTGAGCCCGGAGCAGATGGCGTGGAAATGAAGTTGGGTTAGAGATGAGGCGCAGCAGCAGGTCCTCAGGACACCCAGAGACAAAAGAGGAACCAGAGAAGAGTTATATGGGGGGGTGGGGGTGTTAATTTTTGATTTGGGAAGAAGCGTTAATAACCCCCTGCCCCACACACAATGTATTGGAGAACAGCTGTTCTTAAGTTTCTTAGATAGTCCTTAGTGTAGAGACTTCTTCTTTTCTATGGACAACATTTCTCCCAAATTCCAAATAAAAATATATCTATTCATTTAGAGCATTTTTTTTTTTTGCAGAAAATGAGAAATGGCAAAAAAAAAAAAACCCCACAAAAAAGATGCAGAGCTTTTAGACCTCAAATAATGCAAAGAAAACAAGTTCATATTCATAAAGTTTTAGGAGTTCAGAAATAATCAATATTGGGTGGAATAACCCTGGTTGGTTTTTAATCACAGTTTTTTTTTTCATGCATCTTGGCATCATGTTCTTCTCCTCCACCAGTCTTACACACTGCTTTTGGATAACTTTATGCTGCTTTACTCCTGGTGCAAAAATTCAACAAGCAGTTCAGTTTGGTTTGATGGCTTCTGATCATCCATGATATGATCTTCCTCTTGATTATATTCCAGAGGTTTTCGATTTGGTAAAATCAAAGAAACTCATTATTTTTAACTGCTCTCATTTTAAAGTATAATAAATAAGTTCTTAACTAAATAAAGTAAAAGAATACTTGAAGTAATGAAGGTCAGTCAATCCGAAACATTTCAAGAACTTTAAAAGTATCCTCAAGTGTAGTCACAAAGACTCTCATCAGGACCGCTCCTGGAAAGGAAGAGCAAGAGTTACCTCTGTTGCACAGGACAAAATTAGGAAAGTTACCAGCCTCAGAAAGCACAAGTTAACAGCTCCCCTCATTTTATCTTTTTACTTTGAAACTAAATACGTTGTTTACAGAATAAATATATTTATATCGTGTATTGAAACCGTTATTAGAGCTTCATCCAAAATAGCATTAAATCCATGCTAATCCAGAAATCCTGAAGTCCCCCCTCACCCTGCACATATACTGTAGCTGCTATATGGAGAATGGTGGGAGAACGATGGAAAAATGGTGGGAGTCCAGTGCTTATTTCCTTATAGCTGGCAGATAAACAAAATAAAAAGGCTGGAAAGTTGGTCGGAGGGAGGGATCAAAGGCTCTAACTGAGTTCTGTCTGTTTTTTTTCAGAATCTCTCTAGTCTTAAATGCACCATCAACATCAACCACACGCAACTGCATCACATAGACAGGGGGGATTCAGAGGAGGTTGTCGAGGATATTTCTTTGCGTTCATGTCAAAGGAACGTTTATGCAATATTAATTACAGTGGATGTTTGACTGACAGAGAGGTAGTGCTGCAGATATGTGTTGCAACAGCCAGCAAGAGATTTTAAGAAATTCGTGCATGCAATGCATGCAGTGTGTAAAAACTAGCTTTTAGGTTTAGTTTACGTTTGCTACAATCTTTTAGGAAACTGTAATATCGGATATTATATTGTAAAAAAAAAAGGATTTACCCATTCAAATCATTGGTGCCACTTCAAAACAAGGCTCTCTTATAAATATATTTTATAAAGGGTTCATCAAGGGTTTTTTAAATACTTATAACCAGGTAATAACGCCATTACTAAGCAGTTATAACACATTAATAGAAAGGGCATCAGAACAGTGGCCTGGAGGCTAATCAAACTTTGTCTTTCCAAAAAGTCAGTTATTAATTATAGTATAATTAAACTAATGCTTGATAAATCTTTAATCAGGGTAGTGAAATTAAGTAATAAAGTTGTTATTTGTTTGCATATTTGTTAATGCTGATTGATGGAAAAGAGAAAGATTAACAGTGTAAATGAATTCGGAATCACTATTCATAATGACAGGCCAATTTTTTTTCTGTTTATTTGTTTAGTTTTTTTGTAACTGCTTATTAGTGGTTTTAAAGTATTTACAGTGTATTTAATCATAAATCATTTATAGACTCATTTATAAACCAGTTATAAACCCTTTATAAAGGATTTAAATATTTTTAGTTAAAACAAACAAATTACACACATGGATGGCATTACTTTCTTTTTAGCATACTAAAAAGAGTGTATTACATGTCATGTATGTGTGTAATATGTGTGTTTTAACTAAAAATATTTACATTTCATGAATTATACTATGTTATGTATCATAAATTATTTAAGTATTTTTGTATAAATTTAAGTAATTGTAATTAGGTAATATTGTATGCAGAAATTAAGATTTAATAAAGGTTTATTAAAAGAAAGGTTTGATTCAGCAAAAATAAATTAAGTAAAGTTTAGTTCACTTATTTACTCTGTGTAACATTTAAGTCTTGAAACCGAGTTAAAGTTATTTAAATTTATCTGAAATTAAATTTAATTAAAAAAAAGGAAATGCAGAAAGTTGCGAAACTTTTTTAAAGTAAATTTTACTCTTATTTTTTTTATTTTTTTTTTTTAGTATATACTAGGACAGGTGGTTACGACAAGGCCAGACAGCAGATGTAGCTTTTGCATGATGCTAATATCACTGAAGCATCTTCGAAAAAAAAAGAAAAAAAAAAGAAAAAGCCATATGGCTGCGCTGCTACAACCCGTGCATGGCTAATGCATGTCTAATGCATTGCTCAGAGCTTGTAGAGACGCTTTGTAGCGGCACTTCCTGTGGCTGAAATCAACTGCAGCTCTAGAAACAACTGGATAAGGGCATATTTTTGTTGTATATTATTATTGAGCCACAGACGACCCCTGCATGCTAAACAGGATCTCCACAGCTCTGCTCCTTTGGTGTTTTTTTCAAAGGCGAGCCTACCAACGTTTGATTGCATCTCTACTGAAGTCGGTTAAAAGCATCTTTAACCATTACCTTCTCACAAACCTATTATCTGCAGAGCGGCGTTTGACGTTTTTTTTTTTAAAGGCTGGTTCGGGTTGGAGAAGGAGAGAATGAGGGGAAAGTTTCTTTTTTTGAGCAGAAGTAGGAAGTACAGGATGTGCCGGACTTAGTTCTTCACCATTCTCTCCAGTCTGACACTTTAATTTGGAGCTCTCATGAAATTTCACAAGACATCAGTTTTACCCTTTCGTGAATAGAAGCAGGATATTCAGCTGGGAAATAATAAATGGTCGGGAACTATTGGGACCAATTGGGACCACCACAAAAGACTAATTTGTTATCTGTCGCCTTCTTTAGTCCATGACTTGGCATTTTATACCATTCCATTATGCTAGCCTGCTTATTTCCAGCATTTTTTTTTAATTTATTTTACCATATTTTTTGGACTATTAGGTGCACCAAATAATAATAAGGTGCACCATAAATGAATGTCTATTAATTTAATCTATGTTCATACAGTATATACACTAGTAAGGATGCCTACATCAAAGTGAGCAAGGGTTTCCCTTCCCCCATGTTTCCCTCTTAATGGGAAAAGCTTGGGGAAGCATCTTAATAAACAAAACTATAATTCTTAATACAAAAAAATAAAGTTAAACGAGTGTTGAATGTTAATCTAAACAGATTTAAACTGCGTATATGGGTGAGTAAAGCGCTTCCGTTTATTTACGGTAAGCTTCAGATTTCCAATATTTGCCTAACCATGAGTTTTCAGTGAATGGTGAGTTCTCCAGCACTAAGGCTTGGTGCAGCAGCATTAGCGTTATCGAGATATAAATGGTGCCCGATAGCGCTAGACTGAGGAACCCTGAGTTTTCCGGTAACCCAAGGCAATTCCAATTGAATCACCGTTGAACTGTGAAAGAGCTAGTGCTGTGGTTAGCGGCTAATGCTAATGCTGCTGCACCCAGCCTTAGTGCTGCACTTCAGCAGAGTAGATTTTTGGGAAAATCTACTGTAGTCTTAAAAATATGGTACTAGGCAACACTTTATTTGGATGGTCCATTATAGATGCCTTATAGATGCTTAGCTAACATTCAATTAACATTCAACTGAATGTCTCTTAAATGCAATTTAACCATAAAATGTAACTAAATTGCTTCTCAACTGAGCCTAAGTCTAAAAAAATACCGTATTTATCAACCCTAAAACTTAACCCTAACTTTAAATCTAACCCTAAAATGTTATGATGTTATGATTTTGTGATGAGTTTGGGTAGGGTTTGTAGGGTACATTCAACAGTCATCAATCAAATATTAGATTTCAGCTGCATTTATTAGAAATTATGCAGCTGCCTTATGCAATAGAAATTTTACAGTCTGTCTGCATTTTTTTTCTGTTTTTTTTTTATTTTTTCGTTTTCTTTTAACTACTTAAAAGCTTAAAAGCTACGTACTGCACTGTCTAGCGGATGTCCTGGTTGACTAGTCGACTAATCTATTAGTCAATTAGTCTATTAGTCAATTGTTTAACCCCTTGTGTAGAATGGATAACAGTGCATTGTAATCATGTTTCACAAGTCATATGGCACAAATAAAAAAAAAAATTACAGTAAAGTTGAAAAGACAATGTCAACTTTGCATTGTAATCGTTAATTGAGTTTAATCGTATGATTTTCTTTCTTTTACATCATTTGCAGTGGGCACACTCCCCTTATGGTGACCGGAACCAACCTGGACGTCGTTCAAGAGCCCAGGATACGAGTCAAGTACGGCGGACGTGAGTCAGTAAACGTAAGTACCGCAGAATGGAGGTGTTTGAGGGTTTTTCTGCTTCGTTGGTTATTAGTTCTTCTTTTAATTCCGCGTCCTCTCTTTTCTCCAAACGACCTCAATTACCTGAGTCCCAGGCTTTTAGGAGAACGGCTCTCTCGTGTGTTCCGATATCTCAGGAGAGGGAGGCTAATGAAAGCAAACTCGTATCAGTTTGACTCGGCGGACGCGCAACCTTGAGCGCCGCCGCGCTTTGTCTGCGGGGTCGGAGTTCATTATCGTCGACTTGCGGGAGGGAAGGAGCGCGACAAAGCCTGTCTTTAGACTGCATTAGACTCATTCCTGTCCTTTCTGTTGACCCACAGAGGCGGGGGGATTGGCTGTGAGTCATCCAGTCATCTCCAAAAATATATATTTATATATATATATATAATAATAAAAAGGAAAATATCACAAACCTCCATTACCCACCAGCCACCACACGACCTCGTTGATGGGTGCATATCTCTAAACTGAGATAACGGCCCTGCTGAATAATACCGGCAAAGTGGCCACAAAGTGGTTTCGCCTGAAGTATTTAATTGGAGCGTTTTAACCAGCGCGAGTAACCAACGCTGAAGGGAAATGCCTGCCTTGACTGTATGTTGTTTTTTTGTTGCTGTGGATAAAAAAAAAAGAAAAATCTTACTCACTGGGAAAACTATAGTATAATATACTGTATATATATTTTTTTTTTTTGCTCTATAAGGCGCACTTAAACTCCTTTAATTTTCCCAAAAATCTACAGTATGCCTTATGCATGAATTTTACCAGGTGGTAATAAGCTGAAGGACAACATTATAGAGGAGCTTCAGTTTAGTTCTCCAGCACTAATACTCGAGACTGAAACAGTATTAGCATTAGCCGCTAACTGTGCTAGGCGCTAGCGCTTTTTTCCCCATTCAAAGGTGAGTATTATCAGCCTGTAGCCTGCTGATAACCTGATACCCTGGCTAGCACTGCTGGAGCAGAATTAGCATTACTCATTATCCACGCTAAGGGCTAGTAGCTCTTTTTTATCATTCAGAGGTGAGTATTAATGGTCTCTAGCCTGCTGGTTACCTTATACCCTGGCTAGCACTGCTGAAGTAGCATTAACATTACCCATTAACCATGCTAAAGCCTAGCTATTTCACCATTCAGAGGTGAGTATTATTGGCTTGTAGCCTGCTGACAACCTAACCCTGGCTACCACTGCTGGAACAGCATTAGCATTACCCATTAATGGTGCTCTTTTGCCATGTTAAAACAAGCTAGGTGGGACAAACCGCTAGCTAATATTTCTCTGGCTTACCAGAGAACACTCAGGGTGTACACCCTCCCTGTGTATCGCTGTTGGGCTGGATTAGCCGCTAAATGTGGTTAGCCTTAGTGGAAATCTGCAAATCTAAGCTTGCTCACTCAAATAAACAGTTTTTAAAAGAAAAATCTGTGTAGATTATCATCCATCACTCGTTTGACTTTAAAATATATATATTTTTTACTTAACTTAGCTTAGGTCTGCTGAATTAGAAGGAAAACATGGCGACACCCACTGTTCCTTACTAGTTTCGCTTAATGCATACAAAAGCTTATAATCCTTGGTGCGCCATATATATATATATATATTTATATATATATATATGGAAATAGACCAGATAGTGCACTTCATAATATGCTGTGCCTTATAGGGTAAAAAATACGGTACTATTATTCTGAGGAATACAAACTAAATCTGAGTGTCCAGGCTGAGTGTACAGGGTAAAAAGGCACGTCGTAGAGTGGTGGGTGGTGGGTAGGTGGTGGTGGGTGGTGGGTTGGTTGGGGAGGGCGAGGGGATTGTTTAATGGGTGTCTGGGGAAGATTAAGTACTGTCAGAAAGCTTCGTCAGCATAACAAGAGCCTGCTATAATCAAAGTGAGGTTGAGGAATCGTTACAATTTGCATTTGTTTTCTCGTCCTCCTAGGAGTCCATGTTTAATTAAGGGAATGGGTTTTCCTGGCCTGGTCAGGGAAGAACGGATAGATAGAGGGCAATCCGAGGGTGGTCTCCACATGTGGAGGATAAGTGGCGTCCTAGACTAATCCATAAAAAAGTCACTTATTTTTTATGTCACCTTCTATGTATAATCGTATACAGTATATACATTTTTAGAACAGCCGAGTGGCTGTGTTGAGTTTTTGTGCTACCTTTGTCAAACCGTGCTTCCCTAGTGTTTAATTAAGGTTTCGATAAAATGCAGAATCCACCAGAGATCCCATTTAAACCTATAGTTACTTACACAAACAACATGGAGCTGAATTTTTCTCAACTTTACGCAAATCAATTATGACGCGGTAAAGCGACATTATAACCCGATTGGCTTCTAGCTTTTCTTCAGACCAATCACATACAAGGCGGTCCGGCGTCCTCAAGCTTCTGCTCTCTGAATTTCTTGATTTACAGTCATATGAAAAAGTTTGGGCACCCCTATTAATCTTAATCATTTTTAGTTCTAAATATTCGGGTGTTTGCAACAGCCATTTCAGTTTGATATATCTAATAACTGATGGACACAGTAATATTTCAGGATTGAAATGAGGTTTTTTGTATTAACAGAAAATGTGCAATATGCATTAAACCAAAATTTGACCGGTGCAAAAGTATGGTCACCCTTATCGTTTTATTGATTTGAATACTCCTAACTACTTTTTACTGACTTACTGAAGCACAAAATTTTATTTTTTTGTTTGGTAACCTGGCTATGAAGCTTTGAACTTCATAGCCAGGTGTATCCAATCATGAGAAAAGGTTTTTATGGTGTCCAATTGCAAGTTGTTCTCCTATTTGAATCTCCTCTGAAGAGTGGCATCACGGGCTCATCAAAACAACTCTCAAATTATCTAAAAACAAAGATTGTTCAACATAGGATGTTCATAGGATGTAAGATT
This sequence comes from Astyanax mexicanus, assembly GCF_023375975.1. NCBI lineage: Eukaryota > Metazoa > Chordata > Actinopteri > Characiformes > Acestrorhamphidae > Astyanax > Astyanax mexicanus. The sequence goes on along the minus strand of NC_064420.1, from coordinate 4,969,179 downwards.
GTTCAGGGGAAGGATACAAAAAGTTGTCTCACAGATTTAACCTGTCAGTTTCCACCGTGAGGAACATAGTAAGGAAATGGAAGAGCACAGGGACAGTTCTTGTTAAGCCCAGAAGTGGCAGGCCAAGAAAAATATCAGAAAGGCAGAGAAGAAGAATGGTGAGAACAGTCAAGGACAATCCACAGACCACCTCCAAAGAGCTGCAGCATCATCTTGCTGCAGGTGGTGTCACTGTGCATCGCTCAACAATACTGCAAAAGCACTGAGTCGCCTGAGGTGTGCTTTCGCCTTTTGCATACCTCAGGTGACTCTGTTTGTGGCGTGCTTGCAGAAATGGCTTCTTTCGCGTAGCTCTCCCATACATAATACATCATCCTTTTTTGCAGTTCACATTTTTGTCAACTGGCTCAGTTTCGTGTAAAATCATATTAAAAACTAAAACTAATGTTCTGTTCTATCATTTATTTATAGCACTGCTTCAGTTTCAGTTTGCTCTTTCTGTGTAGCATGACATTTTTCAGAATTGGAATCTACAGTGTTATCTGTGATGAAAAAAAAATAAATCAGTTTACAGAGTACATATCAGTAATACGTATCTCTTCGCCTGATTTCAGGGAGGGATACAAGGGATTTTCATTTTAGTGCAAAATATCCAAAATTAAAACATCTAAAAAATAGTTTTTCAGCAATATGTTCTGGGCATGTTGAAAACGAGCAGTAATAACTACATTTGGAGGATATATTCAATCCCGAAGCAGCTTTTAAAGGCTTGTTTGCTGGACATTTTGGGAAAGAAATCAATGACTATAGAAGAAAGGATTATAACAAGCCAATAACCCTATTTCTCCTAGCAAGCTACTTACACAGTAATAGTGCTGTTCTGTGAGAAATTGGCCCTGAATCATCAGAAAAGCAGATAGAATTTCAGTGTGTTGTTGCTGTCATACAACTTTAAATATATAGGGGAAGCTCACTCGACAGGGACTAAGCTTAAGATTGAACTACACAACATTTTGAATGGAGATTTACCATTAAAAGCTAAATATAGTCAAGGACTTAATAAGAGAGCACTTAAAAACGATGAGTTTCTTTGATTTTACCAGATTTAAAAACCTCTGGAATATAATCAAGAGGAAGATGGATGATCGCAAGCCATCAAACCACCAAACTGAACTCTTGAATTTCTGCACCAGGAGTAAAGCAGCATAAAGTTATCCAAAAGCAGTGTGTAAGACTGGTGGAGGAGAATATGATGCCAAGATACATGAAGAAAACTGTGATTAAGAAACAGGGTTATTCCACCAAATATTGATTTCTGAACTCTGAGCTAGCTAACTTTCCTTTTCCACCTTAAATGGTGCAACGGATGGCAGAAGCTGCAGCTTTTAAGGTGGAACGGAAAGATAAAATAAAATAAAAGCTAATCAAAGCTAATTTCAGCTCCCCATCACAGAGGAATTAAGGAATGGACAACCTTTCCCCTTTCTGAAGATTTGAAGACAACTAGTTAACCAGCAACAGCAGCAGCTAGGTTACTGAACTTTAGCGCTCCTGATGACGTATCGGGTGCTTGAAGGGTTGTTTCAAATCTCAGAGGGAGGAGCTCTGTTCCAATAGGAAGGGGTAAACTCGAAAACAAGGGGTAGGGGCCAAGGGGTGAAATGGGATTGAACCACTGTTAACTAATGTACAACTGTTAGGGTTACATATCACCCGCCACCATGTTTGACAGCAGAGAGAAATCTCTAAAAACGATGAAACTAAGAAACACTGAATGAGCAGGTTCAAATGGTTCAAATGATCTGAAGACAACTAGTTAACCAGCAGCAGCAGCAGCTAGGTTTCAATTCTTAGAGGGAGGAGCTCTGTTCCAATGGGAAGGGGTAAACTCGAAAACAAGGGGTAGGGGCCAATGGGTAAAATGGGATTGAACCACTGTTAACTAATGTACAACTGTTAGGGTTACATATCACCCGCCACCATGTTTAACAGCAGAGAAAAAAAAACCCTAAAAACTATGAAATTAAGAAAGTATGAATGAGCAGGTTCAAATGGTTCAAATGATCTGAAGACAACTAGTTAACCAGCAGCAGCAGCTAGCTAGCTAGGTTACTGAACTTTAGCGCTCCTGATGACGTATCGGGCGCTTGAAGGATTGTTTCAATTCTTAGAGGGAGGAGCTCTGTTCCAATGGGAAGGGGTAAACTTGAAAACAAGGGGTAGGGGCCAATGGCTGAAATGGGATTGAACCACTGTTAAATAATGTACATCCGCCACCATGTTTAACAGCATAGAAAAAAACAACTAAAAAGTAAGAAATGAGCCGGTTCAAATGCACAACTCCTCGAAAACCCTACCCCCTCCTTCCCCCTCACTCGGAGCATTCTCCAAACTGCAGGCTGAGCTTTGATTTGCAGCCTTGAAAGGGAAGGAGTGAATTTTTATTAACCGCTGAGGTTACAATTACACATCTTTTCATCCCCTCCCTCTCGCCTTTTGACGCCGGGGAGAAGCAAACAGCGGCACATCCTGGCAGTCGGAGCCCGGGAGCGTGTCAACGCGGCCTTCAAATTGTCACCTGCCTCCTCCCCAAATTGCCTCGCCTCCTCCCCCTCCCTCCCCGCCCTCGCCTTACCTGGCAGCAGCCTCAAAAGTCAGGCGAAATCGGAGACAATTGCCTTTGTGCGTCCCGCCGTACCTGTCACCAGCCTACAATTGAGACATTAATCATCGTCCTGATTACGGTGAAAAGCATTTTTTTTATTCTGCTTCCATTTTCTTTCCAAGGAACGGGGGAAAAAAAGGGGGCGTCTGGCACGTGGAACAGCAGAGAGAGAGAGGCAGTAATGACGAGTAAAGACAAGACAAGATGGATTCCTAAAGCATTATCAGCTGCTGTCCTGATCAGAACAGCACTTCAGCATGTATGGCGCTGAAGAGAAGCACTTCAGAATCGCAGGCAATCAGATGATGTTCCCAGCAATCAGAGCCAGAGACCTCCCCAGACGCCACTTTTAAAGGCAATGCCGAGCTTAAACAGATAATAGAAGTCTGCTTATTTGTGTATTTGTGCTGCCTGTATATATATATATATATATATATATATATATATATATATATATATATATATATATATACATATATATATTTATTTATTTATTATCACGAGTTAACAACAGCAGCGTTTCTACTTTGTAGGTTTTAAATTGAAATTTAAACGTAGATTTAACTTTATCTTTCAGCCCCTTCAGCAGCCATTACAATGGACATCACTTTTTTTTTTTGATTGGTTGGTTGATTGACACACTGTTCATTTGATCAGACCATAAACCAGCCAGTAAAAAAGTTTATAAATGGAGCAGCAGCAGAGTGCTTGTTTACAGCTGTGATGATTATCTGGGTAATAAATCAGGTTCAACTGCACCTGAACAGCCGTTATATTTGATACATGGGTTGGATTGAGACCGAGATCATCTCCTCTCGCTGGTCTCGAATGCGATAACTGATTTCACATCTGCTGAAACAAACCACATCAATGGTACAAATGAACTAGAATCCGATTAAACCAGACCAAATGGTGCTGATGTGAAAAAACGGCCTAAAACATTTGGCGCTGTGCTCTTGCATTCATCTTTACAGGACGACCACTATGCCTTGGGGGAGTAGCGACAGTGCTGAACTTTCTCCATTTGTAGACTGTATTTTTGTGTGGTATTAGTTTAAGCAGACTGTGTTCGTCTATTGTTGTGACTTAGATGAAGATCAGAAGACATTTGGTGACCAATGAGTTTATGCAGAAATCCAAGTAATCCCAAAGGGTTCACATACTTATTATTTTTTTTTTTTTGCAACTGCAGTATAGAGAAACATTAACAGGACTACAGTCTCTAATCATTATAGAACTACAAGGTCCTCTTACAGGATCAATAGAGCTGAAAAGTGATAATGGAAAGGAAACAGAGAGAGAGAAACAGAGGGAGAGCGAGACAAATGATCGCAGAGAAAAAAAACAAATGTGGTTTCAAAAAAAAATAAATAAAAAAAATAAAAAAATCATGCAGCATCCAGCCAGTTCTCTGAGCAGATGGTATTGTGAGCCAGCATTAAATTGCGAGTGCGGGTGCTGTTCCAGGCAGCATGAGGCGCGTTGCTGTGGTAGCATCTGTCCCTGCTCTCTCTCGCAAGGCACTTCCACTGAGGGAGAAAGAGCCCAATAGATCTGAATTCTACAGCAGAGCCCGGAGCGTCCCTCCCAGCCATTCAGAGTCGCTGAGGTTGCTGTACCAGTTCACGAAAAAGCGCGAGAGAGCGTGTTAGAGTGAATTAGACTGCTTACTCTTACATCTTTTACAATTTAGCTGCATTCACAACACATTTCAATCATTCATTGAGTTGTGATGAAGTTCCGTGAAGTCGTTTAGTGCAGTCGGTTCTAGATCTGCAACCATTTTCAATTATAAAACTGCGTCGATTCCAAATTTCAGTGTCGGCTAATCGCTAATTTGCAACAGCAGCACACTACACCCAAATTGATACATACATTTGGGCAGCTGTGGTTTTATGTTTTTTATTGGATACAATCCGGGTTAGCACCCGAACATCCCTTTCAGACAGCTTCCTCTTACAGCGTCCACAGTTAATCCTGTTGGATGTGGTTCATCCTTCTTGGTGGTATGCTGACATTACCATGGATACCGTGGCTCTTGATGCATCACAAAGACTTGCTGTCTTGGTCACAGATGTGCCAGCAAGACGTGCACCAACAATTTGTCCTCTTTTTAACTGAATTATGGGTATGTCACCCATAATGTTGTGTGCATTGCAATATTTTGAGCAAAACTGTGCTCTTACACTGCTTATTGAACCTACACACTCTTACAGCTCTTACTGGTACAATAGCCATGAAACCTAGCCATTGTCCAACCCCTGTGTTTACTCAGTAAATATTAAAACATTACACATTTAAACATCTTCTCGACATTTAAAGGGCATTTAAATCCCACATAGAGAAAGCTAGGAAAAGGAGCCATATCCACCCCCTCTGTCACTTTCATGCAAATAAATTGTTGCTGGCCACCATATGCAGTATATACTGTATTTATGAAAGTTTATTACACAAACAAGCTTTTTCATACTTGGACAGTAGGTACAGATCCTACCTTCAGACGAAGTCTGCAGGCTAATACAACAAAAATACATAAATGTCGTTTCTTCGAAATGTGTTTTCTTCTCCTTTTTTTTCTTTTCTTTTTGTTGTGTTGCCCCCAGTGTGACCTCTACTTGACAGCGCTCCAAAGACCCCCAATGGCTTGCTTTGGCTGCACTGAGGACTCGCTCAGTAGGGCGATAGCATGGCGCCAGAGCTATCGAGTTACATTCATTATTAAACAGTCTGTCTTGATGGAGGTCTTGGTATCGCAGCAGAAGTGTACAGTAAGTTTCGTGTCCAGAATCTTCACGCTGCAGAACTGGTTGGACCTCATGTTAGTCTGAAATCGGGAAATATTGAATATTGTGAAATAAATAGTCTCACCAGCTGCGATATTACCACTGTCCAACCGATTAATATTGATACTGAAATGTTAACATTTTACAATAAGTGTACATTAATTAACAGTACTTAATATACAGTGTCTCAATTAATCATTAAATTGCAATTGCATTAATTGCTTAACTTAATCATTCAAATAATGTTTATTACTCTCCTGTTATTGAGTATAACATGATAAAAACAAGAAATTTTTGCTAAGAATCTGTGATTTAACAAATTTAGTTTGACTACTGTGACAGAACACCCACTGTAGCTTTTGTCCTGCTTTTAATCTTCAATCTGTTTGAGTCTTATTCGTTCATGTTTTTTGATGTCATACTTTTTACATTAGTAATCAGACAGTACGCTACTAATGGGGCTAATGGGTAATTATTTAAAAAAAGACAAATTCAGACTCAGGGGAGCAGACAGACTATCCGTTTCCCGAAAGGAATGAAGGAACGTGGAATGAGGAAATGCATCAGAATGAGGCACAGCTCGAGTCTGGAGGCCCGCGTACGTTAGATTTTTTTTCACGTCTGCCAAAATCAAGTTTGCGTGGCCGAAACCGCTTTTGCATCGATCGGGTAGCCGAGCGGCGCAGGTACGGGGCGTGGCGTTCGCCGTGCTTTGAAGATATTTAGCTCTAATTAAGTTCCCCCTGGAGAGCAGAAGAGAGAGATGAGATGAAAACCTCGCGGCGCAGTCGGGGATTCGCCGCAATCAATTTTGTTGTTTGAGAGTTAGTGGCGCTCTCTGGAGCTCGGAGGGGAAGGCTCAGTGCCTGGGTGTAAATGAGTATGGGAGTGTGAGAGAGAGAGAGTGAGTGTGTGAGTGTGTGTGTTGCGATGACTGTAGAAAACATGGACTCTGTGGTTCCATTCCCTTCTGTTCTTTAGAAATGAAGCCAAAATCGTCAAAGCCATGTTGTCAAATTTGCAACCAGAGTCTGTGCAGTAGAGACCAGATTTTCCTTTATAAATCATTGGTTGTTTTATTGTTTTATTGATTTCAATAACTTTATGGTCTTTAGAGGAAGGATACAAAAAGTTCTCAGAGATCTCAGAGATTTCAGCTGTCAGTTTCCACTGTGAGGAACAGAGTCAGGGAAATGGAAGAACCACAGACAGAGTTCTAGTTAAGACCTGAAGAAGTGACAGAACAAGAAAAATCTCAGATAAGCAGAGGAGAAGGATGGTGAGAACAGTTATAGTGAACCCACAGATCAGCTCCCAACACCTACAACATCATCTTACTGCAGATGGAGTCACTCTGCATCAATCAACTATTTAGCAAACTTTGCACAAGGAGAGGCTGTATGGGAGAGAAATGCAGAGGAAGCCTTTTCAGAGCACACACCACAAACAGAGTCACTTCAGGTATGCTAAAGCTAAAGCTAAAGCACATTTGAACAAGTCAGCTTTTTTATATTGGAATAAGGTTCTGTGGACTGAAGAAACAACAATTTAAAAGCTATTTAGAGGGTGGTTATTTATGCATGGAGGAAAGCATAACACAGCATTCCAATACAAACACTTGTAAAAACGCCCACAGTAAAATTAGCTGGTGGTTCCATCATTCTATTAGGCTGTGGGACCAGTTCAGGTACTGGGAATATTGCTAAAGGTAATGGTCACATGGATTCTGGTCATTATTAGCAGATTCTTGAGAACAATGTTCAAGAATAAGTGAGAAAATCATCTAAACAAATGTTTTACTCTAGTAAGGTAAAGATAACCAACATTTCTACTTATATAATGTAACAAAGTATTTGTGCTTTTTTTTGATGCATCTGAGCACAATAACAGTAAATGATCAATTTTAATTAATTAATGATAAACTCACTAGTTTCCTGGCAGCTCAACTACAACTCCATGCTCCATGCTCCATGCTACTCCATGTTATGCAGCTGACCATTCTGTTCTAGTCAAAAGCTGTCAATCATTTTCTTACGATGGAGCAGAATGAAGGTTTAAAAATTATTTCTGGGGGAAAATGAAACTAAAACAGAAAGATAAGTGTTGGAATTGTTGGACTTTGGACATGGATAGATTTCTTGAAGGTTTAAAGGAGGTTGAAGGTTTATATTTTTACTTTATGTTCCACTGTGTTGGTTTTACTCAATCGAATGACAGTAGAAGCCTTGTCTTGACTTGACTTGATGTTATATTTGGCTCTAAAAACACACATGTGGATGGGTGGAACAACACGTCATACCGCAACCAGCCAGCAGAGGCACTAGACCAGTAGCGGCTTCACTTTTGAAGAGAGTCATCAGTGTGTGTTGTTGGTTAAAAGGAAAGAGAATATTGTTAAAACAAGGCCAGAAGTGCGTTCTGACACTACTTTTTCCTTTCTACCGCTGCATGAACATGGCAGTGACATTATGCTCTAACCTGCAGCTTTCATTTGCACTCCTGGTTAAAGAGGTTACTCAGAATAAGGGTTTCCGTGTTCACTTCCTGTACGTCCAGCACCAAGTCCTGCGCTAGTCCTGTAGACCCAGGAGTGCCTGACCGTGTTCTTCTGTCGTTTAGAGCAGAAGAGAAGAGCAGCAAGAGACGCTTAGCTGGTTCTTGGCTCGTCCCAATCGCGGATCCTTCATGTTTGATATCGGTAGCTTTGAGAAATAGAGCATGAGGACACTCCTACACTGCGGTTCAACCGCTGTTTTTCTGGACTATTTTAGGAGGCGTCGCTCTGTTTCTTTTCTTCTGCTGACAGAATGTGAAAGGGAAAAAAAGCAAGCTTTGTTTTATTTTTTAGGGTTACTTCACTTAAGTAATTATTGCACAAATTCTCGTTCACTTTTTCAACATTTCCAAAAAAACTTAATGGGTATTTAATTAACTTCTCAGGTCAATTAGGTTCATTTGTGATGGAGAACAAGTGCAGACTTTAAATGCATGAGATTGGAAGGAGGAAGTTGTTGGCAGATTGCATTGTATTTCCTAATCGAAGCCAATATATTGCCGTTTAAATAGCCACAGTTCTTCTGAATATATCTATTCTAATAGGCGTGGTGGTCTCAAAATGTTGTGTTCAGATATTGCTATCTTGGCAACGGAAAACACAGGTGCGCCACTGACTGAAAACAACCCAGACAGCAGTCTATAGACAGATGTGTATTGCAATCTTGGAAATGTGCATACACCCATATAAAAGAAAAGTGCATTTAAGTATATTTTATTTGTTAAGTAGACTTAACATAAAAATACATACTTGCAACATTTGAATTAATACATACTTAAATGCATACTAAATGTACTATTTTGGAACAACTAATGCCATCTTGTAAGTGTATTACAATTGTAATTAAGCTATAGTAAAAAAAAAAAAAACACTACACTAAATGCACTTTAAGCAGTATTTAATATCACTAGAAAATATTTTCCATCAACACAACATTTAATTTAAAGCTTTTTAACACTGTATTTCTTAAAATACATTTTATGGAAATACAGAGAAAGTACAGGGGTTGGACAATGAAACTGAACCACCTGTCATTTTAGTGTGAGATTTTAGGTTTCATGGCTAAATTGGAGCAGCCTGGTGGCCAATCTTCATTAATTGCACATTATTGCACCAGTAAGAGCAGTAAGAGTGTGAAGGTTCAATTAGCAGGGTAAGAGCACAGTTTTACTGCTCAAAATATTGCAATGCACACTATAACATTATGTGTGACATACCAGAGTTCAAAAGAGGACAAATTGTTGGTGCACGTCTTGCTGGAGCATCTGTGACCAAGACAGCAAGTCTTTGTGATGCATCAAGAGCCACAGTATCCAGGGTAACATCAGCATACCACCAAGTAGGATGAACCAACCACATCCAACAGGATTAACTGTGGACGCTGTAAGAGGAAGCTGTCTGAAAGGGATGTTCGTGTGCTAACCTGGATTGTATACAAAAAATATAAATCTCTCTCTCTCTCTCTCTCAGGTGTGTAAGGTTCTGAACACCACCAGTATGAGCTGCTTCGCTCCGTCTCTGACGGCGGAGTACCGGCCCGGGCTGGACTCGGTGAAGCACGCCGACGAGTTTGGCTTCATCTTCAACAACGTGCAGGCGCTGCTGGTCTACAACAACACCAACTTCCTCTACTACCCCAACCCCTTCTTCGAGCCTCTCAGCACCAACGGGGTTCTGGAGCAGAAGCCAGGATCACCAATTATCCTGAAGGTAGCGTCCTGTTCATCACAAGTGATGTGGATGGTGCCCTTTAACTGTGTGATCAAATTATATCAGCGGGGGTTCAGCACCTGCAGAGCGGTGCAGTGCACGGATTTAGCTTTTTGAGCTTGTGGATGCTTCATGGATGCTCAACTGAAATTCAGCTAACATTTAACTGCATATGTATTAAGCGAAATTAGATCAAACAGCTACCCTGCTAACATTATAGAATGTTATAACATTATTCCAGAACCTTAGCTTGTAAAGTTGCAGAAATAATGTTCCAGGAACCTTCTGAAACACGTAACATAATAATGCTTTCCATCACATTATTAGAATGTTTCTCACATAATATTCCCAGCTACATGAATACTACATTAAAATGAACAGTTCCCAAAGTGTGACACAAGTAACATCGCAAGAACATTACCAGGATGTTTAAAACGTTCAATAAAAAACTTGACAGATTGAATGTTCTAAAAACGTAACATTTAGAAAACATTCGACTAACAACAAATTGGTAGCACGGTAAAAAAACAAGGACGTTTACTTGATGTAAAGCTATTTAAACAAACTAAATCAAAGTATGTACAAAGTACTAAATGTAGGGAGTAGGATGGGAATCCTTCTCAAGGTTCCTCCCAAGGTGACTTCCTTTTTGCTTAACAAAAGCTCTTTTTTTGGATCTTTGTGAAGCCGCTTTGTATGTATAGCCCTGAAAAAAAAAGAGACCACTTAAAAACGACGAGTTTCTTTGATTTTACCAAATTGAAAACCTTTGGAATATAATAATCAAGAGGAAGATGGATGATCACAAGCCATCAAACCACCAAACTGAACTGCTTGAATTTCTGCACCAGGAGTAAAGCAGCATAAAGTTATCCAAAAGCAGTGTGTAAGACTGGTGGAGGAGAGAACTTGATGCCAAGATGCATGAAGAAAACTGTGATTAAAAACCACCATGGATTGCATTATTTGAGGTCTGAAAGCTCTGTATCTTTTTTGTTATTTCTGCCATTTCTCATTTTCTGCAAATGAATGCTCTAAATGAGAATATAATTTTATTTGGAATTTGGGAGAAATGTTGTCTGTAGTTTATAGAATAAAACAACACTGTTCATTTTACTCAAACATAAACCTATAAATAGCAAAATCAGAGAAATTTAGATACTCTTTTTTTTCCAGAGCTATAATATATAAGTATATAAAACAATTTCAATTATTAAACAAAAAAAAAAACATTTTTTTATCTTACAAAATACAAAATCAATGTGTGTGTGTGTGTTTCAGGGGAAGAACCTGGTTCCCTCAGCCTCAGGTGGAGTGAAGCTGAACTACACGGTGCTCCTCGGAGAGACCCCCTGCTCAGTCACCGTCTCAGACACCCAGCTGCTCTGTGAGCCCCCCAACCTCACCGGCCAGTACAAAGTCATGGTAAGACGATTTGTGTGTTGCATGAGTGCGTGTGTGTGTGTTGCATGTGTGTGTGTGTGTGTGTGTGTCTTTACATCTACAGTAATTATATACAAAATACATTATACTCTATACTGTGTGGTACCACTTTAAAATAAGACTATCCTTATAAATGTGTTATAAATGGTGTATAAACTAGATTATGAAGTATTCTGTTATTATTATGTTATATTACATTGTTGATTAGGTTGTAAATGCCTTAAAACCATTGATAAGCAGTTACAACACATGAATCAAAAAGTCAACAGTGATCCGTTGTTTGCTTAGTCATTTAATTCAACTGAATCATTTAATTTATAGTAAACTAAAATAAAGAGTTAAACATACCTACGAATATATTAATATGACAGGTTTAATGCTGATTGATGGAAAACACAAAGTAAGATCGGTATCTTACTAAGTTGTTATTTGTTTATTAACTGCTCATTAATGAGTTTTAACAGTATTTTCAGCCTTTTTTCAATAACCAATAATAACCTCCTTTATAAACCATTCATAAACTCTTTATAAAGGTAGTCTTATTTTAGTTAGTGGTGCCTACTGTGTTTTTGAGATGCAATTTTCAATGCAATATTGCAAAACTAAAAATTGTAACACTTCAATATATCAATATATTCGTACACCCCTATACTCTACCTGCTTATCGCCTGCATTACAGCTGCTGCTGGTTTGTTTGGTAAGGTGTGAAAGGTGTGTATCAAGTGTGTTACAGTGAAAGGCAGTGTTGCGTGTGTGTTATCTGGTTCAGTCATCCAGACAAATCAGGTCACGCACCTGCCTCACACCTGCAGAGATTTATCTGAAGCTAAAGCTCAGTCTGAGAATAGACATGCAGCGATTAGTTCCAGCCTATAGTCACTGACTAATTACAGACAGTGTAACTGCATATGTGTGCTTATATCTGTCAAACTTATATATTATATAGATGTATTACAGCCAAAGTGATCTATTTTAAGTGTTTATTTCTCTTTTTGTCGATGATGATTATGGCTCACAGCCAATAAAAAAAAAAAAAAAAAAATCAGTGAATATTATATACAGTAAGACCAATTGGTACTTTTGGCATTGTGGGCATTGTGCCAAAAGTCCTGCTGGAAAATGAATGCACACAGGACGCTGTGCTGTGGGCAGCGTCCTGTGTGCTGTGTCCTGTGGGCAGCATAATTACATACACATACAACATTGCCCTCTTGGAAAAAACCTTGTCTCTCCAAAATGACCAATTTTCAGTTGAAGGAAAAGTCGATTTCAAAAGATTTAATTTGATTTCCAGTCATTTTGATGCATTTTTATTGGTCCATTCATCATTAAATGATGATACAGCCTAAATAACATCTACCATATTCTACATTATGTCAAAAAGTGAAAAAAAAAAACAAAAACAAATAAATAATAATAATGTAGATACAAAGTTTCTGAATCAGTTTCTCTGATTTTGCTATTTATAGGCATGTGTTTAAGTAAAATGAACATTATGTCTCATTTTTTTTTCGTTTTATTTTATAAACTATATTGATAGAGATGCAGAGTTTTCAGACCTCAAATAATGAAAGCAAAGAAAACACGTTCATATTCATAAAGTTTTAAGAGTTCAGAAATCAATATTTGGTGGAATAACCCTGGTTGGTTTTTAATCACAGTTTTCAGTTTTTATGCATCTTGGCATCATGTTCTCCTCCACCAGTCTTACACACTGCTTTTGGATAACTTTATGCTGCTTTACTCTGGTACAAAAATTCAAGCAGTTCAGCTTGGTTTGATGGTTTTTGATCATCCGTTTTTAAGTGGTCTCTTTTTTTGTGTGTATATACTATACTGCAGGGTGTATAGTAACAGTGTATATCTTCGTGTGTGTGTGTGTGTGTTTGCTCTCTCTCAGGTGCAGGTGGGTGGTCTTCACGTCTCTCCCGGCTCTGTGAACATCCTGTCGGACAGTCTCCTCACTCTCCCCGCCATCGTCAGCATTGCGGCGGGAGGAGGCCTGCTCCTCATCATCGTCATCCTTGTCCTCATCGCCTACAAGCGCAAATCCAGAGAAAACGACCTCACGCTGAAGAGGCTGCAGATGCAGATGGACAACCTGGAGTCGAGGGTCGCGCTGGAGTGCAAAGAAGGTCAGGAGACACACACATATAGACACACACATACCAAGCTAAGAGTTTTTATAAACGTAACAGTTCACATTTTTAGATTGTTCATTCTGTCTAGTTTTGAAGGTTTTACCATATTTCTCGGACTATAAGGTGCCCTTCAAATTAATTTAATCCCCCCCCCCCCCAAAAAAAAATCATCAGTGCACCTTATAATATGATGCGCATTATGTATGAATTCAGACATCCCAAGTTGCAAAAAGTAATTGCTAAATGCTAAAATCACTATTAACAAACTGTACAGCAACTTCAATTGTTTTCTACTTTTACCAGACATGGATATACTTTAGAGTAGTGAGAGGTGAACTGAGCTTTAATGGCAGCCATGATGCTCCTGAATGCATCCTGCAGGAAAAAAAAATAAATAAATAAACACTGCTCTCCCACCCTAAAATCTGATTGGCTGACTCACAGACTCTTTGCAGAGAATCAGAGAACAGGCCAATCAGAACCCTCTCTGTGTCGCCTGCATGAGCATTTGTGTTCATTGTGTTCACTTTTATGTCACTCGTTCTGAATTCAGTGAGAGTTTTTCTGACTTGTGGCTTAGGAATAAATCCACAGCCACACTCATGGGCATGGTGGTCTGGAAGTGAGGTGTGTTCAGGGTTTTTCTGGCATTTTTTGCCATGTTGCTACAGTATTTTGATGGTTGAAAACACAAGTGTGCCACTGACTGATTAAAACCCTGACTACAGTCAATCTTCAGAGTCCATTCCTAAAGGACAGAGTGCAAACCCTGACTTTTAATTCAATAATAAACAGAATAAAGAATAAAATAACATTCCTGTTTCCTGTTTTCCTGCTGGTGTATCTTCACAGCTTGAACACTCAGCTCAGTATCTGTCTCTGCTTAGACGTACAAAAGCACTATGCTGTTAAGATATGAATGTGCCAAAGTCACAGCTCATCTGGTTCTTAAAGGGAATAAAAAAAAGTGACATCCTGATTCTGTTTTTATTTTATGTTACACCCAAATAAACACACTCCTGATTAATTAAGCATTATTTAAGAATTAGTACATGGATTTTGCACATTTTGAGCCGTGCAAAGCATATTTTTTTTGCGCCTTAAATCAATCTGCTCGTTCCAGATTTTATAAGCTCTAGATTCAAATCCTATTTCAATCTTATCTCAGTCCTTTTTTTATGTATAGTGCCCTCAGTCTCTCAGGCGCTCACCCGAAACGCCCCGCAGAATCTCAGCACCGCTCCATTCGGCCCCATTTCCAGACGCTCAATTTCACCTCAATTACAGTCGTCTTCTGTGGCTAATGATGTAGCTAAATGACACATATTGAGCCTTCAGCCATGGGTGATGTAATGCACACGCAAGCCACTCATTGGGCTCTGTTTGTATTGAAGTGAGCGTTATCATGGGGGTCGGTCAGCGTGTACACAAATACACGCTCACAAACACACACACACTTACACACACTTAGAGCCTGAGACAGTGTATTGTGAGCTGATGACCTGTATTGTGCCCAAGTGAACTGGCTGACCTGTGCTGGAGAGGAACCCAAATTACAGCGTGCCATGCTTAGGGCATAAGTGTGTGTGTGTGTGTGTGTGCCTGGACCTGTATTGGACAAAGTTTTTCTTTGTGTGTGTGTATGTGTGTGTGTGTGTGTGTGTATGCAAGCAAGGCAAGTGTGCTCTAAGAAAGAGAAAGAAAAAGAGAGAAAGAGAGAGAGAGAGATAGATAGAAGGGAGAGACTCCCTAAGGGTAGAGAGCTGCTCAGTCAGAATGGACCCAATTAAAGCCTCCTCACCTCCGGTCTCCATCAGCAGGAGACACACACTCTACACACACTATACAGCATGCAGTCAATTTATTATCTGTGCATGCCTCTCTGTATGTGTGTGTGCTGAATGCACGCAGTTTGAGAATGAAAAAAATGGGAAAGAAATGGAAAATAATACAGAAAAACAAAAAAAATCCAGCATCTAATAATTATTAAAAAATAATAAAATTATTCATCTCAGTGTGGACGCTATGTAAAGGATTTTTTAGGGACAGTTGTAACACCTTGGGCTCTATTTTAGCTTGATTCAGGGTGTGGCAGTGTGTCTTTGCTGTCGTAACGACGGGAAAAGTACACCTTGTGCATGGATCGAAACATGCAAAAGGCGTGTACTAATACTCTTGGGCGTAACATGAAATAAACCAATCAGTGTGTCACTTGCCTAACATTCCCTTTAAGAGTCAAGTGTGTTTTGACTTTGGCAGATTGGTATTTTAACGGCGCAGCTGTGGAGATACACAAGCAACTCATTTACAGGAACAGCAATGTTATTTATGTTTTTATTCTGTTTATTGTTGATGTAAAAGTTGGGTTTGTGCAAAAGTGGCGCGTCCATGTATGTGTTTAACAAATGGGGGGGAATGCACACAGTGCATCTGCATTGCAACAGTAGCAATAAAAGTCTGATGATTGACTGTTGTCAGGATTTTAATCAGTCAGTGGCGCACCTGTGTTTGCGATGCCAGGATAGCAATACGCCAGAAATTTACCTGAACACACCTCACTTCCAGACCACCACACCCATTAGTGTAGATTTATTCCTAAACTCTCAACTATTCATCACTATTTAAACAATATAAGATGACTTATGATCGCAACACGCTTTGCACATAATAATAATAATAATAATAATAATAATAATAATAATAATAATAATAATAATAATAATAATAATAATAATAATAATAATCTGGTAATGTCTTCTACTATAAGTATGAATAGAGGTTTTTTGAGCACAGTAAAATTGTTTTTTCTCTGAAATGATGGTGCTAAGAATCCAGTTTAAGAATCTAGTAGAAAGTCTTTATAATACCCTTAATTTCCTTTATAATACCCTTAATTTCAGTAGAAACAAGAGTCCCAATACTTTTGTCTATACATTGCATGTTCTGATTGGCTAAAATAATATAAACTTTGTAAATCTATAACTTCTCTCTCTCTCTCTCTCTCTCTCTCTCTCTCTCTCTCTCTCTTTTACTCTTTTACTCTCCAGCATTCGCAGAGCTGCAGACAGACATCAATGAGCTGACCAGTGATCTGGACAGGGCTGGTATCCCTCACCTGGACTACCGCACCTACGCCATGAGGGTCCTCTTCCCTGGCATTGAGGACCACCCAGTCCTCCGAGAGCTGGAGGTGGGTAACTCTACTTTCTATTGAAAACTACAACATCCATATTTTTTTTCCATATTCCCTAAAAGCTAAAAAAAAAAAATTCTGTCAGAGTCGCTTGTCTGTTCACAAGGACAATTCTAGCCAGACACCACCAGTCATGATCATCACCACACATAGCCTTCTACCAATTAAAGACCAATGAAAGTTAAATACCCACACAACTTCATAAATGGAGTGCGCCATTTATCCGGCACCCACTGTCAGGCCTCACTTTAACTCCCATAGCTGTGCTAGCCAGCCATGGTTAGCTGTGCTAGCCAGCCGTGGTTAGCAGCATAGCCAATCCTGTTTAGCTGTGCTAGCCAGCCCTGGTTAGCAGTGATAACCAGACCCAGTTATCAGCGCTACTTAGCTCCGGTTAGCAGCATAGCCAGCTGTGGTTACCAGCGCTACCCAGCTGCAATTAGCAGTGCTAGCCAGCCATGGTTAGCTGTACTAGCCAGCCATGGTTAGCTGTGCTAGCCAGCTCCAGTTAGCTGCACTAGCCAGCCCTGGTTAGCAGTGCTAGCCAAACCCAGTTAGCAGCACTATTCAGTCATGGTTAGCAGTGCTAAATCCCTTATACTCTATACAATCACTGGAGTAGCTTTACTGCTACTTACAACCTAACTGGTAGAATTCATACATAAGGAGCACCGGATTATAAGTCGCACTGACAATCTTTGGGAAAATGAATTAAGGATTTTAAGGATTTTATGTGTGCCTTATAGTCCATATAAAAATATGGTACTCACAATGATAACTCGCACCAAGTCAAAACACTTTTGAGATGTTTACGTGACTGTGTGTGCAGGTTTGAAGCTTTATCTTTTAAACCTGTATGATTTGAGCTTAATTTAGCTGGAACACGATCTGCAGTGTTAGCTGTTAGCTTGTTAGCCAAGCTACATTTCTAGCTAACTAGCTCACAAAGAGCTTCACACTCTCTTCCTGCAGGTATCTGGTAACGGTCAGCAGAACGTGGAGAAGGCTCTTAAGCTGTTCGCGCAGCTGATCAACAACAAGGTGTTTCTGCTGACGTTCATCCGCACTCTGGAGCTGCAGCGCTCCTTCTCCATGCGCGACCGCGGCAACGTGGCCTCCCTCATCATGACCGCTCTGCAGGGGAGGCTGGAGTACGCCACGGACGTGCTGAAACACCTCCTCTCTGACCTCATAGACAAGAACCTGGAGAGCAAGAACCACCCCAAACTGCTGCTGCGCAGGTACATTATATTATATATACACAGACACACAGATGCAGATTCACATCATCATCACCATCATCATCATCATAATTATAATAATGATACAAAAAATGTTATGCATTTAGTCCACATTATGTCTTTTGCTATGTCCTGTTGAAGTGTGCATGTAGTGATTTTTTCCGGATGTACCTGTCTGTTCATATGGACAATTCAAGCCAGACACCACCAGTCACAATCATTCCCACCCACTGCTCTGTCCACTGTGGGTGGTAATGTCTTATATGATGTACAGTATCACCGGTACACACATAACCCTGGACACTCTGGATCAAGGAACACTGGCCTTTGTTAAGCCTCACTCACAAGATAACACCTCACAATCTATACAAGTACGACCATCTTCTGAGATATCACTTCTTGATCATTTTACAAACAGTGGTCTCATGACTTTTGGCAAGTCACTGTAGAGCATGCCAAAATAAATACAATTAAAACCAAGTTTTTAATTAGGTTAAACTAAAATGAGAAACTTCATCAAAAAAAAAAACAATAAAAAAAATTGAATTGGCAAAATCATTAAAAAACAAAAACTTAAAATTAATTCAAGAATAATTAGACTAAATCAAAATAAAAGGATAAATGGACATGCTAAAATTTAAAGCTGTCCAATTAAGAGATAAATAATTAGATTAATAAAAAAATACATAAACATAAACATAAAAAATAATAGAAGACAAATATATTATTTTTTAATGATTTTTTATTAAATTAAATATACTATATTAATATATATTACATTAATATTTAATTTAGTATTAAAATCTCTCTCTTACATTACATACTTACTATATCACATACTTGATATATCATATATGTACAGTAAAATCTCTAGTCCTGTACCTATATCTTTCGTTCTTAGGATCATGTAATCCTGTGTTATATATAATATAATATATGAATATAACTCATATTATTGGCCATACAGTGTACATGCCAAAAAATCCAAAATCTGCGTTTTTAAAAACATGTATTTAAAAATATATCACATATATCACCTAAAATAATCACCCTTTGACCACCAAGTCGAGCAGCAGAACCAACCAGAAACAATCCTAATTCAACATTTAGAAAATACTGATTGTATAGTATAGGGTTCTTCACATGCATATCCCACAGGTCTTGAAAATGGCCATTGAATATGATACTGTCTCCTGAAATAAAAAATGCAAGCTAAAGGACACGCTTTACACATGCATTTCTGGACAAGCTGAGAGAGATATATAAGTAAAAAAATAATGGATATAGTGAAAGAATGTGGAATGAGTCAGCAAGGTAATATTACATGAATTTATACAAATACCTATGTAGCATTACACAGCATAGCACAGTGATACTGCGTTACATAGCGTTACTCAGTATAAAGTGTTTCCCTGTCTGCTTTACCAGAGATACATAGTGCAGTTAGCATCATTGCAAGCTGTTCCTCATGTGTCTGTCATGTATCCATCCATCAATTTCAAATTAAAGGTCCTCTGCAAAGTGATACGTAAAATGTTTAATAAACTTCTGAAGCATCAGCGGAACTAATTTATAATATAATATATATAAAAAAAACATAATGGAAACACTGCAGAAATTTTAAAGATATTATTATTTGAAGGTAAAAATGCTACATAATTCTGGTTTATGAATAAACACATTGTTGAAAGCACTGTTCAGTAAGAATTCACACACACACACACACACACACACACCCTTAAACACACACACACACTGCCTTAAACACACACACATACACACACTTCCTGTACTGAAATGAACTAATTGATTAAAGGGCATACTCCTCTGTTATCTCACTCCAGCTTATGGCTGAAAACTTTATGGAAAGTAATGAGGGGCATAGACTGTTAGAGTGTCCTCTTTACGTCTCTCTCTCTCTCTCTCTCTCTCTCTCTCTCTCGTTCTGAGTGCAGTGTGGTTGTCAGTGTCATTTATCGTCGCTGTTCCGTCGACTCATAAAACATTTAAAAGTAGCCGGGCTTCGGTCCTGTCTCGCCCGCTCTCTCCTCTCCTTTTCTTCATCCATTTCTCTTTTCTCGCTCCGTCTCTCTCTCTCTCTCTCTCTCTCTCTCTCTCTCTCTCTCTCTCTCTGCTGCTGCCGGGTTTCTCATTTTCACTCCACATCCTGAGCTGCTTTTCAGAAGAGTCAGGATGAAGTGTCAGAGTCGAGCTCGGCTCTGAGCTCTGTAGCCTAGCGCAGCTAGCGCAGACTGTTAACCCTTACAGGAATGTAATATACGTGCATAACGTATATGAGATTGTCATATATGAAACGTATATTACAGTATATTTATGTTCACAATATTTTGCATTTCTCATACTTTTCAGATTATCAAACTAACGTTAATATTAGACAAATAGAACCTGAGTAAATATAAAAAAGTCATTTTTAAATAATGATTTTACGAAGCCCCTGAGGGAAAATTATATTTTTTATATGTAAAAAGTGGTGAGCTCCACATACTAAGTGGTGACCATCACATACTAAGTGGTGAGCACCAGAGAGAAAGTGGTGAGCACCACATACTAAGTGGTGAGCATGTTAGCTGGGTTTGCTTATGTTGACTACTTTATTTCAATGGGGAATGTATGTAGCCTAGCGCAGCTAGCACAGACTGGTAACCCCTTATGGCAATGTAATATACGTACATATATGAGATGGTCATATATGAAATATACAGTGGTATAAAAATATATTTTCCCCTTTACAGATTTCGTATGTTTTTTTTTTTAAATATTTACATTTTTTTGATTATCAAACTAACTTTAATATTAGATCAATATAACCTGAATAAATATAAAAAGCACTTTTTAAATGTTGATTTTACAGAGCCTCTAAAGGGAAATGGTATTTTTTTACATGTAAAAAGGGGTGAGCACCACATACTAAGTGGTGACCATCACATATTAAGCAGTAAGCACCAGAGAGTAAGTGGTGAGCACCACATATTAAGTGTTGAGCAAGTTAGCTCGGTTAGCTGATGTTAACTACTTTATTTCAATGGGGAATGTTTTAGCTAATGTTATGTGCTCACCACTTAGCATGTGGTGATCACCACTTACTATCTGGTGCTCACCACTTACTATCTGGTGCTCACCACTTTTTAAGTAAAAAAAAAAAACAAAAAAAAAAACGCCATGTCACTTCAGGGACATGGTGGGAGAGAGCACCACTCACTACTTCGTCATTTATTTTATTTCTTTTATATTAAATGTATTTTTTAATGCATCATTTTGATGTTTCCTTTCGCTACTAATGAAAGTAGTTCATGATGCATTAAAAAATACATTTAATATAAAAACGTAAAGAAAAGAAAATAAATGAGTGAGTGGTGCTCTCTCCCTCTCTTTCTTTTTTCTCACTCTCTCTATAATTCTGTCCTCCCTCATTGCTCCTTGATAGTTCAGTTTGTTTAGTGTGTTTTTTCGAGGTGATTCCGCTCATTAATAGTCGGGGGGGGGGGGGGGGGGGGGGATATATGCGAGCGCATAGATCTCAGCAGCAGAAGCGAAAACATGGATTATTGTGTTATTTAGTGTGACAGACGCTTCATCTCTCTCATTATCGGCCGTCATTAGCGACAGAACACGCTAATCCTCAGTCTGCTGCTGTGGTTGTTTTCAACACTCTATTCTATTTACTTATTTATTTATTCACTTATTTATTTAATTCTCTTTTTAAATTCTTTTTTTTTTTATTATTTTTATTATTTTGTTCCAGGATTTTTTCAGGATTATAAATTCAGCCCTCAGTCTCTTCAAAAAAAAAAGAAGCTAAAAAAAAGAGCTGAGAACTGAGACGGACCTTCAATCCTCTGTCTGTAGTTGTCTTACTGATTTTTTTAGCAAAAGTCTAAAAACATTTTTTTTTTTGTTCCCTTAATAAATAAAATCAAACGAAGCCCCTGAAGGAAAATTATATTTTTTTACACGTACAAAGTGGTGAGCACCACATACTAAGTGGTGAGCATCACATACTAAGTGGTGAGCACCAGAGTGTTTGGCGAATGTTTTAGCTAATGTTATATGCTCACCACTTAGTATGTGGTGCTCACCACTTACTATCTGGTGCTCACCACTTTTTACGTAAAAAAACACCATGTCCCTTCAGGGGCTTCGTTTGATTTCATTTATTAAGGTAACAAAAACAAACAAAAAAAACAATGTTTGCCCCCATAAATTAACTGTGATTAATCACACTATTATTATTATTATTATTATTTATTTATTTATTTATTTTTATTTTATTATTATTATTATTATTATTATTATTATTATTATTATTTTGTATATTGTTTATGCACCACAAACCCTCAGTCTCCCAAGAAAAAAGAAGCTAAAAAAAAGAGCTGAGAGCTGAGACGGACCTTCAATCCCCTTTTTATTCCTTTTTTATCTTTCCTGTCTTTCTTACTTTATTCTCTCTATCATGCTCAGCTTTCTGTTGTAGTCATCTTATTGCTTTTTTTAGCTAAAGTCTAAAAAGTAATTTTTAATTTATGATTTTTACGGAACCTTCTGAAGGAAAATTATATATTTTTTACACATACAAAGTGCACTCTAAGAAATATAAGTACAGATTTGTACTTAAAAGAGTACAAAGCTTGTCGCTGGGGCTGTACCTTATATTGAGGTACAAAAAAGTACCTTTCAGTGAAAGTCCTTTTTTATACCCATGGTTTTTGTGGCAGTAAAGATCATAAAGATTATAAACGTTATCATCAACTAAATATGGCTCAAAAACTTGATGATCCAAAATTGTCTGGCTTTCAAAAAAAAAATGTGCTATTTAAATATATACTGTTCATTAGTACAGTGATGCAGAATACTGAATGTACCCTTTGGCTGCAGGTTAAATGGTACAAATTTGTACTTATTGCTGTTAGAAATGACTTTGTACTTCAGAGGGAACAAATCTGACCCTGTAAAGACCAATATTGTACCTTTGAGGGTACAATTATAAAGAATGTACCTTCGAGTACAAAAAAGTACTCATATCGTACCTCTGTTTTTTAGAGTGTGGTGAGCACCACATACTAAGTGGTGAGCACGTTAGCTAGGTTAGCTGATGTTTACTACTTTATTTCAATGGTGGATGTTTTAGCTAATGTTATGTGCTTAACACTTAGTATGTGGTGCTCACCACTTAGTATGTGGTGCTCACCACTTTTTACGTAAAAAAAAAAAAAAAAAAAAAAAAAAAACACCATGTCCTTTCAAGGGCTTCGTTTGATTTTATTTATTAAGGGAACAAAAATATATAAATAAAAAAGGAACCAAGAAAATAAAATGTGGGAACTGAGACAGACCTTCAATCCCCTTTTCATTACTTTTTTATCTTTCCTGTCTCTCTCACTTTATTCTCTCTATCATGCTCAGCTGTTTTTCTTTTTGTAGCTGAACTTTAAAAACTTTTTATTAATATATTTATTCTTTTAGTAACTTTCAGAACCTCAGTATGATCTGCTCGAGTGTAAATCAGCAGGTGGTGACAGGTTGATTTGATATCTCACAGAGTGAAATCTCTTTCACGCTGAATCTAATTATTACAGATTTAAAAATATATATATTTTTGGAAAAGATCCCAAAGTCAGATCATTCGGGATCGGAAAATAAGATCCAGGCATATTTTAATGTGTCAGGTAGCCAATAAACCCAGCCCTTAAAGCATCATTACCAGACATTGCTTCATTTATTTTTTACGGATAAAATAAAATATAAACTATCTATTTATCTATCTATCTAAAAAGTAAATCTATCTATCTAAAATACACTTTTTGGAAAAGATACCACAAGCTTGTTACTCAGGATAGAAAAAAAAATGTGGTTATGTTGTTGTTTTAACCACCATGTGATTTTTACGGATAAAACAAAAAAACACAATTTTAGGGATAGATACATCAAGCTGATTACTCAGGATCGGAAAACATGATCCAGGCATATTTTAATGTTTCAGGTAGAGTCATTGTTTTAACCGCAGTCTTTAGAGCGCCATAAGGTGTCCTCAGAGCATCATTATCAGACATTACTTCATCTGATTTTCCGGATAGATGAAACAACTTTTTTTTTAAAGATTTCACAAGCTGTTTAGTCAAGATCGGAAAATGTAATCCAGGCATATTTAAAATGATTGGGTGTCCATTAAAAATGGACAACGCTGGTTAAACGCTGGTTGGTCACTGTAACAAGGAGGAGGAGGCAGGATGCAAGTGCAAGTCTTTTTTATCATCCATATTTAAACTAACAAAAAAAGGAACACTAGGGAGTATAAAAAGAAAAGGTAACTAAAACAAAACACTATGAAACAGAGGATAAACTAAAATACTGAACCAAACAAGCAAACTAAGCAAACAAAGAAACAAACTAAATAAAGCAAACCTGAGACACTGAGGACAAACAACACAACAGGTCTGAGGCTAAACAAAACATTTAAACACGATCTGGAAAGATTAACGAACACGGTCAAACAAACTAACAAAAGACTAGACAAAGAGGGCTTGAAACACAGGGGCTTATATACATGAGGAGGGAACAAGAAACTGGAAACACCTGAGGATCAATCAAGAGGGGGCGGGGTTACAAATCACTGATGACAGGGTGGGGCTAGGGCGGAGACAGGACCAAAACACAACAGAAGCACATGGCTGGGAAACATGACAGGTAAACAGAGGGGCAGGAGCACAAGAGACCAAATGAGGGAGAAACACAAGGCAGACATGGGCTAAGCTGTGACAGTCACATGGTTCTCTCACTACATGATCCCATTGGCTGTGGGTAAACACTGCTCTTGGCTCACAGTCACCGACTGGTTCAGATATTAAACCTGCTAGATTACTCAGTGATGGCTCTGCCAGCCAAGCAGAGGTTTTTAGAGTGATCTACAACAAAAATGGTTAGCGACTGAAAAAACGGGCTAATATTGTTTTTTATATATATATATAATAATTACTCTTTGAATGGAACTGGACCAATGGATTACAAGTATGTACCACATGATAAGTCTTATTGAATCCTTGAATCCTTGGTTCAAAATACTACACAACTTTTCTGAGTGGTCAGGTCATTGCTCTGTTCAAACTACATGACTGGTTATGCTATATACTGTAACCACGAGTCTTTCAGTTTTTATGGCTCTCACTCTACATTTTCCTTTATCGGAAATCACAGACTCATCATAGTTGATCATGTGGTTCTCTCACTACATGATCCCATTGGCTGTGGGTAAACACTGCTCTTGGCTCACTGTCACCGACTGATCCAGATATTAAACCTGCTAGATCACTCAGTTTCAGCAGTTCACTCTACATGACCAATTGACTGCCAAGTGACCACCAAGCGATTTGCCTCCAAGTAGAGTTTTTTTTTTTTTTTTTTAAAGCGATCTACAAAAAACTTTTAGCGATGGGCTCAAATCATGAAATCATGTTGTGCAAACAAGAAATTATTAATGAGGGTTTTAAAGGAAGCAGTAATGAAATGCAACATTACAGTAGACACCAGGCTTTAGACACAGGGCTCAAAGCCAAGTCTAGCTCAGCACAGATGTGCGTATTAACTGACTAATCACTTTCAAAGACCTTTCTGCACCCCCCACCCCTACTGAACACCCCCCCATCCCCCGCCATCCACCACCTCTGCCTCTGCCTCACTTTCTCCCTCTGTTGTTCTCAGAGCAGCAAAGTAAAACAAAGAAACGATGAAACAAAAACTGTCTGTTTGTGACTCGAAGTTACAAAA
Source organism: Astyanax mexicanus (assembly GCF_023375975.1). Taxonomy (NCBI): domain Eukaryota; kingdom Metazoa; phylum Chordata; class Actinopteri; order Characiformes; family Acestrorhamphidae; genus Astyanax; species Astyanax mexicanus. Next base: position 4,943,670 of record NC_064420.1, on the reverse strand, counting down.
GTAACCCACAAAGCTGCTTTTGAGCTATCGAACTTAACAACATTTCCTTGAAATTAGAACAAAGGACTTTAAAAAGGATTTTTTTTTTTTTGTATGTGTGTGTGCGAGAAAATATGTATGTCAGAGCTGCCCTCAAGGCAGTTGCTTGCAAATGAGACATCTTGAGGAATTGTGCCCAATGTCAACAGAGTGAGTAATTTATCTTCCTCAATTGACCCACTTGCATTTAATCATAACATAATTTAGCAAATAATGAGGATGCAGACTCGTCCTTTTAGCGCTTTCCTCTGGCTCGCCTGAAGCGCGCTGAGCTTCATATTTAACCTTTTCAGCAGAATTTTTGTCCATATTTGATAACGTAAAATGCACGGGCCACAGGCCTGGACCATACTGGAGCTAAGTCTGCATCAGTAATTAAGTAAGAAAGTAACTTAAATAGAATAGATCCTGTTAGTATTAGTATTATTAATATGCATTTTTCACATACCGCCATACCACTAGAGGCGCTACAGCAGACCGCCATGAAGAGCAGCACCACCAAAGAAGCAGATACAGCTAATGCTAGCTAACGCTATACAGCTAGCATAACAAGCTAATACACTGGAGTAATGGTAGCTCAGCTCTGTGAAGTCAAAGGCCCTGAGAAATGAGAACAGCACTTTATCTGAAGAGCTCCTACTGCTGTTCCCTTACTGTATGAGTGTTATTTTTTTTATCTAAAGTAAAATAGAAAAGCAACAGCAAACATAATGAAGCCAACAAAATGATTCACTCAGAAAAGAGACCGATGGAATTTAGCGATCAATCCACAGCTTGTAAAAAAAGTGATTTCTTTATATATTTTGTGGGAACTGTCAGAATCTTGAAAAATACTGGGATTTACATTTTTGTCATACCACACAGCAGTACTTTATCGTAACCACAGTGTTTAAAGTGTCATTTGATGACCTCAAGGCATGAGAACAGCACTTTGTCTGAGGAGCTCCTGCTGCTGTTCCTTACGATGTTTTTATCAAAAGTAAAATAGAAAAACAACAGCAAACAGCAGTTATTCACTTAGAAAAGCGACAAATGGAATTGAACAATCGATCCACAACTTGGAAAGTAGTGATTTCTTATATTTTGTGGGATAAAGTAAACCCACTAGTAATCAAAGCCTTCATTTTATATATTACGTATGTATGTACACCTAACTGATGTCCTCAAGGCAGCATTGCTGGACATTATTGCCAAGCCGGCAGCACTGCGGAGAGTTCACTTCCTCTTGCCTGGAGAGAAATGAGAAGAACAGCACTTTATCTGAGGAGCTCCTGCTGCTGTTCCTCAATGTATGAGTGTTTTTATTGAAAGTAAAATAGAAAAACAACAGCAAACAGCAATCATTCGCTCAGAAAATAGACAAATGGAAATGTGTAATTGATCTGCATGACTTAAGCTAATGTTTACACACACACACACACACACACACACCCCACACACTAAAGAAATCCAAATAATTAAAGTTACAAGTGGGATTTTCCCTCAGTCTCTTTTCCAAGTTTAGTCATTCTCAATTCCCACCTAATATCAAAAGCCCATTTCACACCAGAAGCAGTAAACACGGAAGCAATGCCACAAGCAATACACCCCTATATTAATCCACGCATTTCTTCACACCGGACATCTACACCACGTAGCACTGCTGCAGTATCCTGCTCTAGAAGCGCAATATAACACATTAGGGGTCTATTTTAGATGTCACGCATGTCACATTATACAGAAACAGTGCAAAGTGCTGTATTTGTGGAGTTATATATGCAGAATTCCTTGCAATCAACAACTACGCTGGTACTTAATATAAATATGTGTTTGTGACTCACAACAATAAGCTATTTAGCACATAATAATGTAAACCCATGAGAATGAGATCTGTTAACAGCTGAGTTAAAAAGCTGGGCTCAAATTTAGTCTACATGAAGTTTACTTTACACAATAAACAAACAATATAAATGTAAGACAAATATGTATGTATATATATATATATATATATATATATATATATATATATATATATATATATAAATTAATTAATTAAAGATCGCAAATCACAACATAATTAACTAAATAGTTGTTTCTTTTTTTTTTTTTGCCATAAAACTGTTTCAACTCCATTAGGATTTTTTTTTAACTCTTATTATATTATAACACAAATGCAATAAAAATAATAATAACGAGCAAACTGTGGCACAAATATGACCTTAGCAATAATCTTAAGCCTCCATTTGGGACACCATAGCAACAGTTAAGAAACCACCCCGTAGCACCACAGCAACCACCTAGAAAACACATTATAAGGGCCTCGATAAGCTATATCATTGCATATGGAGACCTGGGATACCATAGCAACCACTTAACAACACTGTAGTAACCACATGTAATACCATAGGAACCATCTGGAGTATACCACAGCATCCACTTCTTAATTAATCCAAATGCCAACTACACCCAAGTTTAACATTAGCTTTCTTTACAACTAAAATTGTTTGTGTTTTCTGTAGCTCTAAACAGCTTATAATGCATTTCTTTCTTATTTTTTCTTTTCTTTATGGTTGGCTTTAACTTTTTTTTTAGAAACAAAAATTACCCAAAATGCTGTTCGAAGCTACGCTGACTCATTACTAAGAAATAATGGGGAAAAAAAGGTCATGTCACCTGCAGCCTTTCCTGAGAGGGGGTGCTTTACCTGGCAGGGATGCTGAATTCAGCAACGTAGTAGTGCCAAAATCTGCACCCCCGCCATGCGCCCCCTCTCGGCAGCGCATACGCACCGTCCTCTTGATAAAAGCACTCTAACTTTGCTTAGAAATACGTTTAGAAAAGGGGGTGCTTTTACTGGCAGAGGTGCTGAATTCGGCAATATAGTAATGCCGAAATCTGCACCCCCGCCATGAAAAGCACCCCCTCTCGGCAGCGCGTACGCAGTGCGTCTTCTTGATAAAAGCACTCTAACTTTGCTTAGAAATACGCTTAGAAAAGGGGGTGCAGAATTCGGCGGGGGTGCTGAATTCAGCAACGTAGTAGTGCCGAAATCTGCACCCCCGCCATGAAAAGCACCCTCTCAACAGCACGTACGCACCGTCCTCTTGATAAAAGCACTCTAACTTTGCTTAGAAATAAGTTTAGAAAAGGGGGTGCTGAATTCGGCGGGGGTGCTGAATTCGGCACAACAGCGGCATGCTTTATACGATTGCATCCAACCCATTTCATTCATTGTGCTTGTTTATGTACTGTGAAACTGTACATATATGGTTTCTGTAGCTCTATGAACAGCTTATAATGCATTTTTGTTTCTTATTTTATAATATATATATTTTCTTTATGGTTGTTTTCCATATATTTTATCAGTGATTCTCTCACTATGTGACATTTCGTCCTTTAGCTTCCCTCTGCGCAGCTTTAGCTTAGCTTAGCTAGACCTGATGCCCTGTAGAATTTTATCCAGAATTGATTTCTCTCTCACTCTCTCTCTCTTTCTGTCTCTTTCTCTCTCTCTCTCTCTTTCTTTCTCTCTCTCTCTCTCTCTCTCACTCTCTCTCTCTCTCTCTCTTTTGCCATCTCTCCCTCTCTCCGTCTTGAAATCTGAATCTGATGGGAATGGTGACTAAAAATGGAACAGCTCCACTGCTTCAGGCTCTTTCGCTCCTCATGTGGTGTGTGTTTGTTATTTGTGTGCATGCATGTGTGTGTGTGTGTGTGTGTGTGTGTGTGCAGAGTGTGTGCACAAGTGTGTGTGTGTGTGTGTGTGTGTGTGTTTTGCGTGTTATAATGAGATTTTTCAGCCATCCAGAGCAGCTCAGAATGGGCTATTAGTGGGAAACATTGTTCTGAATATCACCCCCGTCACGGAGGCATTCCTTTACCCCCATTAACACACACACACACACACACACACACACACACCACACACACACACACACACACACAGGCACATGCATTCCCCTATCGATGTGTAATTGGCTAATGAAACCCTGATGTTCATTATTAATATTCAATTAAAAGACTGAGGGAGGGGAGAGAGAGAGAGACAGAGAGACATTAGAAAAGAGAGAGAGAGAAGAAAGGACAGAGTTAAAGAGGGAGGAAAAGAGAGAGTGAGAGAGAATGCTTGGTGAGAATGCGGTGAAGCTCGTTTAGCTGTGCAAATAGATCCATCAAATACACTCTCCTTCATTTCTCCTCTCACCGGGAGAAGAGAGAGTGTGTGTGTGTGTGTGTGTGTGTGTACTCTCTGTTGTGTTTTCTGTTAAAAAAAATTAGGAACCGTTATATAAAAGTATAGTTGATATATACAGCTCTGTAAAAAAATAAGAGACAACTTAAAAAGATGAGTTTATTTGATTTTACCAAATTAAAAACCTCTGGAATATAACAAAGAGGAAGCAAGCTGAACTGATAAAATTTTTGCACCAGGAGTAAAGCAGCATAAAGTTATCCAAAAGCAGTGTGTAAGACTGGTGGAGGAGAACATGATGCTAAGATGCATGAAAACCAGGGTTATTCCACCAAATATTGATTTCTGAACTCTTAATGAATCTAAACTTTACCTCTTGCTGGATCTTGGCATCTGTGACCAAGACAGCAAGTCTTTGTGATGTATCAAGAGCCACGGTATCCATGGGGGGTAATGTCAGCATACCACCAAGAAGGACCAACCACATCCAACAGGATTAACTGTGGACGCTGTAAGAGGAAACTGTCTGAAAGGGAGAGATGTTCGGGTGCTAACCCGGATTGTATCCAAAAAACAACCTCTGTATAGGGACATATATGTCATATATTGCATTTCCTATTGTGGTAGAAGCATTCCAGTTAAAAATTCTACGACTTGGAACTTAGAAACTTGGAAATTCTGACATCCGAGCTCATAAGGAGCGCAGAATTACATATTGCATGGCATTACTGTTGTGTTGCAGAGCCCCCCATCATACTTCCTGTTAACCAACCAGGTTTCTGCAGCCCTGCCAGAACCTACAGTACAATATCTACAGTACAGCAGAATTGGAACAGTAATACGGCCATTATTAAATATCAGAGTGCAGGCAATACTTGCACAAAAACCCAGCATATTACAGTCAGGTGCAAGCTTTTATAGCTTTATGAAGATGTGTGTGTGTGTGTGTGTGTGTGTGTGTGTGTGTGCGCACAAACCTGCAGCTGTCAATCAAGTGGCAGCCTGTGATTACAGGAATAATAATGATAAAGGCACAAGAACCTCCATCTGCCTCAGCCTGATGCAACTGACATCAAACATGCTGTCGCTGAGCTAGAAGTGTGTGTGTGTGTGTGTGTGTGTGTGTGTGTGTGTGTGTGTCTATTACTGTCCTGAACACACACAGACACTTTAAAGTGTCTCATACACACACACACACACACACACACACACACACAAACTGTATCCCTACCTTGACTGCACAGCAAAAAAAAAAAAAAAAAAAACATACAGAATCTAGTATATGTTCTATATGTTACACACACACGCATATACAGTATGCACCTCTGCACATACACACACACACACACACACACACACAGATATTGGTTTCGCTACCATTGTGAGGACCGTCCATATACTACCCCTACTTCAATGTAGTGACGATCACCAACATGTCCTCACAAATGACCATTTTTTACATACTACTATGCTTGTCCTCACAAAGGTATCAAAACATGCATACACCAACTCTGTAGTCCTTCCCCCGATTCCACAGAAAATGTGCACCTGTGTACATACACACATACATGTTATTCTCAATGACCCAAAGTAAATCATTTAATTCTTTTAGATTTTTAAATTCAAAGTGGTGAAAATCAACCAAATGGTCCTCAGAAATGAGCAGACACGACATACTACTACGCTTGTGAGGTCCTCACAAAGGTACAAAAATATACACACACACACAAACACACACGCACAGTATAGTCTTTCCCTGACTGCCCAGGAGAAAACATACACACCCCAGTGTGTATGTATATATGTTCTATATGTTACGCACATATTGTGCATACAGTCGCTGTCCAATAAAAAGCACTTATCTCCAATCAGCAACTTTACAGGAGAGAGAAAAAACCTTGCAAACTTTCAATGGAAGTCAATATAAAAAGAGTTTAATTCAGGTCATTTTGAAGTGTTTCTATTGGTCCGTTCATCAAGAAATTTTGGCACAGTGTAAGAGACAGATTGTCTGTTCAAATTATGTAGTAAACTAAAAATCATTTAGTTTTTTTTTTTTTTATAGGACAGCGACGATATGCACATACTCTTTGTTTGGTTATCCTTATAAGGACTGTTCATCCTAACATAAATAACATAAATCATTTCAGACATTTCTGATCAATACGATTTTCTAACTAAAATCTAAGTTTAAAAAAAAAAAATCCACCAAAATGTCCTCGCAAATGATAGATTTTGAAACCGGTCCTCACAAAGGTACTAAAACATGCGCGCACACTCACACACACACATGTCTATCTGATCAGCACAAAGATGTGGTTTTCAGAGAGATATGAAAAAAAGAAATAACTGAGGTGCTTTCACCATCCACCTCCAGGTTACATCACTGCCTCTCTCTCTCTTCCTCTCTCTCTCTCTCTCTTTCTCTCTCTCTCTCACCTCTCTCCGAGATCAGGGAGCAAAAGTTCTCTTTTTTTAGACTTGGCAGCTCAGAATACGTTTACAGGAGGAAGAGTTGAGTTGAGTCAGATGGGGATGTTTGATATTTTTATAGCAATAGTGAGGTTTGACAGCCTCGCTTCATCACTCATTCTGTTCAATCAGCTCGCAGCCTTTTTCCAGACTCCGCATCACCCTGTGATAAAGACACCACATCATATACCGGAGCATTAAGCCCTATTATGTGTCGAGATCAGCGTGGCCTTTTTGGCGTATCTGTGTGAATAAAATGCTTGTTTTATGGCGCGGATTTGAATAATAGTGTGGGATTTGGAGATTAGGAAGAAGCATGGGGTATGATTGTTGGAGTAGGGGTTTAGTAGGGGGCTTAGGACTCATCTCCATTTATTAGATGATGTGAATGTAAATGATTCTCACGCTTTGCACAATTTCGACGGCTCCGTTCTGATACAGCAGCTCACAGACGCAGCCTTGTGCTGATCCACATCACTCTAAAATTGATAAAGGGATAAAGCGTCATCTACTGTACCCACCCGGAGAGAGAGTAAAACCAATTGTGCTCTCTCAGGACTCTCAGGCAGCTGATGGCAAGATGCATGAACAGGATTCGAACCAGCGATCTCCCTAAAACAGTGGTAGCACCTTAGTCTGCTGGACCAGCCAGTTGGAGCCCATGTTACACTAGAAGTTAATGCTGCTAATGGTGATACCATTTGGTGTTTCTATATCGGTATCACTTTAAAATAAGACTACCTCTATAAATGGTTTATAAATGGTTTACAATTAGTTTAATAATGGTTACTAATTAGGCTGTAAATGCCTTAAAAATCATTAATAATCAGTTATAACACATACGTAGAAATGTACGTAGACCTGTTGTTTGCCAAATAGTGAACCCACAGCCATCTATATTGTTGGCATTTCTACGTAAGTGTTATAACTGATTGTTAATGATTTTTTAAGGGATTCCCATGAGCCGCGTGCACAGACCCTAGGCTACACAGCTGATTTACACAGCGTCTCTCCCGCTGTGAACACTACATGGAGAAGTTAAGCTGCGCTGCCATGGAGAACAAAACTCAATTTTTTTTTATTCCATTTGTTTTGTTTTTTTTTCCCCAACATTTTATTTTTTACTCAGTAACGGGGAGTTTCCCAATGTAGTGAAGTAGATTACTTGTGTCAAAAATAGTAATTGAGTAAAAGTAAAATGACCTATTTTAAAAACTACTTTAAAAATGACAAATGACTCATAAAATCTACTCAATTACAGTAATGTGAGTAAATGTAATTAGTTACTTTTCACCTCTGCATATGTTTGAATGCCCGTACATGCACAAATGTGCTCATGTACACATGTACCCACACTACTCACACACTCTCACTTCTGCTGACTGTCATTTTTGGTGGTAATCATAGTTATTTTCATGGGCATAAAGAGAGTCATTTTCCCTGTACGCTGTTGAGTAAATTGGCATTGAGCTGCATTACCGGGCCCACCGTAGATGTGAGACTGTGTTAGAGTGTGTGTGTGTGTGTGTGTGTGTGTTTCGCCAGCCAACAAATGCATTTGTTGTCTACAACACACCTACCTTGTTTGGTCCAGACCTTTAGACTTTTCAGTTTGAGGGATTGATGATATGCACCTACAATTATATCACGATATTTCAGGATATTTATGCTGTAATGTTGCTCTTTATTTTTTAAAACAAAACACTGATTTATATTATATTGTATATTATAAGATATTGAAAAAAATATATATGATTTTCACTGGTCCTTTTTAAATATTGATCCTAGTGATCCTAGTGATCCTACCATCATCCTGGCCCTAGTCCTAAACTAATCTGGGTTCATCGGCCACATAAAAGCACGTTTTACTCTAGATAGTTTTAAAATATCGTCCAATGATCTAATAATCCCCCTGAGACAATTATTCCAGGTGACCCTACCTCAAAAAAAAAATGACAATGTAAAAAACATCATACAAAAACACAATTTTTTTTCCCCTGAAAAATCTTACAGCACCTCATGTACCCCTCTGCTGACAACTTTTATGGAAATGAGGATTTCATTTTCCAGCAGGATTTGGCACACTGCCCACCCTGCCAAAAGTATCAATTAGTCTTATATAATATTCTAATTTCCTAATGGTTTTTTAGTGTCTTTAAGCAGTGGGGCAAAAAGGGGGCATGCGACACATAGGGGCGCTGCACTAGAGGGGGCGCCAAATGAAAGTCCCCAAAGAAATATCTTCTCCGGAGAAAAGGCCAATCAGCTTGCTGGTTTGAAAGTAATGACAGGGAGCTGATCTCCCACATCCCACCCCCCCCTCCCCCCACCCCAACCCCCCACCCCTCACCGCTGACGATTTTAAAACGTATCTCCACCAACACCCAACCACGCCCCCCCTCCTTGACGATTTTAAAACGTGTCTCCGCACCCCCCCCCCCCCCCCCGATGATTTTAGAATGTATCTCACCCACCCCCCACCCCCCCACTGACAATTTTAAAACGTATCTCAAACCAACCCCTGCTCCCCCCTTGACGATTTTAAAACGTATCTCAACCCTGATGATTTTAAAACTCCCCCCGGGGGGCTCAGATACTATGTTTGCATACACCCCAAAAAGTATGTAGCTGTGCCCCTGTCTGTAAGCCGTAATCATGAACAATAAAAGAAAAAAAACGCTTAAAATAGATCAAATAAAGTTTTTTTTTTATTACGTTTTTTTAATTACGAGATGCACTATTATGCAATGTAACAAACACACAAACTTAAGTCCTGAGGTTTTTTTTTTTTATGTGTAAAAAAGTCTATAGAAACGGTACATTAATGGACAGCATGCCTATAGAAGCGTCTGCATTTCATGTAGAACTAAATGAAGGAAGGCTGTGCAAGTTTAGTGAGAGGTAGTGTGTGTGCATGTGTGTGTGTGTGTGTGTGTGTGTGTGTGTGTGTGTGTGTGATATAGAGGGAGGAGGAGGAGGAGCAGGAGGAGGAAAGGTATTGGTATTCCACAGGCGTTCCGATCCGATGGCGAAAGAGAGAGAGAGAGAGAGAGAGAGAGAGAGTAACCCTTTCATGTATTTTTCATGCTCGTTAACTACTCCTGTCTGGATGCTGTTTGTTCTCTCTCTCTCTCTCTCTCTTTTTCTCTTTTTTTCTATCTCTTCTCTTACTCTCTCTCTTATTTTTACCTGTTCTTTTTTTCTCCACCCCCCCCCCTTCCCCCCTCTTTAGCTCATCTCTCTTCTCAGATAGTCTTCATGTCCTCCAGAGAATAGAATAACATGTAAATCTGTTTGTGAGTGTGTTTAATACCAGTTCACGTGTGGGTTTCCTCTGTGTGTGTGTGTACACGCGTGTGTGTGTGTGCGAGCATGTGTGTGTGTGTACACGCGTGTGTGTGTGTGTGTGTGTGTGCATGCGTGATGCCCTTCGTGCTGCTTCAAAGGCAGGCCAACATGAAAGTGTCTGTGGTCCAGACGGAGTGAGAAAAATACGGAAATGGTCAAAGAGAGAGACGGAAGGATGGAGTAAAGAAGAGAGAGAGAAAGAGTAAAAGAGAAAGAGAGAGATAGAGAGAGAGAGCACTGCCTCTTTTACACACCTGCCTTCTATTCTAGCATCTTCTCTCTTTCACCTGTTTGCTTCCCAACTACCTCCCTTTCTGGTTTAAGAAGATTAATTACATTAATATATATGAATTAATATTATATTTAAAACCCTTTATGAACTCCCATTCTTAATCCGTAGGGTTTAGTATGATATTGGCCCACATGTATAACTCAAAACTGTATAAAGTTATAATATATAGCTTCAACTCTTTTTTTAGAAGGTATTTAGACAAGGTTTTAACTCCTAAATAAAAACACACCATACCATAATCCCCCCTCCACCAAACTTTACACTTTAAAAAATTGACACTGCACCTTACAGTATAATCTGGTCTACCAGTCAGGTATTAAGGAGTAGTAAAACCACTCAGTTTCATTGAAGTTTCTCCAGCAATAAGGCTGGGTGCAGCAGCATTAGCATTAGCCGCTAACCACAGCGCTAGCTTATTTGCCATTCACAAGTGAATATATCGGACTGTAGTCTGCGTGATAGCACCCTGGCTAAACAGAATACTCAGGGTCACTCACTCAGTGTACTGGCGTCTACTAGCGCTAAGCGCTGCTAACCACAGCTAGCGCTGCCGTGAATTGCAATGTCAGAATAAATCAATGTGTTGTATCCAAGTGCTGTTTTGTGCTGGATAAAAATATTCTTTTTTTTCTCTTTTTAAGCATAGTATAAGTGCATATGAACATTGAACTGGAACCCCTGTTTTAGATCTATCTATCTATCTATCTATCTATCTATCTATCTATCTATCTATCTATCTATCTATCTATCTATCTATCTATCTATCTATCTATCTATCTATCTATCTATCTATCTATCTATCTATCTATCTATCTATCCATCCATCCATCCATCCATCCATCCATCCATCCATCCAGGGCTAACGTATGTGTGTGTTTGTGTTGTGTGTTTCAGGACCGAGTCTGTGGCTGAGAAGATGCTCACCAATTGGTTCGCCTTCCTCCTTCACAAGTTCCTCAAGGTAATTTTATTAAAGCATTAGTAAAGCAGCATTCTATTATTCTATATATTGTGTGTGGAAACAGAATAGAATAGAATTAATATTCTATTCTGTTTCCACACACAATATATCCATAGGTTTGAAGAAACCGTCCTAAAATCAAGAGTAAAAATGAAGAATTGCTTTACAGTATATGTTGAGACATTGCTGTAAGGACAGTGGTCACAGGTCGCTGTGTTTAAGAACTCCAGCAGCACTGCCGTATCTGATCCGCATGTGAAACACCTGTCATAATTTTAGTGTGGGAGGTTTCATGGCTAAATTGGAGCAGCCTGGTGGCCAATCTTCATTAATTGCACATTACACCAGTAAGAGCAGTAAGAGTGTGAAGGTTCAATTAGCAGGGTAAGAGCACAGTTTTACTGCTCAAAATATTGCAATGCACACTATAACATTATGGGTGACATTATGTGTGAGTTCAAAAGAGGACAAATTGTTGGTGCACGTCTTGCTGGCGCATCTGTGACCAAGACAGCAAGTCTTTGTGATCAAGTATCAAGAGCAACGGTATCCAGGATAATGTCAGCATTAACCACCAAGAAGGACCAGCCACATCCAGCAGGATTAACTGTGGATGCAAGAGGTCTAAAACCAGGTGTTTCAGCTTCATTGTCCATAAGTTGCTGTATAAACCTGACTATTCTGAATATTTATGCATAGTTTCTGCATTTGACTCTTGCTGCTTTTAAACTGGTGTTAGATAATGCTGCTCTCCTCTTACTGATGTGGATCAATGTGCATGTGTAAGTAAGATCCTGAGCCCAGGAGTGGATGTACTGGAGATGTAATCAAATTGGCCTGGGCCTGGCCTAGTCCCTCTAGTCTGCCAGCCAGGAAGATACACGGCCAGAAATACTAATACTAAGCCTTTAACGCCAAGTTTTAGCCCCCCAAAAAAGACATCGCTCTAATTTACGAAACTGGCGTATGAGCCTAAATGGGCAGTTAATGGGCAGTTTTTTTATGTATGCAATTTTTGCGTTTGTAATTGTAATCTATGCAGAATTTATGGCAGTGTAGTTATCATACATTAATTTAAAGATAATTAGAATCTGGAAACTTACTATACTATACATTTGTGTAGTAGTCTAGTTTTGGGTGGATAATCACGAAAAAATGACACGAAAGTCCAACAAGGAACATTCTCTGCTTCTTAAAAGCCGGCAGTGGTGCTTCAAAAGCGTATTTTGTGGAGACTTCTTGTAACAATGGCAGCAATCACAGCGGCTAGATGCGGGAACATGTGCTCAAAGAATATGTTCCAGCGCAATAACACTCTCTATCACTTTTCTACTCTCAGATCTCATCCGGAGTACACCAAGTGCCTCCCGCTGCATCGACTTTCAGTCCTGTGACGTTCCAAAAAAAATCAGCTTTTTTTTCCAGCTGGAGTAGAATTGTGCCCATGTAGAGTGTTTTGGAGGGTAAAAAAAAAAAAAAACTTTTAAGATCCTTTTAGACCCTGCCTCTCTGCCTCTCATAAGCAAAGTGCAATCAGTACTCGTCCTCTTCACAATCTGTGTGATTGGCTACAGCTTTAGTAAACCGAGCCCTAATTTCAGATGCACTGGGAGAGCATCTGAGGCCATGCTACAGCTAAAGCACTGTTGTCCTCACAAGCTGGGCTTCCATCCAAAAAAAAGTTATGCTGAAATACAAATTTTCAGAATAAAACAAATACAAAATAAGCCACCCAGACAACGTCCACGCAACATCTGGAGGCGTAGACGTGCCAAAAAGTTTTGGGAGAACTGGCATTTTTGGATGAGTACAGAGTACAGAGAGTACAGGATAGTATATATAGGTAGTGTAGGTAGTAAAGGGTAGTATAGCATAGCATAGAGTAGTATAGAGTGTATAGGCTATTATAGAGTGGTATAGGGTAGTATATGTGAGTAAAGGGTAGTATAGGGAGTATAGTGGAGTATGGGGGACTATAGGGTAATATAGGTAGTATATGGTATTAGGTATAGGTAGTAAAGGGAAGTATATAGTTTATGATAGCATAGGGTAGTATGGGGAGTGTCTGATATTATAGAGTGTTATAGGGTAGTATAGGGGAGTAAAGGGTAGTATACGGTAGTATAGTGGAGTATGGGGGACTATAGGGTAATATAGGTTGTATATGGTATTGTAGGTAGTAAAGAGTAGTATAGGTAGTTTAGGATAGCGTAGAGTAGTATGGAGCGTATAGGGTATTATAGAGTGTTATATTTTAGTATAGGGGAGTACAGAGTGGTATAGTGTAGTATAGGGGAGTAAATGGTAGTATAGGGAGTATAGAGGAGTATGGGGGACTATAGGAGAATATAGGTAGTATATAGTGGTATAGGGTAGTATTTGATAGTATAGGGGAGTAAAGGGTAGTATAGGGAGTATAGAGGAGTATGGGGGGCTATAAGGTAATATAGGTAGTATATAGTGGTATAGGGTAGTATAGGATAGTATAGGGGAGTAAAGGGTAGTATAGGGAGTATAGAGGAGTATGGGGGGCTATAAGGTAATATAGGTAGTATATAGTGGTATAGGGTAGTATAGGATAGTATAGGGGAGTAAAGGGTAGTATAGGGAGTATAGAGGAGTATGGGGGCTATAAGGTAATATAGGTAGTATATAGTGGTATAGGGTAGTATAGGATAGTATAGGGGAGTAAAGGGTAGTATAGGGAGTATAGAGAAGTATGGGGGGCTATAAGGTAATATAGGTAGTATATAGTGGTATAGGGTAGTATAGGATAGTATAGGGGAGTAAAGTGTAGTATAGGGAGTATAGAGAGTATAGGAAATGAAAGGATAATATAGGTAGTATATGGTAGTGTAGGTAGTAAAGGGTAGTATAGGTAGTTTAGGATAGCGTAGAGTAGTATGGAGCGTATAGGATATTATAGAGTGTTATAGAGTAGTATAGGGGAGTATAGACTGGTATAGGGTAGTAAAGGGTAGTATAGGGAATATAGAGAATTATGGGGGACTATAGGGTTATATAGATAGTGCATAGTGGTATAGGGTAGTATAGGATAGTATAGGGGAGTAAAGGGTAGTATATATTATATTATATTGCTTTACATATTCCCATTGTACTATCACTTGATGCATTATCATTGATTCGCCAGAAAGATCTTTTTTTAGCATTTTAGCTTTAGCAACATTATGACATTTACGCGTTTTTCTAATGTAATTTTTTTTTCTTCAGTTTTTAACTTCACAGAAAGCTTAGAAAGGGATGGTTCATGGAAATTCTGCTGCAGACTAAATATATATTTGTTTTTTTTTAGTTTTTTTTTTTTTGATGCCATATCTTACAATAGCCTCAAGTGCATCCCTGTTCACACTGTGTACACACAGCCTACAACAGTGTGTGTATTTGTGTGTATGAGTTGTTTTTTTTTTGGCTTTCTGAAGCAAAAATGGTGTCTTTTTTAATTTTCCGCTGATGCATAGTCTTTCTCACTTCCTCTCTCTTTCTCTCTCTCTCTCTCTCTCCCTCTTGTTGTAGGAGTGTGCCGGGGAGCCTCTGTTCATGCTCTATTGTGCTATAAAGCAGCAGATGGAGAAAGGGCCTATTGATGCCATCACAGGAGAAGCGCGCTACTCCCTCAGCGAAGACAAGCTCATCCGACAGCAGATTGAGTACAAGACGCTGGTTGGTACCATTAACACCTGCTGGCACACACACACACAATGAAACTGAAACACCTGTCATCATTTTAGTGTGGGTTTAGGTTTCATGGCTAAATTGGAGCAGCCTGGTGGCCAATCTTCATTAATTGCACATTGCACCAGTAAGAGCTGTAAGAGTGTGAAGGTTCAATTAGCAGGGTAAGAGCACAGTTTTACTGCTTAAAATATTGCAATGCACACTATAACATTATGGGTGACGTACCAGAGTTCAAAAGAGGAAAAATTGTTGGTGCACGTCTTGCTGCTGGAGCATCTGTGACCAAGACAGCAAGTCTTTGTGATGCATCAAGAGCCACGGTATCCAGGGTAATGTCAGCATACCACCAAGAAGGACCAGCCACATCCAACAGGATTAACTGTGGACGCTGTAAGAGGAAGCTGTCTGAAAGGGATGTATCCAAAAAAAAAAAAAAAAAAACACGGCTGTCAATCGGGACAATAAATTATTGCGGTCTAAAACCAGGTGTTTCAGTTTCATTGTCTAAATCCTGTAGATGCATGCAAGGTGTTTTAGAGTGGCCAGATGCACTGTATGCACGTGTGCGTGTGCCATAAAAACATATGTGTAATGCTCTGCTGTATTGGTGTGTTTGGGCTGAGGCAGCCTGACGGAGGGCTGGCGGCGCTCATTAGGCACTAATACCCTGCTGAAGCTGAAATTGGTCTCCTGCAGTGGGTGTGAAATTAGATTTTTGGAGCCAGCAAATGGCCTTTCCACGAACCCGACGCTCTCCCAACCTGAACGGGAAGCGCCAGAGCACTCCTAGCATGGCTTAGTCTTCATCCATATCAGCCTCATCATTCTACTTCCTCTTCTTCCTCTCAGATTTTGAACTGTGTGAATCCGGATAACGAGAACAGCCCTGAGATCGCGGTGAAGGTGCTGAACTGCGACACGATCACGCAGGTAAAGGAGAAGATACTGGACGCCGTCTACAAGAACATGCCGTACTCGCAGAGGCCCAGAGCAGTGGACATGGACCTGGGTAAGTGCACTGAATACACCCACAACAGTAAGGACTGACCGGGAGATCGCTGGTTCGAAACCTGTTTATGTAGCTTGCCTTCAGCTGCCGGGAGCCCTGAGAGAGAGCACAATTGGCTTTGCTTTCTCTCTGGTGGGTACAGTAGATGGTGCTCTCTCCCCACATCAGTCTAAAGGGTGATGTCGATCAGCACAAGACGTCTGTGAGCTGATGTATTGGAACCGCAAGGAAAGTTCAAATGCGCTGTAATGCTACTTGGCAATGCTGCATCAGCAGCTGTACAAAAAGAGGCGGTGACATCACTAGTGATAGGGAGAGTCCTGATGAGTGGGTTGGTTAATTGGTCTTGTAAATTGAGGAAGAAATGGGATACAACAAAAAAATGGCCCAATCCCATGTCTCTCCTAGACTCTACCACTTAGCCTGGTTTTCACGTTCATGCCTTGGGGAAGGGTCGGTGTCCTGATTCTTGTTAAGCTGGAGGGGTAGGTTAAGGGATGTGCTAGGGCTACAAGACCTTTCAAACTAAGATTTTTCAGTGGAACACTCAAAATAGAGGGCTACAAAAAATATCACTGGTGTGAGAGGGACACAAGCGACCAAAGAAACCCACACATTTCAGTACTTTCCTTGTTAAAATAATGCAATAATAATGCAATAATTATATAATTATATAAGTTAAATTTTCTTCAAAACAAGCATAACAAATTGCTAGTAGTTCACCTTAGTAGCTAGCTATCTAGCTAGCCAACTTTTCCTTTCCACCGTAAAGAGACTGCCGCTTTTAAGGTGTAGTGGAAATTAATTAAAAGCTAAAAAATAAATAAAAAGGTTACTAAAAGCTAATTTCAGCTTCCTATCACAGGGAAATTAAGGATAAGACAATAATAATGAATTGCCGCACCACCTGCCCCTGCCTTTCGGAAGACATATGATAAAGAAGCCTTTCTGTTCAGTGGATCGATTGCACATTTCCATACATCACTTTTTTACGGTGATTCGGTTCGTAAAAGTTTCACTAATTTAAGGCAGTTGCATTGCAAGTGAACCAATCACGCGACCCTACACACTACACTGGGAGCGGATAGCTTCCACAGTTGCAGCAGACTACAGTCCCTGTGGGCTCGAAAGCAGTGCTTTCAAACTTCAGTAAATGTACCAAACTTCACTCCTAGGTTAAAAAAAGCCCGATTTTAGATGCTGTAATTGCCTTCAATTTTTTTTTACTAATTATATTTATTAATTAGCTTGCTTGCTAACTGCATCAGAAATGAGGTGTTGTAATTTTTTATTTTTTTTTGGTTCCGCCTGTTATTGCAGCTTTATTCTAGGTGTCGATGGCATACCGAGTGGCTATTTATTTGTGTACGGTTTGTGGATATGTGTGTGTGTGTGTGTGTGTGTGTGTGTGTACGACTGACCCGGGTAAAGAATGACAGACGGGCTAACCAGATTGACTCCCTGCCTCATATCTGGCACACACACTTTTCACATTCATATAGCACAAAAGCCCCCCTATCAGCGCTGCAAATCAGCCTTCCAACACCTCAGCCTGAACAGCCACTTCCATTACGAGCTTTTTGGACGGAACTGGCACAGCCTTGGCGTGAGTGTGTGTGTGTATCTGTGTGTGTGTGTGTGTGTGTGTGTGTGTGTTTTACGGCCATCATCTGTGCATCTGGCAGGCACACAATCAAATGAAAAGCACTGAGCAGAGAGGAAAAAAAAACAAATCACTGATCATTCTGTCTTTGAATCTCTCTATTTTCCCATCAGCTCCCTCTTTAGTGCATTTTTTTTTATTATTAATGCATGCATATTCGAAAGTGTCCATTTCTGAATAGCTGGGGGTCTGTTGTGTTTCAGAGTGGCGCCAGGGCCGAATGGCACGAGTGGTCTTGCAGGACGAAGATATCACCACCAAGATCGAGAACGACTGGAAGAGACTCAACACACTCATGCATTACCAGGTAAGGTCATAAGGTTAAAAGGTCATATGCAGGTCTGTTGACTCGGGTCGGGTCCTTGGTCCTTGGTTTTTTTTTTTTTTTTTTACTTCTGTTGGATGTGAATTGCGCGTGAAATGCGGGTAACTGAGGAAGGATGTGAAGGATACATCAGCTGCGTCCTTCAAATATCTGTCCGCTTTGTAACACTCAATACGAATAAAGGTGCTTTTCCACCGCTTGGCTCGCTTTTTGAAATGAGCAATAGCACAGTACTGATCGAAACTACTAAAGGCACTATATATTTCAGATTCTCAGTTTGTGGCTTTAGTGTCACATGGGGTGCCGATGATTGTCTCTGTCCAATCAGAGCTCTGCATGGTTTATACCTTATGTTTTAGGCTCTTCACAACTCACGTTGTCTCATCCATCTGACACCCAATATCAGGCCCCATGCTATCTATCTATCTATCTATCTATCTATCTATCTATCTATCTATCTATCTATCTATCTATCTATCTATCTATCTATCTATCTATCTATCTCTATGTTCTGTCTATCTTTCTCTCTCCATCTGTTCTCTCTCTCTGTTTTGTATATATTTCTCTCTCTCCATCTCTCTGTCACATCTATCACTCTCTCTCCCTCTGGTTTCTCTCTCCCAATCTTCTTCCCTCGCTGTTTTCTCTCAATTTCTCCTTCTCTCACTCTTCTATCTATCTATCTATCTATCTATCTATCTATCTATCTATCTATCTATCTATCTATCTATCTATCTATCTCTGTTTTGTCTTTCTCTCTCTTCTGTTCTCTCATTCTGTTCGCTCATTCTGTATCTCTATGTTTGTCTATCTTTCTTTGTCCTATCTATCACTCTCTCCCTCTCTTCCCTCGCTGTACTCTCTCCCTCTTTCCTTCCCTCACTGTTTTTTTTTTCATTTTGTTTATCTATCTATCTATCTATCTATCTATCTATCTATCTATCTATCTATCTATCTATCTATCTATCTATCTATCTATGTTCTGTCTATCTTTCTCTCTTCATCTCTATGTCCTATCACTCTGTCTCTCTCTCGTCTTCTTTTGCTGTTCTCTCTCCTTCTCTCCTTCTCTCGCTGTTTTCTCATTCTGTTTCTATCTATCTATCTATCTATCTATCTATCTATCTATCTATCTATCTATCTATCTATCTATCTATCTATCTATCTATCTATCTATCTGTTTTCTCTCTGTTTTCTCTCTCTGTTTTGTCTATCTTTTTCTCTCTCCATCTCTCTATCACATCTATCACTCTTCTCTCTATCGTTCTTCCCTCTCTGTTTTCTCTCCATTTCTCCTTCTCTCATTGTTCCCTCATTCTGTTCTCTATATATCTATCTATCTATCTATCTATTTTTCTCCTGTCTTCAGAATGCTAGTACTTGTCAGAGAAAGAGAGAGAGAGAGAGAGAGAGAGAGAATGTGTGTGTGTGTGTGTGTGTGTGTGTGTGTGTTAGCGTTACGTTTAAAGGAGACTGTGCTGTTTGTTTGTTATGAGCCGTTTCTCCGCCTCAGCTTTCTTCACGTTGCTCATCATCCTTTATCTCACTCATTATCCATAAGAATTGCTGTGGGGAAGAGAGAGACACACACACACACACACACACTCACACGCACACACACACACACTCACACACACACACACACGCACCAGCCACAAACATGACACAACACAAGCACAAAAGGATGCTTGTGTGCAGCGTTGATGACAGATCTGAGGGGGTGTGTGTTTATGTGTGTGTGTGTGTGTGTGTGTGCGTGACGGCCTAAACACTTGATGGAGCCTGAGAGGCTACACAGCGAGATGAAGAAAGGGAAAGAAACAGAGGATGAGAGAGGAATGAAAGAGTGAGCGCTTGGCATCGTTTTAGAGGTACGCCATCACATTCACAGCAGAGTGGCACTTGAGATCCCCTGCCAAGTTCCTGGTTATGATTTCACAAATGCAGAATAAGGCTCTTATAATGCTATTAAACCTCAAAGAACTCTGTGTGAGTGTGTGTGTGTGTGTGTGTGTGTGTGTGTGTGTGTGTGAGTGTGTATGTGTGTGTGTGTGTGTGTGTATATGTGTGTGTAAGTGAGTGAGTAAAACATTTGCAGTTAATGAGAAGCTGAACAGTTTGGGATTCAGTACCTGCTGATTCTTTCTAGTAGAAGTGAGAGATAGAGGGCGAGAGAGATAGATAGAGTGGGAGGGAAAGAGAGAGAGAGAGAGACCATAGTTCTTTTATCTCTCTATAAATGAATGACAATGCAAAGCGGTTGGTGTGGTGCAGTGGATAACACCACCGCCTGACACTCAGTTCCAGCGGTGGCATGGCTGGGCCTGCGGTCTTACACTGGTCTCTAAACTGGTAAAATATTCAAAAACTGAGGGGCAGTGGTGGCTCAGTGGTTAGAGCTCCGGACTATTGGTGGTAGGGTTGTGGGTTCTTTGTCCTTTGAGTTTAATACCCACTTTTGGGCACTTTGGACAAAGGAACTAACCCTTCATGTTCCAGGGGAAGCATAGCATGGCTCTATCAGCTAAGAAGAATATGCAAAACTGGACTATCGATGCCATGGTTGTGGGTTCAATACCCAGGATTTGCAAGCTGCCACTTTTGGGAACTTGGACAAAGATCTTAACCATTTTTCTTCTAGGGGCACCATAGCATGGCTCTTTCAGCTGGGAAATGTATGCAGAACTTGAAGGGCAGTGGTGGCTCAGTGGTTAGAGTTCTGAACAATTGGTGGCACGGTCATGGGTTCAATAGCCAGGTTTGAAAGGATGCCACTTTTGGGCACTTGGACAAGGCCCTTAACCCTTCTTTTTCCATGGGAACCATTGCATGGCTCTATCAGCTAGGAAGAATATGCAAAACTGGACTATTGATGCCATGGTTGTGGGTTCAATACCCAGGTTTTGCAAGCTGCCACTTTTGGGAACTTGGACAAGGATCTTAACCCTTTTTGTTTAAAAAAAAAGCTCGGCACTGTCAGTGGCAGGTTGTGGGTTCAATATCCAGGTTTGACAGGATGCCACTTTTAAGCACTTGGACAAGCCCCTTAACCCTTCTTGTTCCAGGGGAACCATAGAATGGCTCTATCAGCTAGGAAGAATATGCAAAACTGGACTATCTATGCCATTGTTGTGGGTTCAATACCCAGGTTTTGCAAGCTGCCACTTTTGGGAACTTGGACAAGGATCTTTACCCTTTTTCTTCTAGGGGCACCCTTGCAGGGCTCTCTGAGCTGGGTAAAATATGCAAAAACTCAAGGACAGTGGTAGCTCAGTGGTTAGAGCTCTGCACTATCAGTGACAGTTGTGGGTTCAATATTCAAATCTTGTTCGTTCAATACCCACTTTTGGGCATTTGGACAAGGCCCTTAACCCTTCTTGTCCCAGGGGCACCATAGCATGGCTTTCTCAGCTAGGAAAAATGTGCAAAGACTGAGGGGCAGTGGTGGCTCAATGGTTAGAGCTCTGGACTATCGGTGACAGGGTTGTTGGTTCAATACCCTAGGTCAATATTGTTAGAAAACCTTGTGTTAACTTGACCAGTTTGATACCCAGACTACTTTATAAGTTTGTTACAATAACAAATCAATTTATTCATTTAATATTTTAATATTATACAGATGATGCAGTCAATAAAGTGATGCAATACATCACACAATACAATACAGAGCAAGGAATGCAAGGAATGTAATCCCACAGCAGAAAAAGGCAGTCGATGGAGCTCCGGACACTGGACAAAAGGACACTCGACAAAATTGTCCATCACCTGAAGCACCCTACCATTTGAGGACAGCTGCATTTAGCAGGGCGTAGATAAGTTGCCAATCAGCCGCTTACCACAGGGGCATGATAGCGGTGCGGTCAGCGGAGTCGAGACAGGGAGTGCCTTCCTGCTGATTACTGATTGTGATTGCGCTGAGGTGATTAGTCTGCCAGCTCGTAAAATAAGGTTTTCATTAGCCTCGATGGTAGATTTTCCCCTCCAACCCCCCCACACATCTCTCCCTCTATCTCTGTCTCTCTCTTGATTAAGTTCAGTTCAAAAGTCAAATATGATTAAGCCTAATCCTTACACTGAATATTCACACTGCACATGACCGAAAGTGTTGCAGACAAAAGTATGTTAATTTAGCCGCACATTATGGCCCCACATCAATTCGGGAGCATTGCACAAGCCAAACGCACCTTTGCAAGTTTCCAATTGGCATTCTTTTTGCAGTTTGGTCACCTATGCCCTTGACCAATCAAAATTGATGTTGCCCATTGTGTTTGGCTGTGGAGTTCACCCAGATTCCATGTGCACACCAAAGCAAACTAAGCTCCTGCATGGAGCCCATTCTTTTTTTTGTGTGTGGATTCTCTGGGTTTAAGACATAGTCAAGCCTTTAGGTTTGAGATTGTGTCTTCTTTAGATTGCTTGTGTTTGAGTCCTAGTTGAGTCTTAAGTCTCAAGATGGGAATCCTAATTGATTTGATGTTCAGAGTCGAGTCTCTGGGATTGAGTCTTAGTTGATTCTTAAGTCACTGTGTGTGAGTCTGAGTCTTTTATGTATTCCCTGGATTCATCGCTGGTTTTAGTCTCAAATCTCTAGGTTTAAATCCTAATTCACTCTTGATTCACTTGGATAGATTCCAAGTTGAGTCTCAAGTCTCAAGATTAAAACGTTTGTGTCTTTTTTGGATTAAGTCTGAATCTTAATTGAGTCTTGATTATTTGGGTTAGATTCCTAGTTGAGTCTCAAATCTTTAGGTTTGAGTTAGTGTCTTTTCTGGATTCCTTGGCTTTAAGTCTTAGTTGATTTTAAGTCTCTGGGTGTGAGTCCAAGTCTTTTCTAGATTCCTTTGGTTTTGAGTCCTAGTCGAGTCTCTAGGTTTGAATTATCTGGGTTAGACTCCCAGTTGAGTCTCAAGTCTTAAGGTTTGAGTTTGAGTCTTTGATTCTCTGGGTTTAAGTTGCAGTTGAATCTTAAGTCTCTGGTTGTGAATCTGAGTCTTTTCTGGATTCTTTGGGTTTGAGTTCTAGACTTGAGTCTCTAGATTCGAATCCTAATTGAGTCTTGATTCTCTGGGGTAGAATCCAAGTTGAGTATCACGTCTTTAGGCTTGAGTTTGAGTCTTTTCTATATTGCTGGTTTTGAGTTCTAGTCTTGAGTCTCTATGTTTTAATCCTAATTGATTCTTGATTCTCTGGGTTAGATTCCTAGTTGAGTCTCAAGTCTTTAGGTTTGACTTTGTGTCTTTTCTGGATCCCTTGGCTTTGAGTCTCAGTTGATTCTTAAGTCTCTGGGTGTGAGTCCAAGTCTTTTCTGAATTCCCTGAGTTTGTGTTCTAGTCTTGAGTCTCTAGGTTTGATTCTCTGGGTTAGACTCCCCGTTGAGTGTCAAGTCTTTAGGTTTGAGCCCGAGTCTTTTTTGATTCTCTGGGTTTATGTTGCAGTGGAATCTTAAGTCTCTGGGTGTGAATCTGAGTCTTTTCTGAATTCTTTGGGTTTGAGTTCTAGGCAGTTCAGGCCCTCTTTTTCGACTGGCAAGAAACTGACTAAACTAAAGAAAACTACAAAAAATAAAGATAGTAACTACTATTCATGTATAGTGTCTTGAAGTCTTTCTCTCTTTCTTTCTTTGTGTCCCTCACTTTTTATTTTCCTAATTAGTAGTGGTGAGAGTTATTGAGAATATTGCAACGTCTGAATATGATTGTAGACTGCCAGTGTTCCCCTGAGGGTCTGCTGCATGCCTGGGGCAGCAGATGAATATGTAATTCCAGGGGTTTGAGTGGCGCGAGAGATAGGAACGTAGAAAATTAACAAGTCAAATGTGCAAAGCGGGAGCTCAGTCGCGTGTCCAAGATTGTGGCAAGTTGTGTATCTGAGTCTGTGAGTGTCAGTGACCGTGGATCCATGCCGAGAGCATCTCTCGTACAGTATGTCGCTCAGCTGCCTCAGAGCAAATTATAACGTGTTGTAAAACATAGAGGATGGTATGAAATTAGTCATGAAGTGTTCCAACACATAATAAGCAATGAGCCTTAATTGTGTATTTGCGAGTTTTTTCGGGGTGTCTGAAAACACAAGAGGCACAGCTGATAATGCACAAGAAGAGCAGCAGTGTGGTTCTGTATTGGACACCAAAGCTTAGGACTTAACTGGCTTGTTCTCAAGTCATTTTCTCCCCAAAAATAAGCGAAAGGTTTCCTTCAGATCCCTTTAAGTTCTGTTTATAAACAAGGGTTAATCTACAGCTACAGTAGATACAGGAATCACCAGCGTAAACTGTTGATCATAGGAGTTGGATTTTGGCACAACACCAGTACTTTTTCTTCTTCTATTGTTTAATGGGTAACAATAGCCTGTATCCATGTGATAGCTTTTGGTCTGAAAGTCCAAAATATGGTCCAGATCCGAATGGTCCAGCAGGCTAAGCGC
Source organism: Astyanax mexicanus (assembly GCF_023375975.1). NCBI lineage: Eukaryota > Metazoa > Chordata > Actinopteri > Characiformes > Acestrorhamphidae > Astyanax > Astyanax mexicanus. Next base: position 4,919,271 of record NC_064420.1, on the reverse strand, counting down.
TGCCACTACGATCGAGAGATCGCTGGTTCGAATCCCGGTTATGCAGCTAAAGCAGGGGTCGGCAATTAAGTTTGGCCACGGGCCAAATATTTTCATTTGGAAAATGAAGTGTAATGGGATGCTAGTAGCTCTCCAGCCCAGAGGGTTGTTGAACCCAATTGCGGAACAGTTGATCTCAAAGCAGGTAACCCCAAGAAGAAAGAAACAAAAAAACAAATAGAAATACACATAAACTAGAAATGTAAACCAATTTATTTATTTATTTTATCATTATCGTTCATTGTAATCAGTATAATCAATATAATGCCTATTGCCGACTCTTGCTCTGAAGGGTGATGTCACTCAGCATAGGGCATCTGTGAGCTGATGTATTGGAACCGAGTCGCTGCGCTTTTCTACGAGCGTTAGCACTGTGATGCTACTCAGCAATGCTGCATCAGCAGCAGTTAAAACAAGGCGGAGTCTGACTTCGGAGGAGGCATGTGCTAGTCTTCACACTCCTTGTGTTGGGGCTTTTACTAGTGATAGGGGGAGTCCTAATGAGTGGGTTTTGAAATTTAAAATGAATAAAAAATATGTAATGTGCTTCCATATCATTCTTCTTTTGGAAGATTAAGCTCCTATCAAACCCTGATTGTAGCGTCGCGTTGGCGTGACTGAACCGCCGCAGTTCAGGATAAGCCGGATGCCGATATAAGCAGTGAGTGTTTACTGGCTGCTTGAAGGTGGCCTTTGAGTTAAAGCCCTGGCTGCTCCGGGTGCCTCAGCTGATGGCCATCGCTGAGGGTTGGAGGGCAGGGGGATCAGAGATAGGGGAGAAAGGCCAGGCTTTTTTGTGTTTGATGGAGGCCTTATCACGCCAAACGCTGGCCCCTTATCACTCCCGGCCAACCGCTATCAGCCGGCCCGCCTGGACCAGGATTATCCCTCAAGGGCAAATCCACCTTCACTCAATCATCTGCCATCTCCTCACCGCACACTCTCGCATGCCTGGCACTCCTCTTGCCGCTTTAGAAAATACTCGGGGATGCATGTGAAAGGAAATCGAAGAGAAAGAGAGAGAGAAAGTATAACAAAACATTCACCAATTATTATATTTTCTCGCCTTCCGTCTGCCTCGTTTTAATAGGTACAGTGCTTGTGAATACATCTACGTCAATGGGCGTGGTGGTCTGGAAATCAGGCGTGTTAAAGGTAAATTTCTGGCATATTGCTATGCCATCTTGACAAAGGAAAACACAGTCAGATGTTCATTGCTATCATGTCAGCAAAATTTGAACACAGGGCAAACCCATAGCTTGTGCCTCTTGGCAGCTACGCAAACTTTATTCTGTTTCTTCTGCGGAGAAGCATTTGACTCATCCATATAGCTGCATCCCTGAAATAGCAATCTGCCAAAAAAGGGGAATGCCACGATTCTGACGCGCTGATTGGGTAATTGAATGCTACACTCAAAACATGCTGTTCATGATTAATTAAGAGAATTACATGAAGTGCATGCCTTTTGCGCATTTGACGTCTTGCAAAGTGTACTTTTCCTGCTGTTACGATAGCAAAGACACACTGAAACGCCCTAAATCAAGCTGTGCGGCTCATCTATAGATCACTAAAGACAAAGAGTCTTTTTTTTTTAATGTAAAGCTGATTTTTTTCTTGTCTTGATGCTCTGAAACATCCAAATCAGCTCCTGACAGCTTTGCTGTTTTTGACACTGCCGCACTGTCGCGGAAACTGTTTCCACCGTGCATTTTGAAGCAAAGACTATTGATTTCTTTTTTTTACAGCAAAGCAGGCAGCAAAGCAAATGAATCGCGAGGTTAATGTCAGCAGATGACTAGTCGATGGTTTCGGCATTTGTGGCTAATAGGCGGTTTGCAGCGCTTAAGAAGCAGACGCTTTAAAATGTCAGCATTTGAAGTCCTTTTTTTGGGGGTGAGTTTTGAGTTTGGAAATTTGTAGTATTGAGTATTTTTTAAGCTTTTAGCATCATCCGACAATCGTGTAAAAAAAAGAAGTGCTGGTAATGGGGCCTTAACTGGTGTCAGGGGTGAAAGATGCGAATCCTGAAATGAGAAATGAGAAAATGGGAGGATGGTGGGCGGAGGATGGTGGGTGGAGGAAACATCAACTGAAGAAAGAAAGAGAAAGAAAGAAAGAATAAAAGGAGAAAAGAAGTTAGCAGTGCAGATTTAGCATGTTGAGAGGCAGCATGATGAGCAAGCGAAGTGTCACCTCTGACATGCTTTCCTCCACAGTCCTCCAGCGCTTCAAGTGTCTCTCCAGCCCGGCCATTAGCCCCATCCATCCATCCACCCGCCTGCCTGCCTGCCTACCCGCTGAAGGAGTGGGCCCTGGGCTGGACGCTGGCTAATGGTCCTGGGGAGGTGGGGGTGGTGGAGGATGGAGGGTGGAGGATGAGGGGAGAGGTGGGAGCCTGTCGTTAGCAGTGCGGTAGAGCTAGCAGCAGCTTTCTGGAGCTCTGACAGAAGCTGGAGGAGATAGGAGATTATGGACTCTATTATAGAGATGAGAGAGGGTTCTTTTTTCCCTTTGTTAGATGGACTTTTTTCCTCAGCCTTCTCTGAACAATGAGGCATCACCGACTGCTGGAGTCTGACTTCGTCCTCCCCCACCTCTCTACCTCTCTCTCTCTCTTTCTCTCACACAGTGCCCTCACTGTATACAGTACAAAGATATATACAGTACATACAATAGTGGGGAACTGGTGTACTGGTAGTAGTAGCCGATAGTAGCTGATTTATGAAGAGCCTGCACACTTCCCATCTCCACTGTTTTATAAGAAAATGACTGCATAGCACTAGAGGGAGCCAATGAGTGAGAGTCCTCAATGAGTGGGAGTGAATGGAGCTAAATGCTAAAGCTAAAAAATAGTAACTACTAAAGCTATATGCCCAGGATATTCCTTTTATGTTACAAAGTAGATTAAAGTATCTAGCTAAAAAGCAAATTATTTCATCCAGATAAATATTATTAAATACCATTGGGCCATAAATCAACCAACATATTTTGTCTGCATCATGCTCCAGATTGTTTGCAGTGTAAAAAAAACACTTAACTTAGATCAGACATGGACATTGTTTATTGTTTTTTTGGACAAAACATATAAACAATTAACAAGTAACACTGCGTAATTATGAAAAAAAAAAAGAATATATATGTTTATTATCTGGGCATATACATATAAATATATATGTATATACAGAAATGTGGATACATGCAGACACAAAAAGCGACACCTCTATCATCTATTCCTTTATCACCTCTAACTCCAAGTCCCAGAATCCCCAGCAATAATCAGCGCAGACCAAGTTCATATGTGAAACACAGCATAAAAACCCCAGCCAAACCTTAGTTCGCTGTCGCACCTTTGTAGAGGGGTGACCGGTAACAGAGGGGAAAAGAGAGAAGAGAAAAAAAAGGATCTTAAAAGAAGCCAAAAATGAAAAGATCTCAAAAAAAGAAAGGATCACAAAAGAAAGAAGACTTGATTTACTGTATTCCTTTGTTTGAGCCATGCCAAGTGGCATGTCCTTTGTTTTGCCTTTCCCGCCATTTTCTTCTCTGCCATTTTTAAGGCCTTTTTCCAAAGCCATTGTGCACATTTCAAGTGGTGCAGTGGTGACACTCTGGTCAATAGAATAAAAGAAATGGTGCTGTGCTGAAATCCGTCTGAATCCTGTATCTACTGTAACTGTAGATTAAAGAAATAAGTTTGGCTATTTAAGGCTAGTAAAAAATGGTTTATACTACTTTGTTGGAGTAACGGTTTCTACTGTCCAGAGAAGACCCTCTACTAGATTTTGGAGCCTCATTGCTGTGAGGATTTGATTTGAATTGATTTGATTTGATCAACCCCAACTCTGCAACTTGTCCAACCCAAAGTATTGGATGGAGCGCCATCATTCCAGAGAACACAGTTCTTCCACTTCTCCACACCTCAATGCTGTCAGCAATCAGTTATGGTGCCATAAGGTTCATTTTTGTTCCATATCTGCTCCAAAGAGTTCTATTCTATAGCAGTACTTTTCTACAGTGACTAGATAGGCTGAATGGCAGCACTTGCACGTCTCTGTCAGCAAGGATTGAAAAAAAAATAATTACTTGAGTTGTTTACTGAAATAAAATGCTTCCAGGTCCATTCTTGGAATGGGCTTCATTCCAGGCATGGAGAATCACCTTGCGATTTTACTAGTGCTCATTATAAGCGCATAACCTGTAATTAGCCACTTGCCTTTAGAGATAACGGCAAGAGTTTCGTAGGTTCCTGAAGAGGAAAGACCTCATTGATGGAAGTGCTCTGAGTGGGTGGACAGCGGAGAGCAGATGAAAGGAAGAATCATACGCCGCCATGCACCCACTCTGCTATTGAGCTCTAAAACAGTCGCTTCATTTACAGCGCCATTACCATGCAAAGGATGAGCCGATTCAGACATGCAGACGTAAACGATGAGTCAGACGACAGCAGACAGCAGAAAGACTCTCTTTCCTAGTCCTAGTGTGGTTTAACCCTTTCTTGACCCATCACACCAATCAATAATTGGGTGTGTTTTGGGCATAGCATGAAATAAACCAATCAGTGTGCCACTTATCATTCCAGCTAAGAGCCAGATGAGCTCTGACTTTGGCACGTTCGTATCTTAACAGCGCAACACTTGTGCACTTGTGCATCTCAGCAGAGACAGATACTGACCTGAGCGTTCACACTGTGAAGACACGCCAGCAGCTCACTTAAGGCAACAGCAATGTTATTTTACTCTTTATTCCATTTACTGTTAAGTTAAAAGTCAGGAACAACTGTAGGAATGGACTCTAATGATGGACTGTTGTCAGGATTTTAATCAGTGAGTGGCGCACCTGTGTGTTCCGCCGACAAAATACTACCAGAAACATGCCAGACATTGAAATTGGTCTGATGGTATTTTAACGGTGCAGGCACAAGGCATGAACATAGACTGTTTACAGGGTGTAAGATAGCAATGAGCATCGTGACGCAGCATGTCCAATGTGCTGGGTGTACAACAATACAATCTAGAAGCTTCCGAGTCTGGGCATGTTTTAAAAAGATGTGTAACCTATAGATTCTCTTGTTAATTTAAGTTCTCTTGTGGATGAGCGGAATTTAAGAGAGCAAAAGTGGACAGGGAGCAGAGAAACACAAAGAATGGACATTTTAAAAGAGCTGTGGAATGTCCTTTAGACTGGGACAAATGCGTGCAGATAAACACTTGTGGCAAAAAACTTTTGAGAAGTTTTCAAAAACCTTTTAAAATTAGGATTTTAGGATCCTAATTTACTCTTTTGATATTGGAATCATGATATTCCATTTTTTGTCCATATTGATCACCCATTATTCATGTGGTTTAAATGAAGTGATGGATCTCTCTCTCTCTCTCTATTTTCTCTCTCTCTCTTTTTCCTCAGGTGTCAGATCGCTGTGTGGTGGCGCTGGTGCCGAAGCAGACGTCCTCCTACAACATTCCTCCCTCAGCAAGCATTTCCCGCACATCCATCAGCAGATATGGTGGGTTTTTCTCCCCGAAACCATATACAGAACTACTCACAGCCCACATCCCAACATAATGGAAAGATTTCCATTTCTATTCAACTTGAAAAGTCACAGTTGAAAGTCACAGTTTCCATCTGAAACACTGATTCACTGCTAGAAGTGTTACCGTACTGAATATTGTATTGTCTTGATCAATACCATCCTCTCAATTCAATAAGAACAAGAAGTACAGTCATTTAAATACAGATTATATTGCACAGGGTGTAATACCTATATACCTATACACTCTAAAAAACAGAGGTACGATATGAGTACTTTTTTGTACTCGAAGGTACATTCTTTATAATTGTACCCTCAAAGGTACAATATTGGTCTTTACAGGGTCATATTTGTTCCCTCTGAAGTACAAAGTCATTTCTAACAGCAATAAGTACAGATTTGTACCATTTAACCAGCCAAAAGGTACATTCAGTATTCTGCATCACTGTACTAATGAACAGTATATATTTAAATTGCACATTTTTTATTTGAAAGCCAGACAATTTTGTATCATCAAGTTTTTGAGCCATTTTTAGTTGATGACAATGTTTATAATCTTTATAATCTATACTGGCACAAAAACCATGGGTACAAAAAAAGTACTTTCACTGAAAGGTACTTTTTTGAACCTTAATATAAGGTACAGCCCCAGCGACAAGCTTTGTACTCTTTTAAGTACAAATCTGTACTTATATTTCTTAGAGTGTATATACAATACCTATGAATGCAGTCGCTTTATTTTTAAACATTGGATTTAATGTAATTGCATTAGATACATAGTCTCCGGTGCTTTTTATATTTGCTGTGGTAAAAAAAAAAAAAATAGTGAATCAAGAACTTCATAAATTCTCAATTTAATAGCAAGACTGACATGAACAGAGTGAAATCCTTTTTTATTCAATTCAATATTGTCATTATAATTATCACACATCACAGTTCCGACAACAAATCCAAACTGTACAGAACCTTCTATTGTAAATGTAGCGATGTAAATATAAATGATCTTTTTTTAAATTTATTTAATTATCATTTTAGCCACATAGTCAATCATGCTACTAATATTTGTGTGAATTTAGGGAATTGCTGCACGCTCATCATTGTATCGCAAGTATCGCAATATTATGTTTTGCAGCACCATATTGATTATTGACAGTTTGCCTAAAATTTTATTGTAAAAATGCAAAGTTTGGATGCACAAGTAATCCAAACTACGAAAAAAAAACATATGGAATTATTTTAATTATATCATAAATGTTAAACAAACCAGAATATGTTTTATATTTTAGATTCTTCAAAGTAGTATCTCTTGCTTAGATTAGACAGTTTTGCACATCTTGGCTCAACTTTCTCCATCAGCCCTTTAAAACAGAGCCACCTGGAATTCAGGCTTTCAGTTAACAGCTGTGTTGTAAAGAGGTAGAGTTGGTATACAGTAAATAGCCATATTGAACTAATGTTCTAATCAATATTATGGCAATTACTACTCAACTAAGTAAATTCTAAGAAAAACTCTTAGGAAAAACAAGGTCAGTCAAGTATCCTCAAGTGCAGTCGCAGAAAAAAACATAAAAAAAAGTGTTTTATGATGGAACTGGCACTCATCAGGGCTGCCCCTCTGTTGCGCAGGATAAGTTTAGGTTCATATAAGTTACCAGCCTCGCATGAGAACCTGCTACTTGCAAGTTAAAAGCTCCCCAGATTAGAGCATCCAAATGCTTTTGCTTTTGGAGTATTGTGGTTGGTTTAACACTTTCTAAGTTAATAAATGATTCCTTATGTGCTCTTTCATTATGGTCTGGATGAGAAGGTGAGTCCAAACTTTCGATTGGTACCATATACTTCACTATATACTGAATGTTAACACCTGTACCATGGTACACATTGTTGTATCACCAGATTTACGCCAATTTTTCAGCCCTTATTATTAATACTGACACATTTCTGTAGTACATTACAAAAAATAAAATAAATAAATAAATAAATAAATAGGTAAATAAAGATTAATAAGGGATATGTCACATGACTGCTGTGAGCCTGTGTGCACGCTGCCTCTCTGCAGCTTGAAACGCTGGAATGATGGCTCTGGTGACAGTGTTTACTCGTGTGTGTGTGAGCTGTGTGCTGCAGTTTGCTTTACAGCCCGGAGGAAGCCCTGGGGAGGCTGCAGGAAGTCAGGATAAAAAAAAGAGAGAGAGAGAGAGCGAGGAAAAGAGAGAGAGAGAGAGAGAGGTGTTAGCGTTCACCAAAAAGCCAAGTAACGCTGATTCCTCAGCTGACTTTGGATGCTGGCCGTAACGGGCAGATCCACACATTAGCGCCCTCCCCTAGCGCAGCTCTGAGGGAGTGCCACAGGGCTCCCCATCTGGTCCTCTCTCGTTCTCCAGCACGGAGCCGCCGGCCGCTCTCTGATTGCTAATTATGCGCCGCAAATGATACTTCACACAGGCGAAAGCCGCAAACGATGCACGGCCAAAACCGTGCCGCTCCGATTGGCTGGGGCCCGCTGCACGCCGTCACCTAGCAACCTTGCCAGCTTCGCGCAAATATGTCACCCACCTTCAACCGGCTGGAGCGAAGCGCGTGTGAAATGTGAAACGTGAAACGTGAAGCGTGAAGCGTGTGCCGCCACGCAGGCACATAAAAGGCCCGAGCTAATCAAAGAGTTAGGCGCAGTTTAACAAACATAATTATCTTCCCTAATCATTTACAAACAGACTGACATTTAAAGCGCAGCTGACAAAAAAAAAAAAAGAGGAGGAGGATATTTCAAAAGAGGAAAGATTAGAAACCCAATCAGCACCTGCTAAACGATATTTCACGGCAGAAACCTTGACGCTTTATGAAAAAAGCGCCCGATATTTGCAAAACCTCCCCTAGTGAAAGAAAAAAGTAGATTTAAGAGGGAGAAGAAGTAAGTATACTTATAAGAATTTTTTTTATGCTATAGTGCACTATATATAAGTGTTCTTGCAGCCACATTATATTATAAATTTATATATGTTTTAATATACGTTACTAAAAAAAATTTAGCGTGTTACATATTTTAACTTTTAATTTTAAATATATATATTTTTTTAGTAGTAGTTTATTAGTAATTCAATTTACTTTTGAAAAAAGTACATGATACATTGCACTCTTGTAGCCACATTATATTATTAATCAGTATATTTACTTTTTTTGTACTTATTATACTTTAATTGTATAAAAATAGGGGAATTAAAGAGAGCAAAAGTGGACAGGGAGCAGAGAAACAAAAAGAATGGACATTTCTAAAGCTGTGGAAGGTCCTTTTAGCCTGGGACAAATGAGTGTTCTAGTAGCCACATTATAAATCGGTATATTTACTATTTTTTTGTAATAAAAATTGTATAAAAATAGTCTTAAAAAAAGTGAACAAAAGTAATATGATTATAATACATTTAATGAGTATTGCAACTGTATCACTATTTATTATACACCAGGTTTATTAGAAATGTACTAAGAATTGATGTTAAATATATGTGATCCATTTACATTCAGTACAAATATATATATGCTTCTTGTTTTTGTCTTTTGTCTAGTCTTTTTTAACTTCTAGTATACTGGATTAATTGGGTACAAAAATATATTTAAATATACTGTACTACAATTTTTAAGCGTGTTTTAATTATTTTTTTAAATAGTAGTTTATTAGCAATTTAATTAACTTTCGTATTTAAATTACATGATGTATTGCACTTTAAGTGAACTACTGTAACAGTTGTTTTTAGCGCACTTTGCTAAAAATGTTTGTACAAAAAGTATATTTGGAAATATATAAGGTATTGTGGAAATATTTTGAATTGCATTAAACTAAAAGTGTACTTCATAGTAGTAAATTATTTTTAAATATACACTATATTGTTCTTTTTTAAACAAATATGATCAAAGTTTAGTTTCAAACAGTTGATGAAAGCATAATATTAATGTATTTATTATACACCAGGTATATTAGATGTGAAATGTACTACGAACTGATATTAAATATATGTGATCTATTTACATTAGAGTACAAATATGTTATCTTCTTGTTTCTGTCTTTTGTCTAGTCTTTTTTAACTTCTAGTATACTGGATTCATTGGGTATAAAAATATATATTTTAATATATTGTACTACACATGTTAGCATGTTACAAAGTTAATTAGTAGTAGTAATTTAATTTACTTTCGAAAAAAATGACATGATACGTTGCACTTTAAGTGAACTGCTGTAACACTTTGCTAAAAATGTATGTACAAAAAGTATATTTGGAAATACGTATTTTAGAAATATTACGTTTAATATTTCATTAAACCAAAAGTGTACTTCATAGTATATATTTTTAAATACACTATATTACTATATCAAAGTTTACTTTCAAACATTTGATGAAAGCATAATATTAATGTAATATTATTATGTTTTAAGTACATTAATTTGTTTGTATATTAAAAGCATACTTATACATTTCTCAATATGTTTTAAGTACATTTAAGTATATATATATATATATATATATATATATATATATATATATTTTTTTTTTTTTTTTTTTTTTTTTTTTTTTTTTCACCAGGGTCACGCTTCTTTAAGTTCCTTGTATCACTCCTTTACATCCCTGCAACCTTTTAATTGCTGGTAGTTACGAGTTTTCGTTTCATTACAAAGGGCTTGTTGAATATTTTAGGAAAGTCATAAAATATCCATGCAGGGGCAAAGCAGCAGAGCGCTGTCTCTTTTGTGTGTGTGTGTGTGTGTGTGTGTGCGTGCACATGGGTGTGTGTGTGTGTGTGTGTGTGTGTGCACATGTGTGAGTGTGAGCATGGTGCACACAGAGCAGAGCAGGTCTCACAGCCTTGGCGCCCATCAATCACAGCGTGGCATGGTGTGGGCACAGCTGCAGCTCGGCACTCGCTGATTGATTCATATCAGTTTAATGCTCAACACTTAGCATTTTGCCTCAATTTAGCATGTCAGCACCCTCAGCCCAAATTAGCACTTAGCTCACATGAGTCACATGACTTACATGACTGGTGGTGGAGAGAGACATGAGTTATATGGAGCTAAAAATGTATTTTCGGGCGATACGGCCCTAAAATAATATCACAATATTTCATGGTATTTTTTTTTTTGTGTGTGATAAGGATACTCTTTCAAGAATTCACTACTGCAACAAAATTAAAATATTTTTTTTATTATTATACAATATTATTATTGCATACAATATGATATGGCACACCCTAAACTAAGATATTATATATATATAGAGATTTTTGTAACAGAAGTCAATGATCCAGAATGTCATGATACTAAAAAATAATAAACTCCAAATATCTCCGTCCATATACGTATATGCAGGATTAAAGTAAAATAAATGATACTGGACACATATAATCTCTAATATAGACTCTAGTAGATATATAATGGGAATATAAAAATAATAAGAACAGTGTGAATTTTTCTTTTGCTAAAAACAGTAAAAAAAAAAAAAACACTTTGTAGCAAACTGACTGTGAACCAATCTTGGTAAAATATAATTAAGTAAAAGATAAATTTAGCAAAATAAAAGTGAATCAGTAAAATATGCTTGTTAAATATAAGGAATATGTTTACATTTTAGTATGTTTAGTATGTTTAATAGGGGTGTGACGATTTTGATATTTTATCGAAATCGACCGAAATTACGTCATGGTCTCGATAAAGTTAATAATATATCTTTATTATAGAAAAAAACTTGTCATTCTCAGGGACAGAGTCTTATTTTTCATGTTTAACTGATAGAGTTCAGTTTGTTAAGGCTCTAATTGTTCTATTCTTTTGTACATGACTGTTCCTGTATTTTTTTATTATTTATTTTGTTATGTTGCACATTGCTGTTTTAATTGTGCACACTGCTGCTACCAAAAAAATCCACTAGATGGCATCACATATATATCTTAATTAAATTATTTAAATTGGACCATTAGTGCCTAATGTGGTGTATTGCAGATCACTTGTATCACTTTGCATCACTTATATCAAGTCCACCTTTTGAAATAAGATAAATAAGGTAAATTGGATGAATCAAACCAATGACTGACCATAGACTAATCTAAAACTGGCATAGGCCTCTATGCTGTAAAAAAAGAAAAAAAAATCGAGAATCTAATTGAATTGTGACCCTAAAATCGGAACTAAAATCAAATCGAGGATTTAGAGAATAGTGACACCCCTAGTGTTTAGTATGCACTGAACGATCGAGATGGCGTCACCGCGAATCGACTGCATCTCGATTTTAGCAAGACTCACATGTCTGTCAGTAATCGTTCTGTTGCTCGGGGCTCAGTGGGAGTAGTCAGGGGGTTGGGCTGGACTTGTGTAGGAGCTTGAGTTGGATTTGAAAGCATGGTCCTATTTTCTATTTTACACACACACACACACACACACACACAAACCTGCGTGCACTCTCCCTCATTGCCAAGTCCATTTCCTTTTAGCCCTGTCCAGTGACCGCAATCCACTCCGAATTCCTCTAAAACCTCAGTGTCACCCAGGCCATTTGCTTTGCTTTGTCGTCGGCTGCTCTCTTTGAAGCCATGCGAAAATGTGCAAGCATAAAAGAGAGAGAGAGAGACAGGTAGAGCAAGTGAGCGAAAGAAAAAAAGAGACAGAGAGCGAGAGTGAACGAGTGAGTGAGCCAGCAGGAAATAGTAGAGACTGATCTCTCCTCCCCAGAGAGTGCCCTGCCATGAGGTAAAAAGACATAACTCTAATTGCCAGCAGCGAGACACGCTGTCTGATGGCTTAACGGCAGGGGATGAGGAGCGCTTAAAGATTAGAAATCTTTAGATGCATTGATTAGATGGGAACAGCACATGATCCTAACGCACGTCACAAGCACAGTACATCATCAGAACCAGCCAATTATAAAAGCTTTAGCGATCAGAGCGCCGAGAGAATGAACTCATTTCAATCAGCCCGTGAGACCAGTCCTCCAGAGAGACACAGAGAAAGAGAGAGAGAGAGAGAGAGAGAGAGAGAGAGAGAGAGAGAATTTGAGAACCAGATACTTTCGAAGCTTTCATCCATTTGGTGTGAGCTGCTATACATGTCTTCTTTTTCCCCAATTTTGAAGGCCCACTTGTGATGGGCAGTGCTGCACCACTGGCTGCCAGTAGGGGGACTGGAAGACATAGGGGAGGAAATGGTAGAGTTGGATCCCAAAACTCCAACTCCCAGAATCCCCGGCGGTGATCAGCATCAACCAGCTGCACCTGTACACCACCCTATATAAACCTAATTCAAACCAGACCTCACTGTTGCACCTTTACAGAGGGGTAAAAAAGAAAAGAAAAGAAAAGAAAAGAAAAGGTGATCTCAAAAGAAGGAAAGAGATCTTAAAAGGAAAGCCACACAACAAGAAAAGAAAAGAAAAGAAAAGAAAAGGTGATCTCAAAATATGGAAAGAGATCTTTAAAAGGAAGCCACACAACAAGAAATTAAAATTAAAATAAAATAAAATATCTCAAAAGAGAGCATAAAGGTACAAGCCATTTTGTGGCATTTCCTTTGTTCTGTTTCCCGTTACATTTAATAGGTTTACATTGCTAAATACAGCTAAATAAACACAAAAAACTGCTAAAGGAATTAGTAAAAAATGCCAATAAGTCACCAGGCTCTTTTAAAAGAGTGAAATATGGAAGAATGTTGGGGCCAAAATGGGTAAAATGAATAAGGTTTCCAGAGTAATCACTATCTTTACAGATACCAAACACACACAGTTTATTAACAAAGTTTCTAGGCTTACAGAAGTAGTCTGGGACAGGCAGGGTCAGTAAATGTATGGCAGCAAATGTAATCAACATATCAGAGCGAAGTCAGGCAAACAGGGCCATACACAGGAAATCCAGCAGATAAGGGACAAGGCAAAGAGTAGAAAAAATGCATAAAAAAAACATTAAAAACATTCAACACTTGTCGACGGATGAAGAAAACTGAACAGTATTTTATACAAAACAGACCAGGTGCAAACAATCAGTAACTGGGAGAGCAGGAACGCCGTAGCATCGCATGCTCAGCAGGGAAGTCCTGTGTAAGTGCATGCTGGGAATTAGAATCTTTGTTGTGTGCGCTATTTATTCTACAGATATATTTGATATGTTTGTGAATGTGTTAAAAATCATCAGATATAATGATTTCTGAGTCTTCATGCTACAGGCTCTGTATTTATTTTCCGCAGTCTGAATGTGAAGTGTTGTGGCATTTCCATGACCGTTGTGTTTATGCTAATCGTGCTGTTTTTCCCCTCAGACTCGACGTTCCGCTACACAGGAAGTCCAGACAGTCTGCGCTCGCGGGCGCCCATGATCACACCTGACCTGGAGAGCGGGGTGAAGGTGTGGCACCTGGTCAAGAACCACGAACACGGGGACCAGAAGGAGGGCGACCGGGGCAGCAAGATGGTGTCTGAGATCTACCTCACCCGCCTGCTAGCTACTAAGGTGAGTCTTTAGTAATGACTATTGATGACTTCTGTGCTTGATTACAGTGTGCTTCAATCTCAGGTGGGTCTATGAGCTTTTATTTTACACCAGGGTATCTTACATTTTATTTAATTGATTTATTTATCTTTAAATCAAACCATAATGTGTCTTAAAATATCTTAAATAAACTTTTTTTTTATTTTGTGCGTTGCTTTTTTAAAAGACTGTGAAATTATTCTTAATTTTGTATTTTAGTGATATTAAAAACATCTTCCATTTAATTCACCTTTAACCTCAGACACCCTGAAACACAACCTACTGTACATGTAATATCAATAATTAACATAATAATAAATATTAATTAAATATTTATTATTTATTATTAATATAATTATTATTATTTATAAAAATGTATAATTTATCATAGCCATGTTTATTATGCATCATGAACTGTAATTATAATGCATTAATAGCTGTGTTTATAACATGTTATACATCAATACCAAGAAACTCAGTCCCAGAAAAAGCTTCCAACTTAAACTTAAACACATGCTCAATAACCCTATAAATATATTTTTACCACTCATAAATTATTCTTGTCTTGAATATAATATTAGCTCTAGTCATTTATAATGTATTATAACAGGTATGTGTGCACTCCAAGTAAAGAGCCAGACTTTCATTGTGGGACTAGATTATTTACGATGGATATATACTATTTTAACATATACTATATTATAAGCACAGCTTATAATGTATTATGATCACAAGTCATAATGCTTAATTGACATGGCTATAATGGTTTATGCATTTTTATAAATATTTATAGCCATGTTTATTTGTAGCCTTATGAATGCATGATAATATGTTATGAATGTGGTTATAAAGTCTGATAGAGATGACATTTATAGAAAGTGTTACCAGTGTCACCTATACTCTATATCTCCAAAATGCAGCTTAACAGTTTTTTGGAAGTCCAACTTTCCAAGATGTTTCTATTGGTCTATTCTCTATCAAAAATATACAATGTATATTATTTCCAAATGTAAATTTTCTTGTATACACTCTCTGATATTCTCTGTTGTTGGTGTTTTTTTTTAGGGTACACTGCAGAAGTTCGTGGACGATCTGTTCGAGACTCTGTTCAGCACGGTCCACAGAGGCAGCGCCCTGCCTTTAGCCATCAAATACATGTTCGACTTCCTGGACGAACAGGCCGACAAGCACGGCATCCACGACATGGACGTGCGCCACACGTGGAAAAGCAACTGGTAAGGCCTGAGCTTACACCAACACCAACACTTTTACACCAACACCTTTATTTTTATTTTTATTTGTATTTAAATTATACTTATAGACTTAAGGCGATGCCACTGTGATTAGAGAATCTGCTCGGCATCAGCAGCCGGAGTCTGAGAGTCTGAGAGAGTTGGCTATGCTCATTCTGGTTGGGTACAGTAGATGGCGCTGTCTCCACTCGTCACTCGTAGTGTATTGTTGGTCAGCATAGGATGTGATGCTAGCTGATTAGTTAGCTGATGTGATGCTAACGGCTAATGCTGCATTAGCGGCAGTTAAAAAAAAGGTGCAAAAAAAAATTGAAGAGAAAAAATGGGACAAAGTTAATGTTAAATTAAATTAATTAAAGATATGTGGAAATAAGTGTCTCTATATTTTAAAGGAGAAGTCCGATGTGAAATAAACTTGGGTTGTAGTAAAACACGATAATGAGTACAAATTTTTGACGAATAGCCCACCTCTATTAACCCCCAGCATTCTAAAATACAATGCTTTTTTCTGATGCTCCCAGCAGGCTTACAATGCTAGTGATAGGGGCATAAAATTGCCTGTACAAAGAAATCACTATTTCTTACACCATTAACAAGCTCTAAGTTGCTCTAAACTTTATTGGTAAAATTCTGAGAGACCTGACATTTAAAACAAGGCATAAAGAGCTTTGAAAGTGTGCAGATAGTTTAATAAAAAAACAAAAAGCACAAACATATATATATTGCAAAGTAATTGCAAAAAATGAAATCTTAGCAAGTGAAATTATCCAGTTTCAAAGCAATAAATCTTATTTCTTGCTCTGATAAGATTTTTTTAGTCTTACTAAGCATTGTAAATATAAGATTGTTAGAATTTTCACCTTATTTTAAGTAATTTGAACTCAAAATTCAAACACAAAAAGTCACCAGTCAAGTTATTCTGATACTTAGACATAGAAATTTAAGATAGAAAATGAAATATTTTTGCTTGATTTGAGTCTTACCTCACTCATTTTGAGCCTTTGTCATTGCTTATTTTAAGAATATTTTATAAGAATATTTTGCTTACCCCATTGGCAGTTTTTTTTTTGCTTAATTTAAGCATTTATGTCTCAATTTAAATAAATTGCACCTAGTTTTTTGCCAATGGATTTTTTGCAGTGTGTGTGTGGAAATAAATTAAAATTATAGAGATTTTTACAGATATAACAGCCTTGTTTTAAATGTAAAAGCCCTCTGAATTTTACTAATGAAGTTTAGAGCTACTTTGAGATTGTTAATGGTGTAAAAAAAAAAAGTTGTAAAAAAGATATGCCCCTATCACTTGCATTGTGAGCCTGCTGGGAGCAACAGCTAAAAGCGCTGTATTTCAGAATGCTTGTTAAAAATAGAGGTGGGCTATTCAACAAAAGTTTGTAGTCTTTATCATGTTTCACTACAACCAAAATCTATTCCACACCAGATTTCTCCTTTGACTTTTATATTGTAGTAAAAGAACAGAATATTCTTACATTCATTTAATAAGATTTTAATACAAATGCTTTTGGAACGTATTTGTTAATCAGTTTTGAGCACAATTAGAGCCCTATGAATTTTAGATAGATATTAAAAAAAGAAAAACTGATATAAAATGTGAATAATGAAAACAAAGTGAAAACTAGTTTTAAAATCTTAATAAAAAATAACAAATTTGAGTAAATCCACATGTCTGTGAAGTACTGTAGTTTTGTTTAAGGATGTGAAACACTGTGCTAATCATGTTGTCTCCTTCTCTTCCAGCCTTCCTTTACGGTTTTGGGTGAACGTAATCAAGAATCCCCAGTTTGTGTTCGACATTCACAAGAGCAGCATTACGGACGCCTGCTTGTCTGTGGTGGCTCAGACGTTCATGGACTCCTGTTCTACCTCAGAACACAGGCTGGGAAAAGACTCGCCCTCCAACAAGCTGCTATATGCTAAAGACATCCCCAACTACAAGAACTGGGTAGAAAGGTAATAATAATAACGATGATTCACTTTATTTACTGGTGCCTTTTACTATACTCAAGCCGATACTTCGGCCACACCATCAGCTTTGGTACCACACACCATGTTTATCAGTGTCTTTCATATCTAAACACTAGTAAATATATATGCTCTGTAACTAGAAATTTCAAACAGACTAGTTTTTGACCAAATGCTATAAAAATGCTATAAAACTCTACAAATTAAAGGAGCATTACTATCGCAGCATTAGTCACTCAGCGTCACTACTACAGTGTTAGTATTGTTGCCACACCATTAGCTTTGCTATCACACTAGCCACCAGCCTTGGTCAGCAACACTACTGTTGTATTAGCCTTGTCGTTGCCATGTTAGCATCACAGCCGCACTGGCTGCCAGCAGCCTCACCCAGGATCTCCCTAATAATATATTGCACAACTTGCGAAATGTTATCTATAAAAATCTACAAATTAAAGGAACATCTATTGCAGCACCGGTCTCGCTAAGCATCACTACTACAGTGTAAGTACCACACCATCAGCTTTGGCATGACGCTAGCTATCAGTCTTGGTCAGCAGCACTACTGTGGTGTTAGTTGGGAGATATGGGGGTTCTGAATCTTCTCTGTTTATCAAAATGATGTTCCTCCTTTTTTAAACTCAATCAGAAGTCACCACATGAAATCAACCGAATCAAATTCTATTCATTTTTATTGTAAAATGTGAATCACAAAAAAATGAAAAGCAACATTTTGAGTCACAACCAGCAGCAAACTTCTGAGCTCGTTGCTAAAGTTGGCTAGATGGTTGCCAGCTTTAGTTCTCCTCCTAAAGAAAACATTAGTGTGTTAGCTAGCTCGTCGTTAAGGTTAGCTAGCTCATCGCTAAGGTTAGCTAGCTCATCGCAAATATTAGTTCTCTCCCTGGTAACATTAGTGTGTTAACTAACTCATCGCTAAGGTTAGCTAGCTCATCACTATGATTAGCTAGCTCATCACTATGGTTAGATAGGTCATTACTTAGGTTAGCTAGCTCATCACTAAGGTTAGCAAGCTCATTGATTAGGTTAGCTAGCTCATCACTAAGGTTAGCTAGCTCATCACTAAGGTTAGCAAGCTCATTGCTAAAGTTAGCTAGCTTATTTATAAGGTTAGCTAGCTTATTGATATGGTTAGCTAGCTCATTTTTAAGGTTAGCTAGCTCATCACTAAGGTTAGCTAGCTCATCACTAAGGTTAGCAAGCTCATTGCTAAAGTTAGCTAGCTTATTGATAAGGTTAGCTAGCTTAGTTATAAGGTTAGCTAGCTTATTGATATGGTTAGATAGCTCATCACTAAGGTTAGCTAGCTCATCACTAAGGTTAGCTAGCTCATCACTAAGGTTAGCAAGCTCATTGCTAAGGTTAGCTAGCTCATCAATAAGGTTAGCAAGCTCATTGCTAAGGTTAGCTAGCTTATTGATAAGGTTAGCTAGCTCATTTTTAAGGTTAGCTAGCTCATTTTTAAGGTTAGCTAGCTCATCAATAAGGTTAGCTAGCTCATCACTAAGGTTAGCTAGCTCATTGCTCATGTTAGTTCTCTACCCAGTCACATTAGTATGTTAGCTAGCTCTCTGCTAACGTTAGTTATCTCACTAGTTTTCACTTACCTCTCCTTGTGCTTTCTTTCCAGATTTCTAGAAAAAAATCTGACAGGATCCCTGAGGGCTCTGTTGTTAAAATGTGTCAGAATGTACAGTCTGCTGAATGTTTCTTGTTTAGGAAAATACCATGATTTACACAGGATTTTTTAACTTTTTTTAAGGGCTACTCAAAGTGAAAAGAGCTCACTGATTGATTGCTGAACGAGAGCGGCAGTAGCTTGTTTTTTGTTGCTGTTAGCCAATCTGTGTTCATATTTTAGGCTGAAAAATCAGTCTGAAATCCACTTCACCCCGAGACTGAGCCAAGACCGATTCCAAATAAGGTCGATTCTGAGAGACGAGAACAAGATTTATGGTCTTCAGACCAGATTTAGGTACTACAACACTAGATGTTAGCATTGCTGTTGCTCCATTGACTTCCAGCCTTGCCAAGTTTATCAAATGTGCCCTTCACATTTAAAACTAGAAAACATATAAGCATCTCTACATCTTAAGGCTTCTCAAATAGACCTGGTTATGTAGTTTTTTCTTACTCATTACTACTAAATATTATATATATACAAATAAACTGTATATAAACCTAGCTTTACACTGGCTACTACTGCTGCGGTATGCTTTGGTCCATTTTTTTTTTAATAGACAGCAGTAATAAAATCTTAGCTTCTCCATAGATCCCTCAGAAAAAGACCTGCTGAATAGATCTTCTGCCTGTCTTGATCAACATCTCCCTCTGTCTGCGTCTGCAGGTACTACGCCGACATCAGCAGACTGCCAGCCATCAGCGACCAGGACATGAACGCGTACCTGGCCGAGCAGGCGCGCCTCCACTCCAACGAGTTCAACATGCTGAGCGCTTTGAATGAGATCTACTCTTACGTCAGCAAGTACAGCGAAGAAGTGAGTTGCTGCAAACACACACTTCCACACACACACACACACACTCACAAGCCTCCATACATACGATAAAAGAGAGAGAGAGAGAGAGAGAGAGAGAGAGCAAGGGAGTAAAGAAAGAGGATGAATAGGGCTCTGATGAGAGCGATTACACACAGCCGGATCAGTGCCAGGCTCTCCTACACAAAGTGCAGTGGAGTGGGCCCCACGATGGAGATGTTCCAGTCATAGTGGCAGCTCCGCTCTGGGGACCCATTAGCCTGACCTTTACACATTACGCTGCATTGAGAGCAGCCCCAAGAGTCCTGAGATACAGCTCTGCCAGGACGGTGTACAGTTCTCTAGTTCTTTCTGTTGCTCTATTTCTGAACCTCGTGCACGTGGCTGCCTCTCACGTTGGTTACGGATGGTGCTCCATGAGCTAATCTGCCATATCTGTAACATATCTTAGATTATAACACACACAAAACATACAATTTCAACCAACAAACAAGCTCCCAATGCACTTAGAATAGGAAGAACTGGGCACTAAAGGGTGGGGGAGTATGCCCTCGTTCAGCATCACTACCGTGCTATAAGCATCACCATTGCAGCATTGGTACCACCCACCATCCCTTCGCTTGATTGCCGACAAAAACTCTTGCCAATCAGTTGCCAAGTGATTGCGACAAATCAGAAACGCCTGGCAAATATTTGGCATGCTACATATCTGACCCAGTCAGTGACTAGGAGTCATGTTGGACTCACTTTAAGTGCATAGTCTTCTCTAGAGAATCTCTGGCATAGCATTGCAAATATTTGGCATGCTGAATATCTGACCCAGTCTGCGACTGGGAGTCAAGAGCAGCGACTACCTACAGCCAATGGGATCACAGAAAGAGAAGGTTTATTGACAGTCTGACCACTTTCTGTTACATCACCCTGTTACATCAGTAAATTACTGTTAAACTCTAGAGGTAGTTCGCGAGTGAATCCTCTATAAATGGGGATGAATAGAGCTTAAAGCTAAAAAATTCAAAATAGTAACTAATTACTTGTTCTGAGTATTTCTTTCATTTTAGAAAGTAGAATAATGAATTGGACACAGTAAGGACGTTGCATTTCTAATACTGTGAGCAGATTGGTTGCTAATCTGATGCTGGAGTTTAAAACCTAAATTTTATCCTGAAACATTTAATATAGTTCTGAATTGAGATCATAAGTACAGATTTCAGTATAAAAATGACATTTATAAACTCTGATTTTGCTCAGTTGCTTCATGTGAACCCATTCATGTTGGACTCACTTTAAGTGCACAGTCTCCTCTATAGAGATTCTCTGGCATAGCATTGCAAACATTTGGCATGCTAAATATCTGACCCAGTCGGCGACTGGGAGTCAGAAGCAGCGGCTACCTACAGCCAATGGGATCACAGAAAGAGAGAACCATGTTAAATTGCCTTAGAATTCACTTTACCTACACCATATACAGCTGTGGGTGTTCCCTTCAAGGTAACACCTTATTATCACGTACTAATTTACATACTGCTGTCCCATGACTTTTGGCATGCCAGTATAAACGTGCGAAGACTAAAAAAAACATAACAAGCCCGGCTACCTAGGTCCTGTCAGGCTCAGCCAGCGATGTAGAACATCTTCTGTGTCCTCCGCCGGAATATAAAAGAGCGATTCTCCAGTCCCGGCCCTCGGGGACCCCCGCACTGCACACAGCTTAGCAGCTTCCCGGACCCCCAGACCACCCGATTCAAGTGATCAACCAGCCATCAAGTCCCTTCATGAGTTAAATCAGGTGTGCTGGAGCACGGAGAACACAGGAGAGAGCAGCGCAGGAGCCCGACAGGTCCGGAGCTGCGAACACAGATATAAAAGATTCATCGCTTCTGCTGTGTGTGTGTTTAATACACTGCTCACTGGCCCGAACACGACGAAATATATATATACAGTATATATCGGACAGCGGCAGATATATAGAGCACTCACAAACATTGACCTTACAGTGGACACACTGCCTTAGAGCATAGTGGTATGTCAAAGTTAGCATGGTAACTCCACTTTAACGCATTTGATTTCTGTAATGCATTAATCATTTTAACCAATTTGGCATCAACTTACTGCTGTAATTCACTCTTTAAAAATCATATTTGCAATTTTTGGCTTTTTTCAGCTTTTGTAGCTTTTTTTTTTTAGCTTTTTTAGCGATGTCAATAAAACATCATAACTGCTCTAAAGTTTAGAAGGTAGATTACTTTTTTATTTATATTGAAAGATGATAGATTAATTATAGATATTCTCCACATTCTGCTCTCTCTCTCTCTCATATTCACTTAAAACAAACACATGAATCATTTTATCCAATTTGGCATCGATGTCCTGCAATAATTCACTCCTTAAAAATCGTAATAGCAATTTGTAGCTTATATTCCATTTTTTTTAGCTTTTTTTTAGCTTGTTTAGCAATGCAAACGCAGCACCACAACTGCTCCAAAGTTCAGAAGGTAGATTACCTTTTTATTTATATTGAAATATAATAGATTATATATAGATATTCTCGACATTCCGCTCTCTCTCTCTTGCTTTCTTGCTCTCATATTCTCTCACAAACAAACACATTAATCATTTTATCCAATTTTGGCATCGATGTCCTGCAATAATTCACTCTTTAAAAATCATATTTGCAATTTTTGGCATTTTTTAGCTTTTTTAGCAATGTCAACAAAACATCACAACTGCTCCAAGGTTTAGAAGGTAGATTACTTTTTTAGTTATATTGAAATATGATGATGATTAATTATGGATATTCTCCACATTCTGCTCTCTCACTCTTTTGCTTTCTTGCTCTCATATTTGCACACACACAGCATTTCCGGTACCACTTTAAAATAAGACTACCTTTATAAAGGGTTTATAAATGGTTTACAATAAGTTTATTAATGGTTACTAATTAGGTTGTAAATGCCTAAAAATCATTAACGATCAGTTATAACACATACATAGAAAGGGCAACAATGACCTGTTGTTTGCCAACTAATGAACCCACAGCCATCTATATATGTTGCCCTTTCTACGTATGTGTTACAACTGATTATTAATGATTTTTAAGGCATTTACAACCTAATTAGTAACCATTTATAAACCCTTTATAAAGGTAGTCTTATTTTAAAGTGGTACCGCATTTCCACTATGATATTAGCATTTTCACAGTGATTCATTGGTCTCACTCAGCATCACTACCACCGTGTTAGTATCGCTGCTACCACACCATTAGCATCTCTACAACTACTACAACTACTATGTTCATCAAGGCCTTTCTCACCGTCTCACATATTACCATTAAACATTACAACCTAAGATTTAAGGGGTAAGTACACACCAAGTATATGAAGTGTAAAAAAGGAACCTATTTTATCATTGGTTCTTAAAATTCAACTGCTAAATTATCTCTGTCACACAAAAACTGCTTGCATCTCAAAAATGGCATCTTTACAGAAGAAGGAAACAATTTTCTATTTTTTGTTTTTTATTGAGAGTCAATGTAAAAGACCAAAGTACCAAAAAATATAATTACAATTTGTAACAAAGTTTATAACAAATTTATATACAAAGGATCCTTCACTTTAATATTGTGGCTGAATGCTTTGGTAGCAGCACTGTTTTATTAAATCTTCTTCAAGTACATGGCAGAATTGTTCGACATGCTAAGGTGCTGCCATTATGATCCGAAGATCGCAGAGGTTCGTGTCGTGGATCTGAGAGAGCCTGAGAGAGCTCCCATAGGGTGATGTTGGTGAGCAAAGGTGTGGGGTTTAGCTAATGGAGAAGAGTTACGGATCCGGGGACAATGTAAGCAAAAAAAAAAAATGAAAAAATAATAATAATAAATAAAAAAAAGTTTAGAACCATAAAACTTACCTCTATTTTAGAATAAAACT
This sequence comes from Astyanax mexicanus, assembly GCF_023375975.1. Classification (NCBI taxonomy): domain Eukaryota; kingdom Metazoa; phylum Chordata; class Actinopteri; order Characiformes; family Acestrorhamphidae; genus Astyanax; species Astyanax mexicanus. Next base: position 4,895,531 of record NC_064420.1, on the reverse strand, counting down.
TTACCCCAGCACAAACTGTGAGACTCTCCACAGTTTATTGCAGGTTACTGGGGGGAGAACAGCCACCTCGACTCCGCGTGGGTCCGTGTTCGCCCAGCGCGAACACGTTCCCTATTTAAAAGCTTCCGGTGAAAGCAGCCTCAGTGTGAGCCTCGTCTTTACCCGGCGAACGCTTCCGCGACGAGCCGGTTTCCTCTTATTATCCCCTCTTTGATATGCAAATGAGCAGAGGGCCCCTAGCCGCGATGTCACTCTGACACGGCCCGGAGAGAGAGAAGAGACCCTGTCAAAGCCCCCCTACCCCCTTCCCCTCACGAGCTCGTCCACATTCTCTACCCCACGAGGGACAAAATGGACAGATAAAACGGAGGGACGGCGGCACGGGGGTTTTCTCTTGATCTCTCGCCGAGACGGAGACGTTGACATTTCTGCCGTAATGTTATATTAATGCAGTAAAGGCAGCTCAGACAGCCGGAAACTGCTGTGTGTCAGCATTTCCAATATGAGATGGCCCTCCCTCTCCCCAACGAACATATCAGCATTTAGCATGTTGAGCAGTATTGGGAAACCATGCAATTTAATGGCTTTACATGACAATAAGAATCAGAAATAACAGTACTTACGACAGTTTTAGACATTGTTAAATTGTTATATTGCTACGCAATGTCCCGACTAATTATTAATCAACATATTTTAAGACATTATTTAAGTAATAACACACTCGAGGTACGTGCTATAACATGTAATATTGGCACTGCTGTGATGCGGTCGTAGAGCAGCACAGCAGTGCCAATATTACACATTATATAACTTGCAATTATACCACAGTTGCTGTTTATTAAAAGAGTTTGAGTTTAAGAGGAAGAGAAAATCTGATATGTTTGGTCATAAACACTCTGCGAGTCAAAATAGCTCCATTGCTGCTCTGTTTGTAGCTGCTCTGTAGGCGCTGGATTGTTGCTAGGTTAGCGTGGTGGCCTTTATTTTTTTAGCCATTTCATTTAATTATTGTTTCAAATCACTGTAGAAATTACTGTAATTAAACGTAAGTGCCTTACTCACCCAAATAAATGGTTTTCAGGAAAGAAATCTGCGTAGATTAAAGTCCAGCGCTTGTTTGACTGAAAAATAAATTCTTTTATAAGATTTTTTTTTTAATTACTTTACATGCTTTATATAAAATGTTTGAGCATCTCTGATCATTTTCATGATTTTCATTTAGAAATCATTGGTTGTTGGAATCAGCCATTTCAGTTAAATATATCACATAGCAGATAAACACAGTTATATTGGAGAAGTGAAATGCTCGAAAACCATCAAACCTGACTGAACTTGAGATGTTTTGCAAAGAAGAATTATCCAAAAATAACTTCAACCTGAAGCCGGACTCTCATTGGAAGCTTTAGGAAGAGTTTAGAGGCTGTTATTTCTGCTAAATATTGATGTCATTTTTCTGTGACCTAATTTTGTTTAAAGAATTATTGCACACTTTCTGTAAATCCTATAAACTTCATTTTGCTTCTCAAGTATCACTGTGCTTGTTTGCTATATGATATACAGTGTTTAACTGAAATTTCTAATCTGAACAACCAATAAGTTAGAAAGGAAAATCATAAAACTTTTCACACCACTGTATATACTTTATATATGTGTATATGTATGATCAGCAGTGCTTTTATACACTACTATCTTATGATCGATGGTTGATATCTGTTCCCAAACCTGTGATTACGTTTTGTCTTATCATGGTCGAACATTCGGACATCCTCGACAGAATGCGGGACGAATATTAACGAGCGTCTGATTTGTGTCCCCAGATCACGGCGGCGCTGGAGCAGGACGAGCAGGCCAAGAAGCAGCGGCTGGCGTATAAGGTGGACCAGCTGATCGGCGCCATGTCCCTGGAGAGCTGAGAGCAGACGGGCCGGGCGGAGCGACGGAACGCAGACCGGAAACCTTTACCCAAAGCCTCGTCCTGAAACTCAAGTGGAAAAATGTGGCACAGCTGGCTTTGGGGGGGAGGGGAGGAGGAGGAGGGGACTTTCGGCAACGAAGGCTCAGCTATTTTTCGTTTCCTTGTCAGAAGTCAAAAGGTTACCTCGGCAAGACCACTGGAAAAGATCGTCTACTTTCGCCTTGCAACCTGCGAGAGGAACTCTGAAAACCGGGAGCGAAACCGGGAGCAAAACCAGGAGCGAAAGCAGGAGCGAAAGTAGAGATTTTTCAGAAGCTTAAAACACTCACACACATATATATAAATATATATATATATATATAAATATATATAAATATATGCTGGGCCCAGCGGCTTTCTGAGGCAACCTGCATGTTTGTTTGGTTGATTAACTTCGGTTTGGTTTGATTTGGTTTGTCTCAGTAGTTTTTCGTTTTTGAAAGCTTTGAAAAGTGCTAGAGATTAGAAGACGCCGAGGAAACTACAGACTACAGACTACAGCTGCTCCTCGTAATCAGCTCTTCGGGCGGCATGCAAGGAAGAAGAAAACGAGAGAAAGAAAGAGAAAGACATCAAGATGTGCAAATGCCTCAATTTAAATCCACCTGATGGCTTTTACTTCCAAATTTTTATTTTTATACGCGAGTCTCGTTCCTTTAATTTTCCTTCGGTTACAGTGTGCCTCCTGAATGTTTAATGGCATAGTGACTTTTGTAGTCCTCCTCGCTGGGTAACGTGATGACAGTGACATTGTCAATGATGATGATGAAGATGATGAGACATTCCCACATGTTGTCTTTCCAAAAAAACAGTGGCTATAATCCACCCCCGTGCATGAACATTAATCAATCGATCCGTCAAACAAACGCAAAGAAACGAACTTCGAGAAATGATCTGTACGATTGTTCCGATCGTTACCATCTTTTTTTGAAGATGTAAGAGATGACATGACCTCTTAACGGACCTCTTGACGGACCTCTTGCAATAAGGGGTCCAAGTTTCAAAGTTTCAAGCTTTCCAGCATGTGTCCGTCCCAATTTTTTGATTGCCGGGAATGAGTGTTGGACTGGCCTCATAGACTCATAGACCCTTCCCTCTGGCTTTAGTCGAGTCAGTCCGTCTTTAAGTCCTTTTGCGTTTTCTACGTGTAAGCGTCTGTGAATGTACGAAATGTTCCACTATCGTGTCCTTTGGTTTGTTGGTTTGTTTTAGGACTAAGGGATCAGTTGATCTGATCACTGATCTGAACAGTGGCTGGAGGGCATGTGATGTCCGTTGGAAAAGAAAAGAAAAGAAAGAATAGAAAAGAAAGGAAAAGAAAAACAAAAAAAAAACTTCCCTGCCTCCTCCTCCTCTTCCTCCTTCTTCATCTTTAAAAAACCCTTGATGATGATAACATATAAACATAAACATTGCCAAAATGTGCTGTACTGATTCCACTGATTCCAATTTTCCAATTCAATGGTTTTTACCCTTCAACACTAGGTCTTAACATGGTCTTCAGTGATTGGACGGTAGGAACGAATAGAAGCAATGAGATTGCTGAGATTACTTACGCCCTTTATTTAGCTCAGTATTAGCTGGTGTATAATGGAGTATAATGGCGGAACCTGACAGACCTCTCAACTTCGGCGCTCCAGTTCAGTTTAGCGAACAGGAGTGAACGATTGAACCGATTTAGAATCGGTTCGCAGATTCAGAATCGGTTCGCTGATTCAGAATCGGTTCACCTCAGAACTACTGTACGTACCAGGCAGTATTATTCTTATTACGTATACCGTACAGTCCAGCGTCTTGTGTGTTTTGCATGCATTATAATGTAATACCTCATACAGATAAAAGGTAATAATAGCGTCTTCGTTCCCGTCCGCTCGCGGTTTCAAGTGCCGAGGAGGGATCGTCGCCGAGCGAGCGCTGCATGCGGCCGGCCGAGGACCATCTCCGCTTCCCTTACATCCCTTACATCACATTCGCATGGCAGCTCCACCTTAACGCGGAGTGGACGCATCCTGACTAAGTGCCAAAAGCTCAATTTAAGGACAATTTAAAGGACGCAGATTATTCCCGGATTATTATTCCGAAACGGTTATTTGCTTTATCAAAAGGGAACCAACAACCTTCAGAAACTTGGACGCAAGTGAGGACACAAGCCAAGCGCGGTGGCGGGTGTGGCACTGGGGAGGAGTTAATGGAACTAGAAACAAAACGGACAGAACAAACTGCCGGCGGCGGAAGTCGCCAAAACTGACACTTTGTACAAAGCAGAACAGAACTACAGTACTTTGCAAATGAACCGGCGGTACAGTACAAGAAGGCACGGAAAGATGTGATGTAATGTATAAAATACAACAAATATGGTGCCATTTTATTGAGTCATGACAGCTTGGCTGTGTGTGTATTGTTTTATTTTATTTATTTTTTATTTTTGTTGTCTGTATGTTTTTTTTTATTTTTTTTATTCTCCTCTATTCTCGCCAACATGAACAGCAATGAAGCATGAAGGAACGATCATTACGTCACGTTGTTTTGAATGCATGATTTCGGGTGGAGAACTGTGTTTGATGATGAACATTCTAACTGTAGGTTACAGGTTACAGGCTATAGTATAGTGATTCCTCGTATCGTTTTGTCGATAAACATATCATGAAGAGCCGCGAAGATGCAGTTAAAGAACGACATAGCAAATTCAGCGAACTCAGCAAACTGCATTACCTGGTTCCAGCAACAGAGGGAGCTCCTTACACTGCAGACTGTGATGATCATGTGATGTAACAAGGCTGGAGGTAGAGCGAGGTCCACTGTGAATGCACACACTAAAGTTTACTTCTTAAGGCTGATTTATAGTTCTGCGTTGAGTCAACGACAGCAAACCTAGAGTCTAAAGTCTAGAGTCTACGCAATAGACTGTTCAAGTGGCAACATGTATAAACTGAAATGGAGAAATTGCCCTCTAGTGGAAGCCTCCAGTATGAGATGTAGCACATGGGTAAGTACAGGGGTTGGACAATGAAACTGGCACACCCAGAAACAGGACAGTTGAGGTGCACAGCCGTGGTTTTGTGTTTTTTATTGGATACAATCCGGGTTAGCACCCAAGCATCCCTTTCAGACAGCTTCCTCTTACAGCGTCCACAGTTAATCCTGTTGGATGTGGTTGGTCCTTCTTGGTGGTATCTCGATGACATTCCCCTGGATACCGTGGCTCTTGATGCATCACAAAGACTTGCTGTCTTGGTCACAGATGCTCCAGCAAGACGTGCACCAACAATTTGTCCTCTTTTGAACTTTGGTGTGTCACTCATAATGTTATAGTGTGCATTGCAATATTTTGAGCAGTAAAACTGTGCTCTTACCCTGCTAATTGAACCTTCACACTCTTACAGCTCTTACTGGTGCAATAATGTGCAATTAATGAAGATTGGCAACCAGGCTGGTTCAATTTAGTGATGAAACCTCCCACACTAAAATGATGACAGGTGTTTCAGTTTCAGTTTTGTCCAACCCCTGTATTTGAATAATGGGCGTGTGCAGTGCAGTGTTGAGTTTGTTGGTATATGACCGGGACCTAAACCCATTCTTTTCTCGTCTTTCTCCACTCTATTCTTTCAATTTCTTTCATGTCCTTCTCCATCACTCTTCAGCAAACTGACTTCGTCCACGATGGACAAAGAAATGAGGGAAATTGATAATAAAAAACAAGTAAAGACGGGATGAAATGAAGGGTAAAGAAAGGTGAAGAGCGAGCGATTGTACTCTTTATCGCTCGGCCGTCTTGTATCGAGCGTAGGAATGAATGAGAGAGAGTGAGGGACAGAAGATAAAAAAATGTAAAAGGAAGAATAAGAAGAAGAGAAAAGTCAGAGCATCCCTTTTTTTCGGTTTCGGTTTCCTCCTGCAGCTTTGAAGCCGGGCTTTGATCTCAGCTAGTCGTGTGCACACTGAGATCAGGAGATAAAAAGGAGAAGGAAAAAAAAAACGAATACACATCAAAAATCGCGGAGAGAAAGGAATTTATAAGAGGAGCGGCGTGATTGACGCGGAATTAATGCGTCTCGCCAGAGCGCCGTTAGTCAAGGCGAGCGCTGCAGGAATTCCCACTGTACATATATAGTCATTGGAACAGCACTAAGGGCGTGTGAAGAGCGATTTCATCACGTGGAGGAGAGTCTCGCGGTCACAGACGCTTCGCAGGTCGTGTCATATTCTCGTGGCATCCGGAAATCTAAAGAAAAGCATCTTTTTTCGTGCTTCAGGCTGTCGATAGTCTTCCTAGTCTTCCTTTTATTTATTTTCATTCTATTTTTTTATATTTGTCATCTTGCCAGACAAGCCCATTTCAGCTCTAACAGTCTTAACCTAATGTCCCATCAATTATGTCCTGCCATTTCCCTTCAATTCCAGTGAGTGCTGACACAGCTCACATAATATAAGGAGCATCACTTCCTCTGAATCGGGCTGAAAGTGGAATAAAAATGCACTAATAATATATATATATAAATGAGTAATTGATTGATTGATTAAATTGAACTAAAGCCGAGATAAAACCTCTAGGATTCATATTCGTAAAAATTATAATTATGTTGGTAGAAAAAGCTTGAGTTTTAATATTTAATACACTGTAAACCCATAAAGTAGTTTGAACTCAATAGAATGTTACATCTGATTTGCATTAAATTGGATATTTCTAAACATCACTCAACTATTTTGAGTTGCTTGAACGTTTGAACCAACTTATACACTTATACCAAGACTAAGAGTTTAGTCTGTTGCCATTGGCAACTTCTTTTCTATTGGTTTCTGGCAAAAATCTACAGCTCTGAAAAAATAAAAAAATTAAGAGACAACTTCAGTTTCTGAATCAGTTTCTCTGATTTTGCTATTTATAGGTATATGTTTATGTTTATATATAGGTATATTTAGAGCATTCACACCTCAAACAATGCAAAGTCCATATTCATATCAAGATTTAAGGGTTCAGAAATTAATATTTGCAATATTGGCATAACCCTGGTTTTTAATTACATGTTCACCTCCACCAGTCTTGCACACTGCTTTTGGATACTGCTTTTTTACTCCTGGTGCAAAAATTTAAGCAGTTTAAACATCTTCCTCTTGATTATATTCCAGAGGTTTTCAATTGGGTAAAATCAAAGAAACGTATCATTTTTAAAGTGGTCTCTTATTTTTTTTCCAGAGCTTTTTTATTTTTTTTTCTGCGGAACGTTTTTTTGTTTTCGGGTTTTCATGCAATTTTCTAGTAAAGTCAACTAATGCATTACTGGTGCTCCTTTAATTTAAATTGTTTGGCTATAAAATCAGGTTTACCACATTTTGAGTGTCAAGTACTTGTGGTTTGTCTGTTAAACTTAAGGATGAACCTTTAATCAACTCCATACAGTACTATAAATTACTGTAAATTTAGCTTATTAGGGTTTACAGTGTACTTTAAAACTAAAGCCTAAAGCATTAAGGCAGCTGTGCAAAATGTTCCTAATGATCTGCAGTGGTAATAATTCACTTTACTGCTAATCCCTTCCACATTTGGCACATTTATGAAATGATTCTTTTTATTTTCAGCTCACGTCTCGCTGTTGGTGGTTGAGTAGCATGCTACAGAATTACACATGTACACATGTACTCTTCATATTCCTGATTTTAGCCATTCCTAGAAAGCAGAACGAAAGTGAATCCAGAAGTCCAGAAGCTGCCCGGGTGTACGTTTCTATTACACGCTACTTTCTAAACTACAAAACTACAAGCGTTTGTAAAAAAAAAAACACTGGAGGTCTGTAATATAGTAAACACAAAAAGATGATGATGATGATGATGATGATGATAATAATGACCATGATGATAATAGTAATTATGGCTGTCTGTTCTCGTTGTTTTATAAAAGTGTTGTGAAAACTGTAAGAAAGTTAAAGTATTTAAATGAAAAAAAAAAAAAAAGGTTTGGTCTTTTGTTTTTGATTTTGATTTTTTTTATTTGCTTTAGTTTTTGTTATGATAATATATTACTGTGTACCTATTGTAAATATGAAGCACACCTATTTTGCAAGCCAGGGATTCACTTTGTACTGTTGTTATATATAAATAAATTTTACTGGTTAAAAAAAAATGTATGATAAGATGTGGCCTTTTTTTTGACACTTTTTGGGGGTTTTTGGGGCTTGATTTTTATTACTTTTTCATTATTTCACTATTAACAATTAATACTATAATTTGTTGTTACTTTTGACTTAATAAAAAGGCAGACTTCAGTAAAATATCTAGATTATCTACTCTATCAGAAATGTGGATTAAGTAGAGGATAAAGTGTTATTAAGGCATCACACTTCAGTAGAAATATCAAAATACCGTATTTTTGGTACTATAAGGCGCACTGTATTATAAAGTGCACTATCAATAAACATCTATTTTTTTAGGTCTATTTTTATATACAGCTCTGGAAAAAAAAAATAAGAGACCACTTAATTTTAAGAGAGTGTTTGAATCAGTTTCTCAGATTTTGCTATTTATAGGTTTATGTTTGAGTAAAATGAACATTGTTGTTTTATTCTATAAACTACAGACAACATTTCTCCCGAATTCCAAATAAAAATATTGTTAGAAATGTCTGAAATAACAAAAAAAGAAGCAGAGCTTTCAGACCTCAAATAATGCAAAGAAAACAAGTTCATATTCATAAAGTTTTAAGAGTTCAGAAATCAATATTTGGTGGAAAAACCCTGTTTTTTAATCAGTTTTTTTAATGCATCTTGGCATCATGTTCTCCTCCACCAGTCTTACACACTGCTTTTGGATAACTTTATGTCTTCACTCCTGGTGCAAAAATTCAAGCAGTTCAGCTTGGTTTGATGGCTTGTAATCATCCATTTTTTATTTGGTTAAAGAAAGTGGTCTAATTTTTTTCCAGAGCTGTATAAGACGCACCAGATTATAAGGTGAATTTAAGTGACACTAGTAAGGAACAAAGGTGTCGCCATATTCCATGTTTCCCTTCTAATGGAGAAGCTAGGAAAGCGCCCAAGTAAAGAAAATTGTACTTCTTTAAAAAAGCACTACCTGCGGTTAGCAGAGCTTAGCGCTACTAAATGCTAACTGACAGCGCTGCACTGAGGAACCCTGAGTGTTCGGGTAAGCAAGAGCGCTATCAGCTAGAGGTTCATCCCAGGTAGCTTATTTTAACAGGGTAAACACGCAGACTACAGTCCAATATATTCACCTCTGAAAGACAAAAGAGCTAGTGCTGAGATTAGCAGCTAATGCTTATGCTGCTCCAGCCTCAGTGCTGGAGAAACTTCACCAAAAACTCCTGTATAACGCTGTACTTCAGCGGAGTGGATTTACTGCTCCTTGTTATAAAACTACCTGGAAGAGAATGTGAGTTCCAAAAGCTAATACAGAATTATGCATAAAAAAACTATAACTAGATAGCACCTTTATAGCAACAAATTAAGCAGTAAAAAAGTTCGGCTCTCATCAAATAAAATACTGTACATAAGCTGATGACAGTTTATATTTATTTTAAACAGATTTTAACTGTTTTTTTTTCTGTGTTAAAATGCAGTAGAGCTGGATTTGGGGTGAATGGGAGTCTGCAGTGCTGAAAAGAAGCAGATTTTCGTCCAAAATGCAAAGGGAGTCTTAGATTACATGACATCATGGCCTTCAAATCCATCCCTGTCCTCCAGGACACTGAAACTGGTTCATTACTGCATCCTGCAGATCTGCAAAACTGTGTGTGTTTGTAATGAATTCAATTAAATATAGGTTAAAAATGATTTGCAATTCATCATATTCTGTTTTTTTATATATATTTTTTTTTAAATATTTAATTAATTGGAATTGGGGTTGTAAATTCATGCCAAAATTAATGTAACAGCATTATGATCAGGTATTTACAGTACCTCAGGCTACAGTTTGGGAATGCCCACTTGTGCATAAGATCAGCAAATCAGCTGCTACAGGACTCAACTAGTGTATTTTTCGCATTATAAGGTGCACTTAAAATCCTTTAATTTGTCCAAAATTCATCAGTGTGCCTTATAATCCGAAGCACTTTACGCATGAATTCTACCAGTGAGGTTTTAAGGAGCAGTAAAGCCACTCTGCTGAGCTACAGCTTTAAACAGGAGTTTCAGTGAAGTTTCTCCAGCACTAAGGCTGGAGCAGTATTAGCAGTATTAGTCGCTAACCAAAAGAGGACACATTTTTGGTGCACGTCTTGCTGGCGCATCTGTGACCAAGACAGCAAGTCTTCGTGATGCATCAAGAGCCACGGTATCCAGGGTAATGTCAGCATACCACCAAGGACGAAGGACCAACCACATCCAACAGGATTAACTGTGGATGCTGTAAGAGGAAGCTGTCTGAAAGGGATGTCTGTCTGTCACCACAATAAATTATTGTGGTCTAAAACCAGGTGTTTTAGTTTCATTGTCTAACCCCTGTAAATCTCACCTAAAACCACGACCAAGCCAACTATGCAGAATCAGGCCGTTAGGCCCCTGGGAACAACATGGCTGCCCATTCATCCCACTTAGTCAGGGTTAATCCTAGCATGCAATTTAAACCCGGCCATCAATGAACGCTCACACTCGGGCAGGCAGCGTAACAAGATAAGCGATGGTGCTAATGCTGGCTGCTGCTGCAGTTTGTCTTCCTGGCCCACCATTAGGCCCAGACACCGGCGAGGCACTTCCTCACCCTCGCTCACAGACAAATTGCGTTAGATGGGTAATGGAGTAATGGCTGCTGATTCGACGCTCCAGCAAAATACTCCAAACGAGCAGCGCCAAGATCCGCGGTAGACTCTCGCGACATTCAATCAAATCAGCACAGACATTTCTATTCTATGCTCTGCATTACAGGCAGTGGAAAGTAAGGGTTTAGCTAGAGAAAATACCCAGCACCCCAAAGAATATGTAAATGACATGAAGTGTTACTTCAGGGTGTGTCCTGTATAAATTGTAAGGTGTTATCTTGCTATCCATATATATATTTTTTTTTGCACATTGAGCCAAACCAGGTCACCATAATGTTCATTAGTTTAATTAATCAATAGAAAGTCAGTCAATTCTTTACATTTGAAATGTAAAAAAATTCACGCCACAATTTTAGGGAAAAAAATATGTATATATATTTATATATATACATATATATTTTTTTATTTTGCATCTTGTATCAAAATTTGGTTGGTTTATACCCTCATATTTGGAGACAAAATCAAGAGAGAAAATCAAGTAAAAATTCATTCAAAAGAAAATTAGTAAAATGTGGATTGTGAGGGGAAATAAAGAATCAATGAATAAAATCCAGCTTTACTTCTTTACCTTTTTTATTTTACCTAATTTTCCTCAAACGGTCAAAAATGGTAGTTGCAAAACTTGACATGCATTTATGTCTCAGGCAGACATGTAAATCAGGTAGGTCAGGTTTGATTAGACCTATAAAAAGGCTGTAAGAGGCTATTTTTGTAAGAGGTAGTGCACCTCCTAGTGAGAGAGTGGGGCATCGCCAAGATAGCAATGAACGTCTGATTTTTGACTGTCGACAAGGTTTAGTTAAGTCAGTGGTCATTTTTTTTTAATTGCCAAGATAGCAATAAGTCAGAAATGTACTTAAATACACTTCACTTCCAAACCACTATGGCCATCAGTGTGGATATACAGCTCTGGAAAAAATAAAAGACCACTTAAAAATGCATCGTTTTTTGTTATTTCGGCAATTTCTCATTTTCTGTAAATAAATGCTTAATAATAAATGACAATGTTTTTATTTGGAATTTAGGAGAAATGTTGTCTGTAGTTTATAGAACAAAACAACAATGTTCATTTTATTCAAACATATACCTATAAATCTATAAGCAAAATCAGAGAAACTAATTTAGAATCCAAAGTGGCTCTATTTAAACAATACAGGGGCCCATAAAGTTGTAATTCCATTCCAACAATCAACGTCTTAATGTGTTAATAAAAGTATTGTCAGCTTACTGTAGTCCATCATAATCAACTATCACAATCACTTTTTGTCTCCGTCTGTCTGTGATGGCCAGCAGGATGCTGAGACTGATCACCATCAGGCCTAAAACTGTCGGATAAATCATCTGCGAACAAACAGCCGCCACCGGACTCGTGTTAAAAGCTGTATATATCCGTCCATCTCTAATGCTTCCACATACAGTCAACAGAGCAGCCAGGTCTGTCTCTAATTAGCAGGTCAGAGAGGTCTAATTCAGTTCATCCACCTTCATGGACATTCATCAGCCGTCAGTATCAATAATTAAATAGGCTGCGTCTAATAGCCGGACATAAATATTTCAGCCCGAGCTCCAGCCTGACCCCGGGATGCCATTGGATGGATAGCCAAGGTGGTGCAGCGCATTCCAGAGAAACTTCATTAGAGAGGATGAGCCGGCGGTGAATGTTAATGACTTGCTAATGTTTATAAAGTGGAAAATGCAAAGTCATTAAGACTGACTTAACTTTATTTATTTATTTTTTCTCAGGCATTTTAACAGCTGAAAGTTTAGAGACCAAACCAAGGTTTTTGATTTGTAAACCTGGATAAGTTGAATTTTACTTAAATCATTTGTTGTACTTTAAACTCAGATAAATAAGATGAAATAAGACAAAATAAATGTATTGTGTCTTTTTTGGATGTCCTTAAATATGTATAATGTATATAAGCTAAATATAGATTTAAAATAAAAAATAAAATGCTTCTCTGGTGAGCTTTTGTTTACATCCCTCCCTTGTCTCTCTCAGTTTTAGTTTTTGACGCCCGTTTTTGTTTTTCCGCCCATTCTCTTGGGCTCCCTATCTCCTTATAAGGGCGTTTTTTTTTTTTCTTTTCTTTTTTTTTTTCGGCTGTGTCCCAATTCACTAGCCGGGGCATGATTTAATTCCTGCAGAGTGCAGAGAGTATGCTATTCTACATGCTATTCCAGAGAATATAGGCCTACTTGAAGTGCTTGTGGATCCTTTTAAAGTAATATTTAATAAAAAAAATAAGACAGTATTTTTCTCCATGGCTGCCAAATAATAAAAGATAAAATGACTGTTTGGTATATTCAGGAATTGCACTCCTTACAAAGATCATTGTTGTTCACCAATGTAAACACAATCTATAGATTAAATAATTAAATTAGTATTAAAAAAAAACCCAGCTAAGGTTTTTTTTATTTTATTTTAGTTTAGTTTAGTTTAGTTTTGCAAAACATATATTGTACACACATAAATGTAATCACATCCTATATGTTGCATTTAAATAATCAATGCAAACCAAAAATGTATAAGGTAAAGCTATCTAATATATATGTTTATGTTTTATGGAGATGTGGATTTCATTTTCCAGCAGTATTTGGCACACTGCCCACACTGCCAAAAGTACCGATTGGTCTTATGTAATATAAAAAATTTCTAAAGCAGTTATTTTTGGGTTTTCATTGGCTGTAAGCCGTAATAATCATCAAAAATAAAATAAAAGAAAAGCTTAAGATAGAGCACTCTCTTTGTGTAATGCATCTATATAATATATACATTTAGTGGAGATTACAACCCACAGTAGACAGTGCAGTGGGTGGTAATGATGGTAGATAGCAGAAATCACATCCACATTCAATGCAGCAGACTCCGCCCACATATCCCACAGGTCAGTGCGGAGTACTTTGGCCTATATGGGACATGGCAAAAGTCATGGGACATGAAACTAGTGAGTATGAGCATGTAGAGCATGTGAGATTGTAACATGTTGATTGTGTCTGAGCTTCATAGAGAGACATGTGCCCTCATTTACATGGCGCAGTTGTTAGGGGAGGGATGGGTAATCCCTAAAGTCTGAATGTAATCTCGTACCACTGAGACCAATTCAAAACCACATGGGGCTTAATGCCCTGTAATGCCTGTATGGGAAACGTGCAGAAAGCCGACAGACAAACCATTCGTTCTGGGTGAGGTTCACCCGCACGGATTAGGATGCAAATTCCAAAATAATTAAATGTTATTTGGCAAAGGGCACAGGCCCGTTTCCTTCTTATTCCTACTTTTTATTCCACCCATCCACACTCTATGATATAATTCCAGCAGAGAGCAGAGAGCATGCTATTCTACATGCTTTTGCCTACCTGAAGTGTTTGTGGGTCCTTTAACCCTCTTAAAAAACATCCTATATATTGCATATATATATATATATATATATATATATATATATATATATATATATATATACAGGGGTTGGACAATGAAACTGAAACACCTGCCTGAGTTTAGTGTGGGAGGTTTCATGGCTAAATTGGACCTAAAAAGTACCAACCAGCCACGGTATCCAGCATAATGTCAGCATACCACCAAGAAGGACCAACCACATCCAACAGGATTAACTGTGGACTCTGTAAGAGGAAGCTGTCTGAAAGGGATGACAATAAATTATTGTGCTCTAAAACCAGGTTGTATTTTTGTGTTGTGAATTCTCCCTTTCTACAGTTTGAAAAAAATTCAAACTGTTACATTGTTTCTAAAAAAAAAGTTGATTGTGATGAATAAAATAAAATAAAAAAATAAATAAAATAAAATGAATTTTTTTTGTCATGTACAATGTTTAGCAAAATTGTATCCTACGTCATTTGGAGCCTTTGGATCTACGAAGCTTGAATTGTAAAAAGTATCGGTATCGATCTCGGCCAAATTCTCGGTATCGCCCACCCCTAGTGCCAATATTACACATTATAGCACAAACCTAGAGTGTATTATTGCTTAAATATAGAAAATTCTTAAAGATTTACAAACTTTTCAAGCACCACTGTATAGTTTAATAGAAATTCTATCCAACAGCTTATATAACCACTTAAATAATCAACTTTTTTTTCCACCAAAACTGTCGTTTCTGGAAGTGGCCCGTCTCTATTGGTAACAGCAGAAGCTCTGATTGCATCGGCTGTCCCCTCTAAGCCTCATCTTCTGACAGGCAGAGGTCAGTAAGTGTAGCCCCTGAGGCTAGTTACTGGACTAAAACCCCAGCCCCCCTTCGAGAAACAGCTCTGTCAAGCTACCTGTCAAGAGGAGATAAAGAGGGATAGAGAGGGGGTGAAAAATGGAGAGGAGGGATGAGAGGCAGAGCTGTAATGGATGGAGGAAGAAATGGGAGATGAAGAAAGAGCTGGCGAGAGGATGGAAACAAATGGAGAGAGAAATCAAAAAATGAAGGGAACTGAAGATGGACAGGATTTTACACTGCAGGATCTGAGAGGCATGGAAACAAAAACGGCATCAGATATGGAAAAGAATCAGTGAAAAAGACACAGAGATGTGGGTAACACTTTCTATGAATGTCATCTCTATAAGACTCTATAACCACATTCATAACATATTATAATGCATTCATAAGGCATTATAAACATGGCTATAAATATTTATGAAAATGCATAACCCATTATAGCCATGTTTGTTAAGCATTATAACTTGTGATAATAATACATTATAAGCTGTGTTTATAATATACATAGGTTAAAATAGTATATAGCTATTGTAAATAATCTAGTCCCACAATGAAAGTCTGGCACTTTACTTAGAGCACACAAAGACCTGTTATAATACATTATAATTGACAATAACTAAAACTTTAATTGAAGTGAGTTTTCATATGCTTAATTTGAGAAATCATAGCTGCAGATTATAATGCATTATACCACAATAAACTAAATCTGTGTTACAGTGCGTTACAACACAGATACTATAAAGCATTGTAAGCTCTTTCTTTATAAACCCTTACACCTGTAGATTATAATGTGTTATGAATGTCGCTGTAAGTACTTATGAGTTATTATACAGGCTTATTACAGTCATTGTAAGGTATTTTGCATGTCATATAATGCACTATGAATGCATTCATAAGGCATTATGAATACAGGGTTCATAGGAAGTGTGTTACCACTATAACACCTTTACACATCTCGGTAACACTTTCTATGAATGTCATCTATATAAGAATCTATAAACATACTCATAGCACATTATAATGCACTCATAAGGCATTATAAACATGGCTATACATATTTTAAAAAATGTATAATTCATCCAGCAGGACTCACACTGATTTTTGGTTTTTCATTGGCTGTAAGCCATGATCATCGGCAATAAAAGAAATCAACACTTAAAATAGATCACCCTGTGTGTAAAACATCTATAAAATGTGATCTATATCACATTTTGAACTGAATTACTGAAAAAAGTATTATTAAAAATAAGTAACTTTTCAATGATATTTAGATTTTTTTAGATGCATTAGTATTCCAATTTGAATTCTAAGCCATTTTAAGATGACATACCACTTCCAATCTGAAGGGTTGGCTTAATGAAAATTTATAGTAGGTAAAAACACAATCAGAACAATTATATTTAAATATTCCTGCATTAAAATCTCATTTAAATCCTTTCATTAACCCTTGTGTGGTGTTCATATTTTTGTTACTCGTTTACTTTGTTACTTGTATTTAATTCAGAAAAATTAAGCAATTTTACATTAAAATGCTTTACACATGCTCGCTTCACCTAAATTGCAAGCAATATAAACAGCTTACATGGTTAATATTTACCCTTTACCTTTCTTATGTTACATTTCTTTCAAAAAGTGCTACTCTTTTTTTTATTCGTTTTTTAATAAAATGTAAAAGAAAATGAATTAAACTCAAGATATGAGTAGAAAATTTGTTTAGTTTCAAATTTACAAATGAAGCAATGTTTATTAGCCCTTGGCCAAACATACTGTATGTAATATAAATGTGTAGGGGGGGGGGGGGGGGGTGTACAGTGTGTGTTTATTGAAATGTGTTTTGATATATGTTTTTCACAACAAATGAGCCAATGCCAATGAGTTTGAGTTAGAAAAAAATATTTTATTAGTATCATTTGATGAAAAATGAAAACGGGTCCCGAACACCCGAACACCACACAAGGGTTAAATCTTTCTTCTTATACACACTTTAGTTTAGTATATGTAAGAAGATGTGCGACGGCGTTATGACAAATGCAGAGAAGGAAAAACAGCCATAGTCTGTGAGCAGCAGTAAAAAATGTGTGGGAAGGTAATTCCATTTGAATTTTTTACTGTAGAAAACTGCAGCTAAAACAAAAAAATAAATAAACAGAGTAAGGTAATTTTTTTTTTTTTGGCTGCAATGTTCATTTTCATATATTTCAAACAGTTTAAACGCAGATCCATGCTCAGACACACAGCTCAATACCTCCAGGGTGGATTAAACACCTCCATGAATGACGGTTACTGAAATGACTGCGACAGTACCGTGGTAGCCGCGGGACTTGTACAGAGTTTAGTGACAGAGCACGGTAAATAGTGCCATTATGCCATGGGCTCTTAAATTTATGTAGAAGTGGGGTTTTTGGCTTTTTATATCATCATACAGAAAAGCATCCTACAATAAAAGCCCAAATCAGTGCAGATCATTGCCGAGGCACAAAAACGGCACAAGTACTACATTAATTTAGCACAGCCACACAGTCCAGTTTCCCTCAAGAGTTATTAATATCACCTGTGCAAATCACACAATAATAAGCCGGCGATTTGGAAGCACGTGTGCTGTGAGTAAGTGTGTGTGTGAGTGTGTGGCTGTAGTGAAATGCATGGAGATTTCCCGCACTGTTTTTTTTTTTCTCCGCCGCATTCATATTCAACATTCCCTCAGCTGAACAGCAGGCCTGGCTCGGCCCGTCTCATTAGAGTTGTCATTCACCTCAGCGCTGTTCAGCTACACGCCTCAGTAAGCCAACTACCTGCAGCCTGTGTGTGTGTGTAAGTGTGTGTGTGTGTAAGTGTGTGTAAGTGTGGGCGTGTGGTCTTCCCTCACTCTACAGTTAGAGTTAGGCCGGTAAACAAATAGAATGGGGCTTTAGAGCCGCTTGTTGCCCCCCCTCGCGCATTCTCCTGCCATCTGGACCACCTTTGAGTGCTAGCGTAGGTGTTTCCCAGCATGCCTCTTCCAAATGCTTATGGATCCACTTCATGCCCACTCCCACTGTGGTTATGGTAAGCTCACCAAAACACACACCCTTGGGATTCACAGTGTACACACACACACACACACACACACACACACTTGTGTATAGAAACACAAACACACACACAAACAGCAAACATACACAGTGCTGTTTATACGTGTGAAATCAATTATAGCATAATAAGCATTGCATAGCATTTTTTGGTACCACTTTAAAATAAAACTACCTTTATAAAGGGTTTATAAATGGTTTACAATTTGTTTAATAATGGTTACTAATTAGGTTGTCTTAAAAATGCCATAAAAAAACATTAATAATCAGTTTTAACACATACGTAGAAAGTGCAACAATGACCTGTTGTTTGCCAAATAGTGAACCCACAGCCTATATCTATATTGTTTCCCTTTCTACGAATGTGTTATAACCGATTATTAATGCTTTTAAGGCATTTACAATAATTTTACTATTTAGTAACCATTAATAAACTAATTGTAAACCATTTATAAACCCTTTATAAAGGTAGTCTTATTTTAAAGTGGTACCTAAATGGTTTACAATTCGTTTATTAATGGTTACTAATTAGGTTGTAAATGCCTTAAAAAATAACATTAACAATCAGTTACAACACATACGTAAAATGTGCAACAATGACCTGTTGTTTGTCAAATAGTGAACCCACAGCCTATATCTATATAGTTTCCCTTTCTACGAATGTGTTATAACTGATTATTAATGCTTTTAAGGCATTTATAATAATTTTACTAATTAGTAACCATTAATAAACTAATTGTAAACCATTTTTAAACCCTTTATAAAGGTAGTCTTATTTTAAAGTGGTACCTGCACCCCTAAAGATTTCTTTTGATTTAGTTATTTTTGTGTCATACTGATATTTTTCCTATTATGAAACAATCTTTAATATCAGACAAATATAACCCAAGTAACTATAAAAAGCAATAATGATAAATAATTGTATTTATTAAGAGAAAACTGTTTTTTTTCCTGTGTGAAAAAGTGTTTGACTCCTAAATCTAATAACTTGGTTGTGTGACTCTTAGCCGCAACAACTGCAATCAAGCTTTACTGATAACTGACAACGAGTCTTTCTTATTTCTGTGGAGAGATTCTGTTTCATTCTTTTTTTTTCAGAATTGTTGCAATTCAGACACACTGGAGGGATGTTTATGTTTTTTTATTGAATACAATCCGGGTTAGCACTTGAACATCCCTTTCAGACAGCTTCCTCTTACAGCGTCCACAGTTAATCCTGTTGGATGTGGTTAGTCCTTCGTCCTTGGTGGTTAATGCTGACGTTACCCTGGGTACCGCGGCTCTTGATACTGATGATCACGAAGACTTGCTGTCTTGGTCACAGATGCTCCAGCAAGACGTGCACCAACAACTTGTCCTCTTTTGAACTCTGGTATGTCACGCATAATGTTCAGTTTCATTGTCCAACCCCTGTATAATCTACCTTTAAAACTCGACAGCAGCGATTGAAAACACTGATTCCAACCCTTATAATGGCAGCGTATTCACGCCACACTGTCACCATCCTCCGCGCACAGCTGAGCAAACGCCTGCCTGCCTGCCTGCCTGCCACTCTCCGAGCACCAGGCTAATTTACATATGCAGATGTTTTTCACTCCTTTCTCTCGACGGGCCGACCGGGCGTGTGTCCGCCCCCTCCTGATTCCCCCGCTGCTCGTCTGTATCACCCCGGCTGATAATGAAGATGATCGCCTCAGATTGGACTTCATGCCTGGTTTCTGCAGCAGCGACTGCAGGGCAATCCCATTCTCCACAGCCGCTGCTTATCAGCCGGAGGAACCCAGAGGAGGGAGTTTAGCCGGGCCCGAATAAGAGGAACGCGGATAACGATCAGTTCACGTTACAAGCTAAAGTGTGCTAAACGCTGATCCGCGATCAGATGCAGGGGTGTTAGCCATTCCGTGCAACCGATCCTGGGTCTACCCGCTCTGCCTCGGCTGCAGATCTGCAGATGCGATAGAGCCGCGCGCTAATTGGTTAAACAGGCAATAAGATTGTGTGGAGATTTACTCGGGCTGTTCGTCAGAAAGTAGATTTGGAGATCTTTGTTTCTTCTCCTTTCTTTAATTTGCAATACAAGACAAACAGCTCTGGAAAAAAAATATATATATAAACTGCTTGTTGAATTTTTGCACCAGGAGTAAAGCAGCATAAAGTTTTCCAAAAGCAGTGTGTAAGACCGGTGGAGGAGAACATGATGCCAAGATGCATGAAAACTGTGATTAAAAACCACATATTGATTCCTGAACTCGATATGTTTCGAAACTTGATATGAATATGAACTTTAAAAGGTTTGAAAACAATGGTAATTTTACTCAAACATACAAATAGCAAAAAAAATCAGAGAAACTGATTCAGAAATTGAAGTGGTCTCTTTTTTCTTCCAGAGCTGTATATATATATATGTCCCGATATTGAAAGCGTGTTTCCATTATTCATTATTTCCACATACATACTGTACATATATTAGATATGTGTAGATATAGGTTTGTAACATTTATGAAATACCCGTAATACCTATAGTATTATTTATTTTATATGATATCATAAATTGAATTCCTATCCTGTATATAAATTGAATTCCTATACTGTATTTTAGACATTTAATTCATGAATAAAACTTTATTCAAACAAAAAATGTGTTTTGGAAGCATAAATTTATCTAAAATCTCTTGGTCTGGTGAAGCATTTAGAGCCCAACTCTTGAAAAACAACCCCACACCATAATCCCCCCTCCACCAAACTTTACACTTGATCTTTTTAATGATCTTTTATACTGCCAAAAGTATATTAGTATATTAGTATATTAGTATATGACAAGGGAAACATCAGTATCAGTGCAAATCATACATAGTTTAGTGGACCACACATAGAGTATATGTGAGATATAAGCCGCAAAAGGGCTTTTACACACATAACCATACATGTTGTTTTGAACAGGCATATATGTTAACATATACTTTATTTTTTTCCCAATTTTGAATACGTTTCTCACAGTATATAGTTTGTACACATATTGCATTTCTGGAGGGGCTAAAGCCGAGGTGGAACAGAATGAACAGAGAGCAGCAGGGATGGAGTCCAGCACATTTTGATTTATTTCCTTTTCTAAATCACATCACGCCTGCAGGTTTTGAGTCTGCTGAGAAATTTTGCTGAGTTTTTGGGCAGGTGTTTACAGAAATGAGATTGGTGACTGTCCAAGTCCTGAAGTTCTTACTAATGTCAGCCCAGCATCTCCTGTTCTACACAAAAACAAAGCAAACTTTATATACTACTTACGCTATACGCACCAATGTACTTTGACATTAAGTCTATAGGAGCTTCTATGACAGCACATTCTAAACTATCAATACAGCTTTATATGGTAATATGGTATTGTTGCGGAAAGGTCGTGTCATGTTGTGGGTGTATATTGGAATGAGCGTTTCATGACGTAGGTGTATATTGGTAGAAAGGTGTTGTTTAGGTGTATGGTGGTAATTGTGTAGTGGGAATATATTGGAAAGGGATTGTCGTAAGTATATATCATATAGATCATGTTGGATAGTGGGTGTATGTCTAAAATAACTTGTTGGGTAGTGGGAATATATTTAAAAGGGCGTGATGTGGGTGTATATTGGAAAGGGTGTGTCATGTAGTTTGTGAATATCAGAAAGGGTGTGTCATGTAGTTTGTGAATATCAGAAAGGGTGTGTCGTGTAGTGGATGTATTTTGGAAAGGGCATGTCGTGGAGTGGGTGTATGTTGGAAAGGGTGTGACATGGGCGTTTATTGGTATGGACGAGTTGTGTAGTGGGTGTATATCAGAAAGAGCGTGTCGGTAGTTGACATTGGAAACGGCATGTTAAGGGTTTAAATTGGAAAGGCTGTGTCGATGGTGTATATTGGTAAGGGAGTGTTGTGTAGTGGACGTATATTGGTAAGGGCGTGTTTTGTAGTGAGTATATATGAGAAAAGTCATGTCATAGTTATATATTGGTAAGGGCATGTTGAGGTGTGGGCATATATTGGAAAAGGCGTGTCGTGGTTGTATGTTAGTAACAGCATGTTGTGTAGTGGGCATATATCTTAAAGGGCATGATGTATAGTGGGCTTATATTGGAAAGGGCGTGTCATGGTTATATATTGGAAAGGGCATGTTGTGAGTGTATATTGGTAAGGGCATGTTGTGTAGAGGGCATATATCTTAAAGGGCATGCTGTATAGTGGGCATATATTGGAAAAGGCGTGTCATGGTTATATATTGGTAACAGCATGTTGTGTAGTGGGCATATATCTTAAAGGGCATGATGTATAGAGGACTTATATTGGGCTTGTCATGGTTATATATTGTTAAGGGTTTGTTGTGTAGTGGGCGTATATCGGAAAGGACATGTAGTGTAATGGGCATATATTGGAAAGGGCATGTCATGGTTGTATGTTGGTAAGGGCATGTCGTGTAGTGGTCATATATCTTAAAGGGCATGATGTATAGTGGGCAAATATTGGAAAAGTCATGTCATGGATGTATATTGGAAAGGGCGTGTTGTGTAATGGGTGTATATTAAAAAGAGCATTTCAGACCCTTCTTATATCCAGGCCCTTTCATAATAATAATAGCTCTGGTGGCCAATTTCGGTACTGCACACTCCAAAATAGACACTTTAGACAATTTAAAAGTACAGAAGCGGCACAAAGACTCAAAGACAGGGACATATTACGACTGGGGGCTGTAAACACATATATAAACACATAAGAAAAACTGTACCAGTGTTTAATGCCTACGTCTGATTCATCTTGTTAGGGATAGAGGGATTACCTCTAAGCTTCAGTCAGTGTTTTTGCTTCAGGCATTCCCTCACATTTTAACAAGCTAACAGGCCATTAATTCAGCAAAGACCATCGAGAGGATCCGAGTGGCCGCATGGAGCGAACGTTAGACTTCGGTAAAAGACTTCAGCTTAACTAAACACAGGCTACTTCACATCCTGCCGTCCCCTAATGCACGTCCGTCCACTTTCTCTAAATACAGACCATCTGTTTCTCCACAGCCTCTCTCTCTCTCTCTCTCTCTCTCTCTCTCTCTCTCTCTTTCTGCACCCCTGAATCCATTGTCCGAGCCGGAACGTGTCCGGGGTAGCAAGGCCTTGCTTTTGGGCCACTTCTTTGAGAATTATTTAAAGCTTAAGAGTTGCTGCTAGATGAATATTTAATGCGGTGGACCTGAGAGTCTTTGCCCGAGCCCTGAGCAAATACTTCAGAGGCAGCCTACAGTGAGACACACACACACACACACACACACACACTCTCACACACACACACACATTTCAACCCACCTGCGCATAGAAATACAGCTGTGCACACACAATAATAGTACACCTATACACACACATAAGCTCAAATACACACACAGTCCTATATATATCTCTCTTTTTTTCCTCTCTCTTTTATTCTCTCTCTCTCTCTCTCTCTCTCTCTCTCTCTCTCGCTCTAACCCAACCCATGAGCGAGCTACAAGAGCTCTGATGGTATTTTTTTTTATCCATCCCATTCATTCACTGACAGGTACTGGAATATCACTTTATATCACATTCACTACACACTCATATATATATATATATATATATATATATATATATATATATATATATATATATATATATATATATATACACACTATTAATTTGATGAACTTTTAACAGTTGTTTTCTGTCATCAACTGCTGTGGTTTTCCTAAGTCTACTTGTTCTGTTCATCACCTGTTGTTTAGTACACCAGTGACGACTTTCTTCTTCAGGACATTCCAAAGTAGTAATAGTTCCGATTTTCCATCCTCTCTCAGCTTCACAGTTGCTTGTTTTTTACTCATAGACGTAGGGATAGCTCTCTTGTTTTCGTGTTGATTACTTCTCTAACTATAAGTGTACAATCTGCACAGACCTGGGCAACAAAACACACTAGACAGTCACAAGTTCCAATACTTTTGCACACAAGAAAACTGTATGGGTTCAGACAAAAGGTGGTAAATCTCCTGAATCGTGTATCCGATCCAGATAAAAATACATAATAGATGGGAATAAAATCTGAAATGTTGATCCTTTGTCTCATATTATTTGTTTTCAGTCAGAAATAATGGGATTGACCTTATTGTTCCAGTACTTTTGCATCTATATAAAATATAGAGTCCTTAATGGTCCTTTAAGCATAATGTCTGGAGGAAACCAGGATCTGCTAATCACCTGCCAAATACTGTAACATCTCTACTGTAAAGCATGGTGGTGGTAGCATCATGTTGTGGGGTGTTTTATAGCAGTGGGGACAGGGAGACTGGTCAAGGTTGAGAGGGTCTGAATGTTGTAAAGTACAGAGAAATTCTGAATGAAAAGCTAATCCAGAGAACTTATGACCTCAGACTGTGCTGATGGTCACCTCCCGACAAGACAATGACCCTGGGCACAAAGAACAGATCTGTGAGATAAGTCCATGAGTTACTCAATCAAACAACTCTGGAGAGACTTGAAAAGGGACGTCCACCATCAGTCCCCATCCAACTCGAAAGGATCTGTAGATAAAAGGTGTCAAAAACTTCTGAAATCCAGCTGTACAAACCTTATAAAAAAAAAAATTAAAAAAAGAATACTGGGGGAATGAAATCGCTGCCAAAGGCACTTTAATAGAGGAAATTTTGGTACCACTTTAAAATAAGACTACCTTTATAAAGTGTTTATAAATGGTTTACAATGAGTTTAGTAATGGTTACTAATTAGCTTGTAAATGCCTTAAAAATCCTTAATAATCAGTTATGTTGCTGTGGGCTCACTATTTGGCAAACAACAGGTCTATGTACATTTCTACGTATGTGTTATAACTGATTATTAATGATGTTTAAGGCATTTACAACCTAATTATTAACCATTAATAAACTAAACCATTTGTAAACCCTTTATAATGGTAGTCTTATTTTAAAGTGGTCCCGAAATTTTATGTTACTGAAGTATTTTAGCCTTTCTTTTTCAATACTTTTTTACTTTCAATAAAAACCTGTATTTAGTTTTTAATTATTGGCTACAAAGTGCAGAACGATGGGGAAATACATACATATATCAGGCATAACATAACAAAGAGGATGATAATAAAGTATAGAGACAAACAGATACAGAACTACAGTAATAATTAATTTCCAGTCTGACCACTAGAAGGAGGCATTGCAACACCAAGCAGACTACTGCAGTTTTAAAGGCTTGTGCTACAGGTCTTATGCTGCCATCTTGTGGATCAGTGATGAGTGACCATCACTGATCACCTATATGCTGTACTTCCAGCCACTTTTAGTCCCTTTATAATTTTGCATCTCACAAAAAATTGGTTGGACAATGAAACTGAAACACCTGGTTTTAGACCACAATAATTTATTTTCTTAACGGACAGTTCTGGTGGAAACAGGAGAGTTGTGGTGCACATTGAATTCTGCCGTGATTTAAGCAGGCGTGGTTTTATGTTTTTTATTGGATACAATCTGAGTTAGCACCCGAACATCCCTTTCAGACAGCTTCCTCTTACAGCGTCCACAGTTAATCCTGTTGGATGTGCATGGGGTCCTTCTTGGTGGTATTATATGCTGACATTACCCTGGATACCGTGGCTCTTGATGCATCACAAAGACTTGCTGTCTTGGTCACAGATGCTCCAGCAAGACGTGCACCAACAATTTGTCCTCTTTTGAACTCTGGTATGTCACCCATAATGTTATAGTGTGCATTGCAATATTTTGAGCAGTAAAACTGTGCTCTTACCCTGCTAATTGAACCTTCACACTCTTACTGCTCTTACTGGTGCAATAATGTGCAATTAATGAAGATTGGCCACCAGGCTGCTCCAATTTAGCCATGAAACCTAAAATCCCACACTAAAATGACAGGTGTTTCAGTATCATCTGCAACTGTAAATCACCCAGGATGGGGCCTAAGGTCTGTCCTCTGTTCAGAAGCTAATCATTATTAAAGCTAGAGGATACATAACATAAACTGTGTACCAGCAACTGAGCTACAATCTCTAACTGCACAGCTATAAATGCAATATTAAATATAATAAAATACAGCTGATTTGCCTGATTCCCCTCACAAGGCCTCTCTAATGAAGCCAGTTTTACTCAGCTGGGCTTCTCCCCGTCCTCAGTTAACCCGGGAACAGAACGAGAGTTCAGATGATTTACAGTCCAAACCCAGTCAATAACCTCCTAAAGCTTTACAGCTTCTTGTGATGTGTGACTAACGCAGAACAGATTGGATTCACAATGCAAATATCTGTATGTCGTGGTTGTCTCCTAGATGTTATGTTGTTTTCTTTCTTTCCTTGTCTTTATTCATCTTTCTGACATTCTTCGTTTTCTTCTGAAATATTTGATGGTGTTTACACGTGTCTTTCCAGAATTTTATACCAAAAAAAGCTGATGGACTCAAGAGGGTGGCATGGGGGACAACCACCCCCTTGCAGTACCCTTGGGGAAAAAAGGGTTGGAGCTGCAATGCAAAATGACACAGCAGTGAGGTTCAGCAGTATTGGAGAGGCTTAGCCATTATTCTAACAGCTGGGCTTGGTAGAGTTGAAGCTGTGAGGCTTACAGACATGGGAATTAGGCTTGGCAGTATTGGAATGAGTTAGCTGCACTGCTAACAGCTAGGCTCAACAGAGTTGGAGCTGCAATGCTAACAGACACAGCAACTGAGATCAGGTGCACATTGAATTCTGTCGTGATGTTAATCAGCCGTGGTTTTATGTTTTTTTATTGGATACAATCCGGGTTAGCACACGAACATCCCTTTCAGACAGCTTCCTCTTACAGCGTCCACAGTTAATCCTGTTGGATGTGCATGGGGTTCTTCTTGGTAGTATTGTATGCTGGCATTACCCTGGATATCGTGGCTCTTGATGCATCACAAAGACTTGCTGTTTTGGTCACAGATGCTCCAGCAAGACGTGCACCAACAATTTGTCCTCTTTTGAACTCTGGTACGTCACCCATACTGTTGTGTGCATTGCAATATTTTGAGCAAAACTGTTCATCTGTATATATGTTTGATAATTTTGCACATTTTCAAAAACATAATCATTCCCGAGAGCCTGGAAGGGAACACAAGAGCTCGGCAACATCATTATTTTGCGTGAGCAATTTGCGTCACCCATGCTGTGCCGTCTAGCAGGTGGATGAATAAGAGCTTCCTAAGTGGAGAGGAGAGAACAGGCTCAGAGATACAGAGGTAAGCGGTGAGATATTCAGAGTAATTGAATCGAGAGTTTGACTGCAGAGATTAATTGCAGTGATTAGTGCGATCATGGTCCGCGTTTCTGATTATTAAAATGAAGATAAATCTGGGGAAAAGCCAGATAAGTTCAAAATTACAGCTTCAGTGCAGACAGTGTTTCGAGCACTGGTATTTATTTATTCTTTATTTACAGTGCTGTGAAAAAGCATTATTTTAATATTAGACAAACATAACCTGAGTAAATATAAAAAGCACTTTTTAATTATTTAATGAAGGAAAAAAACATTCTAGCCCTGTGTGAAAAAAGTGTTTAATCCCCAAACCTAATAACCTGGTTGTACAACAACAGCTTTACTGATAACTGACAATGAGTCTTTTACATCTATGTGGACGAATTTTGTTCAATTGTTCTTTTCAGAATTGTTTTAATTCAGATACATGAGAAGTTTTTCGAGCATGAACAGCCAGTTTAGGATCGTGCACAGCATCTCAATCAGACTTTATCTAGTCCACTCCAAAACCCTTATTGTGTTCTTTATAAGCCATTCAGAGCTGGACTTGCTTTGGGTCATTGTCCTGTTGCAGAACCCAAGTGCTTGAGGACGGATATTCCTCTTCAGGATCGTCTGGTAAACAGCAGAATTCATGGTTCAGTCTATTACAGCAAGTTATCCAGACACTGAAGCAGCAAAGCAGCCCCCAGACCATCACACTACCATCACCATGTTTTACATTTGTTATGATGTCTTTTTTTCCTGATGTTTTTTTTGGTAAATGTGAGACGTGTCGTTGTGTTCTTTTCGGTCAGCCGTGTTTTTTGCTCTGGAACTCTCCCATGGAGACAATTTTCGACCAGTAACTTTCTTATTATTGAATAACTAACACTGACCTTATCTGAGGTTAGACATGCACTTCTTTAAATGTAATTGACTCACAGGAGAACACCTCACAACTTATACAGATATGGGAGTTCCCAAGCTGTCCACTAAGGTAGCAATTTATGATTCCACACATTTTTAGTCTGAGATAGGTCTGCCAAAACAGCTGTCCATGACATAGCATCTATCTATCTATCTATCTATCTATCTATCTATCTATCTATCTATCTATCTATCTATCTATCTATCTATCTATCTATCTATCTATCTATCTATCTATCTATCTATCTATCTAAGTAATCATTGCAATAAACTTAAGGAAGTAAGATAGACCGGTTGTGCAATAGTTACTTTAACTTAAAAAGTAAAGATTCAGGTTCACCACGTTTTGAGTGTCAAGTACTTGTGGTTTGTCAGTGGAACTTAAAGATATATGTTTGATCAACTCCGTACAGTTTTACAAATTACAAAAAAAAAAAAGTTTAAACTTAATTTAAGGCAAGGAATAACCTCAAATGATGATCAGCTTTTTTATTGGTTTATTCAGAACGTCCATCACAGTCTGCACAGCTACACTTTTTTTTTAGAGGTTTTTCAACAGGTGGCACTAAAGGACAGATATACTGACTATGTATTGGAAATATATGACATTTGCTTGCCTTAACAGATGTCACAGATAGAAAGCATACGCATGCCACCAGTGTATTAGAAACACCTCATAGCGACAGTTAGAAGAAGCTCTTGCCCATCTGTTGTCATGCCCAGCTTGCGTTAGCCTTTCTCAGCCCTTTCAATAGTGGTGAGATTCTGACCACAGAGCAGCTGTTAGCAGGATATTTCAGTGGTGAGCCACTCCTAACCTAGCAGTGATAATGATGGTTGTAAAAACAGCAGAAATGCTAGTGTGCCTGTGTTACGCACACCACCACACCACCGCCTCACCACTAGCGTATCAGTGTCGCTGGGGTGAGAATGCTTCACACAAGTAGACACACATCTGGTCTACAACAGTCCTGTGGTCAGACACCAATTGTGAATGAAGTAGAGGGTGACCGCCATATTGTGCATGAGAGGGGATGGATTAGTGAGTGTGGTGGTGCAAACCGTAGAACGTACAGGGGTTTGACAGTGAAACTGAAACACCTGTCATTTTAGTGTGGGAGGTTTCATGGCTAAATTGGAGCAGCCTGATGGCCAATCTTCATTAATTGCACATTATTGCACCAGTAAGAGCACAGTTTTGCTCAAAATACTGCAATGCACACTATAACGTTATGGGCGACATACCAGAGTTCAAAAGAGGACAAATTGTTGGTGCACGTCTTGCTGGCGCATCTGTGACCAAGACAGCAAGTCTTTGTGATGCATCAAGAGCCACGGTATCCAGGGTAATGTCAGCATTAACCATCAAGAAGAACCAACCACATCCAACAGGATTAACTGTGGACGCTGTAAGAGGAAGCTGTCTGAAAGGGATGTTCGGGTGCTAACCTGGATTGTAACCAAAAAAACATAAAACCACGGCTGCCCAAATCACGGCAGAATTCAATGTGCACCTCAACTCTCCTGTTTCCACCAGAACTGTCCGTCACAACAATAAATTATTGTGGTCTAAAACCAGGTGTTTCAGTTTCATTGTCCAACTCCTGTACAATTTATTGATCAAGATGAAACATGTGAAGTAATTCTCTCTAGCCTCTCTAAAGACCTGTACTGTTATGAGTGTACAGTGAAACATTCCCACTGTCTGCATTTTTCTCTAACTTTCCATTCTGTAGTTTAAGTCCACATATGAGCATATTCCAAACCCTGTTATAAATCATCTCAGCATGTCTGCCAAGCTGCCAAATTAGGACCAATTAGCTCTGGTCAAGGACTCTGGTTTTGGATGCCCTGCCAGGACATGGAGAACAGACTGAGGACAAACGGAGAGAGTTCAGAATCAGTTTCGAGCCAGACATGAAGCCAAGCTGAATTTAAAGGGAAAAAATATGTCTAATATTTTCTGTAATAACTGAATATATGAGTCATTATCGGTGTACTGTGCTTTTTGGTCCTCAAAACATTCAAAAATTACTTTTTACATTTGTTTGACTGTAATATTTATATGACTTCAGACTCAATTAATATTATTAATTGCTGACCATGCAGTATATGTCTTTAGTTCTTTTATCAGCTTGATATTTTTTTATTAAAAAGGTAAATGAAAACTGAAAAATGTCTAAAAACGTCCTAAGTGTGTATAGAGATAGTATGAGAAATATTAAGAACCAGGTGTGCTCTGACTTTGGCACATTGCTATTTCAGGGGCGCAGCTATCTGGATGTGTCCAACGCTTCTTGGTAGAGGAAACAGACCTGCTCGTTCACGCTCGTTCATTTTCTTTATAGATGATGTAAAAGTTAGCATAGCTGGCAATAGGCATGTGCTACGGGTTTGTGCACTGCTGTGTGTCTATGTGTGTGTACAAAGTGGAGGTATACAGTATAGTGAGTTGGAGTCCCACCTGTTTTGACAATTCACTGCCAAGATAGCAATTAACACCTGACTGTTGACGTCTGTCTAGGTTGCAATTAGTCAGTGATGCACCTGTGTTTTTTCATTGATGAAATAGCAATACACCAGAAA
Organism: Astyanax mexicanus; assembly: GCF_023375975.1. NCBI lineage: Eukaryota > Metazoa > Chordata > Actinopteri > Characiformes > Acestrorhamphidae > Astyanax > Astyanax mexicanus. Next base: position 4,864,762 of record NC_064420.1, on the reverse strand, counting down.
TTTACCTGAACACACCTCATTTCAAGATTACCACGCCTATCAGCGCAGATATATTTAACATCTACACCACACGCTGCATCCGCAAAGCTACCAGCATTGTGGAAGACCCCACCCATCCCTCACACTGACTCTTCGCTCTGATGCACAGCTTCATCCACCAGGCAGTCAGACTCCTCAACACACAGACCCAAAGCTGAACCCCACCCCACCCACCACACACCCAACTCAATCACACAGAACCGAACTGAACCACCCTACCACTCTTTACACACACACACACAGAACTTTTTTCAGAACTTTTGAATCGGACAGTTCTTCGCGTCTCTGGCTGAAACTCCACCCTCTTTGACTAGGTCTGCCTAACAACAGAGCGATCTATATTCTGATTGGCTCAACGAGAGTATATTATCATATACAGCCGATGGATTGGCAAGCATGAGAAGTACCATGTGTGGCGTGTGAACTCGCTGAGGTGCGTGTGTCACATGCTCAAAGCGTGAGACTTGAGAACAATGGTAACTGCTGTGATTATATATGTTCTATATGTTACAGTATGTTACAAATCTCTGCACATCCTGTCTGGTAAATTGTCTCTTGTCCTTCGTATTTATTGTAGTGTTATAGCATATTTTAGAAAGCTTTTGCATGTGGTGTTGCATTTATACTGTATTTGTTTTGTCTGGTGTTTAGTCTGACAACACCCCATTTTTTTCCCCCAAATGTTACAGATAACAGTTTATTTATCCTTTAGATTCTACTATACAAATGCACAGCAGTTGGTTACAGTGTGAGGAACCCTATGTGTGGAAAGTTTGGTGGTTCGTGTTTTGGGTGCAGGTGCTTATAAGTAAGTATGTGTGTGTTGTTTCTCATACTGTTGGGGTTACGTGCTCTGCAGGGTGTGGCGGGGTTCGTTTTATTAGCATTCAGAGAGATTTTCTCCCGAGACTGCTGCTAAAGTGAAACATCTGCGCCGAGTCTGACCCCGGCTGCAGACAATAGGAGTGTAGGGAGGGAAGGAAGGGGAGAGGAGGCCTGAGGATTCTGGCAAGAGAAAGAGAAAGAGAGAGAGAGAGAGTTTTGACTGCATTGCAGCTGAACATGTGCTATAGGAGAATGAACACCCTGGTGAAAAAAAATATATATATACTTAATTGTATTTAAAAGTATGCTGTAAATAAGTATTGAATGCAGCACCATCATTCTGGAGAACACAGTTCCTTTAGAAAATGTATTGCAAAGATAGCAATGAACTACTGACTGTTGCCATTTGCCTAGTTTGTATTCAGTCAGTGGCGCACCTGTGTTTCCTGTTGCCAAGATAGCAAAGCACTTTTGAAGACCACATCTGTGAAAAAAAAATATTTTTATAATTTATTTATTTTTTGTGCAGTTTTGACTTGTACAAGTTGTAACTTGTATACATGTAGTTGTCATGTTCCTCCTCAGTTTCTTAAAAAATACTACTTAATTCACTTTCCATGCATATGTACAGCTTCAGTTTCTGAATCAGTTCCTCAGATTTTGCTATTTATAGGTTTATGTTTGAGTAAAATGAACATTGTTGTTTTATTCTATAAACTACAGACAACATTTCTCCCAAATTCCAAATAAAAATATTCTCATTTAGAGCATTTATTTGCAGAAAATGAGAAATGGCTGAAATAATGAAAAAAAAAAAAACGCAGAGCTTTTAGATCTCAAATAATGGAAAGAAAAAAATTCATATTCATAAAGTTTTAAGAGCTCAGAAATCAATATTTGGTGGAATATCCCTGGTTTTTGTTCATGCATCTTGGCATCATGTTCTCCTCCACCAGTCTTACACATTGCTTTTGGAAAACTATATGCCTTTACTCCTGGTGCAAAGATTCAAGCAGTTCAGCTTGGTGGTTTGATAGCTTGTGATCATCCATCTTCCTCTTGATTATATTCCAGAGGTTTTCAATTTGGTAAAATCCTGTGTCCTCATCCAAGGACACATGGATTAGGCCTAGTCGTAGGCTATACTGTATTTTCCAAATCTCCATTTAAAATGCTGTGCAGTCCAAGACTAGACTTAATCCCTGTGAACCCCTGGGAAACCAGGGAACTGATCCATAAAATATAAATCAATATAAAATATAAACTGTGTTTGATTTAAAACTTCTGTGTTTATAAGTTTATATTTATGCCTTGACTTTTTTAAACAGGTAGGGAATTTCTCTCCCTTCAGCATGCTGTATAGATAAATGTTGGATTTAGTAGAATAATCTGAGCCATCTGGACGCCTCTCTGTCTTTTCCCATGGATCTGCTGGCAAAAGCATTTTTCACTGATATACAGCTTTCATTCACAGTCACGCTGATATTCATGACTGATTGGCTCTTCTGTACTTCCTGTTCGTGATTATACACACAGGGCTATGGATGGCTGAGGGTGGGTTGAGAGTTAGCAGTGCCCAATCAAACCATCAATTTTTATATGAAACTTTACGTCTATTATGTGCATATTTTAGCTTTAACATCCGTGTTGTTAATGCTGGGCTCTGATAGGCTGATATTGGCCTGATATTGATATAGTTGCTGTAGATTTACTGCAGTGTTTTAATGTTTGGGATATTTTTTGGGGATCTTTTACTCCTACTGTCTGACAGATTTACATTGTGGCTACTAAAGACACTTTACAGTATATTTTTTCTATACAAATGTATTTATAATTTTTTAACCTTTTTCTCCCAAATTAGCTAGGCCAAATGTTCAACCCATCACTAGTGATGCCAGAACTCAAGGAGGATGCCTCCTCCAATATTTTTTTTTTAGCTGCGTACTCAGAGGAAAGCGCAGTGACTCGGTTCTGATACATCAGCTCACAGACGCAGCCTTGTGCTGATCCACATCACCCTATAGGAGTGATGAGGGGAAAGAGTGCCATCTTCTGTACCCAGAGCAAGGCCAATTGTGCTCTCTCAGGGCTCCAGCAGCTGATGCCGGCAAGCTGCATGACCTGGATTCAAACCAGTGATCTCCTGAATCATAGAGGCAGCGCTTTAGACCACTGGGCCACTTGATGCCCTCAATCTTCTGCTCTAGTTTCAGTCTGTTTTAGACTGAGCTGTTTAAAGGAGAAATTTTACTGTGTAAAATTTACTTTTGATGCAGTAAAACATGATAAAAAGTTCTTACCTTTGATGAATAGCACACCTCCGTTCTCCCACAGTTTGTACAAACACCCTTCAGACTGGTCGACACAGGGCATAATTTGCCCCAGTTAATCGCTTTTTACACGGTTTTCCTGTAGCTCAAAGTAGCTCCACACCTTCTTGCTAGAATCCGGACATTTAAAACGAGGCATTAATAACTTAAAAAGTGCACAAAAAGCTTATTAAAAACCTCTGTTCCAGACAGCGCAAGGAGTAAAGGCGGCACACGGAGCTAAAGCTCACGTTCTAGGATGTAAACAGTGGTTTTAATAAGCTTTCTGTGCACTTTTTAAGTTTATAATGCCTGGTTTAAAATGTCAGGGCTCTCTGGATTCTAGCAAGGAGGTGTGGAGCTACTTTGAGCTCCTGGATAACGGTGTAAAAAGCGATTAATTGGGTAAATTATGCCCCATGTCACCCAGTCTGAAGGGTATTTGGACAAACTGTTAAAGTTTCTGGATCTTGGAAAGCTGTGAGAAAGCGAAGGTGTGCTATTCATCAAAGGTAAGAACTTTTGGTAACACTTTCTATGAATGTCATCTCTATAAGACTCTAAAAACATACTCATAACACGTTATAATGCATTCATAAGGCATTATAAACATGGCTACACATATTTATAAAACTCTGTAATTCATCATAGCCATGTTTATTATGCATCATGAACTGTGATTATAATGCATTAATAGCTGTGTTTATAACATGTTATACATCAATACCAAGAAACTCATGACTAAAAAAGCTGCCAACTTATAAACACACCCTTATTAATCCTATAAATATATTTTTAACAACTCATAAATTATACTTGTCTTGATTATAATATTAGTTACAGTCCATTATAATGTATTATAACAGGTCTTTGTGTGCTCTAAGTAAAGTGACATACTTTTTCATTGCAGGACTGGATTATTAACGATAGATATATACTATTTTAACATATATATCATGAGCAGAGCTTATAATGTATTAAGATCACAGGTCATAATGCTTAATAAACATGGCTATAATGGGTTATGTATTTTTATAAACATTAATAGCCATGTTTATAACGCCTTATGCATGCATTATAATCTGTTATAATTGTGGTTATAGTGTTTAATAAAGATGATATTCATAGAAAGAGTTCTACTTTAAACAGCTCTGTTACAAGTTTACTTCTGTGTGTTTACCACTCAGAAGTGTTAGCGTTCGCTGTTTCACTTATTAAAGTCTCATATTAATTTGGTATGATGGGGGATTTCCGACTGCCGCTAAATAAACACGTCTTGTGTAACATTCCCAAACACTGCACTCTGAACAGAACTGGATCTGAGAGAGCTGAAGGCCCACAGATTAGCTATGCTCTTTCTTTCACTCTCTCAAGCTGCTTCAGCTCGCTAAACTGTCCCCTGCTACGCGCAGTACGGCCCACGGAACCGCGGCAGCAGGGATCCCTGTAGCCTGTTCGGATGTGTCATCGTGAATTATAAACGTCAGACAGATGTACGAGAGCTGAGCTGTAACACAGCTGCGAACAAACCGCCGGCCCTCCTCTTCCTTAATGCAGTCAGGGGAGTCGTGCTGCTTTTCGCATGCTTGAGTGGTCGGGTTTCGCACTTGCGAAAGTTGAAATGACACACAAGTATTGAATAGTTCAGTAGATTGATGTCTTTACCTACAATGCAAAAAATGAATCAAATCATTTATTAAAAAGATATTGAGGAAAAATATGCACAAAATATGAACTTCATTTGAATACAGTTAATTCTAAATTAAACAGCTAAGACACACTAAAATGAGCTTAAAAGCATTTTAGTGCATTGCAAAAACAGTAAAAACAATTTTAGACATTATGTAACTAACTTACCATCAGTGTGTAGTCTTATCAACTAGGGCTTTTTGGTATTTATGGTGGCAAACTGCATGTTGTTCTCCTATTTGAATCTCCTCTGAAGAGTGGCATCATGGGCTCATCAAAACAACTCTCAAATGATCTAAAAACAAAGATTGTTCAACATAGTTGTTCAGGGGAAGGATACAAAAAGTTGTCTCAGAGATTTAACCTGTCAGTTTCCACTGTGAGGAACATAGTAAAGAAATGGAAGAGCACAGGGACAGTTCTTGTTAAGCCCAGAAGTGGCAGGCCAAGAAAAATATCAGAAAGGCAGAGAAGAAGAATGGTGAGAACAGTCAAGGACAATCCACAGACCACCTCCAAAGAGCTGCAGCATCATCTTGCTGCAGATGGAGTCACTGTGCATCGGTCAAATACAGCGCACTTTGCACAAGGAGAAGCTATATGGGAGAGTGATGCGAAAGAAGCCATTTCTGCAAGCACGCCGCAAACAGAGTCGCCTGAGGTATGCTTTTGCCTTTTGCATACCTCAGGTGACTCTGTTTGTGGCGTGCTTGCAGAAATGGCTTCTTTCACATCACTCTCCCATACAGCTTCTCCTTGTGCAAAGTGCGCTGTATTAGGCACTTAATAATCCCGCCCCCTGCTGACAACGTCCAACCATCTGTGTCTCACTGTTATCAGAGGCACACTGCTGCTGCTGCAGCTCAGCCAATCAGCTCTCCCTTCACTCCTGCCCTGCCTCTAAACCCATACATCACCCACTTGTACAGTCTCTAATGTGTGATCAGAACTACTTTTTGGGGTTCAAAACTCATATATTTACATTAACTCTGAGTTAGTACATGATGAGGCAGTAAAACACTTAAATATGCAACACACACACACACACACACACACACACACACACACTTCAGGCCAGTCACACACAGCACTGAGGTAATTATGGGAGGTCGTTTCATAAATAGGTGATACAGAATTTTGAGTTAGTTCGTCACAGAGCTGGGCTAATGTCTGCTGTATGATGGCTCTGGGCGGCGTATGTGTGGGTCATACCCTCTCTCTGGAGAATGCCAGCTGGCAGTGAGACAGCTTATGTAAAGTAGCCCTTTTCACTCTCTCTCTCTCTCTCTCTCTCTCTGTGTGAAAAAGTGAAGAAATCACATGGGGCTCAGGCGTTTTGGCCTTTTTTTTGCCCCCTTAGGGCAACAAGCAGGGATATAACAAGGGACACATTGACTTTTGGGCAATCAAAATTAGAAAAACACTTTTATTGTGCGACTGAATGAGTAACAAAATGTCATTAGTTATTGTACGTCAAAACAATGACTAATTTATTTTAATGCAGTTATTTTAAGCTGGATTACTTACATGTTCATGAAGTTCTTTTCAGAAAATCACTCTCACATAAAGAGATCTCTACACTACAGCTCTATACTGCCTAGTTCCGGTTCCTTTGAGTATGAGCCGTTTAAGGGCTCTGTCACTTTAAGGCAAATAAGCTGTTGCTGGCCATGCCCCATGTTCACGCTGAGCATTTACCACATGTCAGTGGCAAAACACAAACAAGCTAGTTCATGCATAAATGTGAAAGAAGAACAAAACTCATCTGCTGACTTGCCACGGACAGTAGGTACAGATCCCTCCCTCAGAAGAAGTCTGTTGACTTATCATTGTGCTGTGTACTGCCTGAGGTTCTCAACCAGCAGACCAGAATAGCATATCTTCAACTGATTTAGTTAGTGTGGCTCTAGTGGCGGGTGATGGGTAAAGGGTGGTGCCAGTGTGGTTCTATGCATGTTTCCTTTTATTGTGACATCACAATAAGGGAGCAAAGTGAGTTTGGCATAATATGTCCCCTTTATTGTTGCACCTGGCCCAACCCTCGATTGGTACTGATAGGTAATCACCCTAAAAAATAAAAAAGTCCTCAAAGCTACGAAAAACAATTGGAATTATTTAGTCACCTTAAATTCAGACTTTCAGTTAACAGCTGTGCTGAACTCATAAAGAGTTAATTACTTTTAAAAAATGACTTTAAGAAATGAAAGTCAGTCAATTTTTGTAGAACAAAAAATGGGTGTCCAATCTTCTGGTAATGATTGGTACAGAATTTTACATTCTGTCCTCTTGTCTTCTCTTCTATGTTCTAGTTTTCTTCCCATTGGCGTTACCATCGGTTCTGGAAGGAGGTGGACCTGCCTGACTGTGAGGCAATCCCTGCTCCAGTCCCACAGGGGACTGGGAAAAAGAGAGAAAAAATGAAGGGAGAGAACAATGATTATTCTTTTTCAGCGGTAATGAAAACCAGGTGTGCCTGTACGCAAGCCTGTGTGTGTGGGTCTGTGTGTGTTTCTGTTTATATGTGTGTTTCTGTGTGTTTCTGCATGACTCGTGTGGATTTAATGTGTGTGATTTACAGTGTGTAAACAAACTGACAAAATAACAATCATTACGATAATTCTGGAGAGCAGAGGCTCAGATCAGAAATGATAGGCCGCCAGCGCGAGCCTCGATTCTTACCCATAAACTGAGTTGCGCGAGTGAAGCGCTCTCCAGAGCTCAAGGCTGTCATTACCATCTGCCTCTCGCACAAATAATGCATTCATTTTCAGTGAGCGTCACAGAGATCCGGCCTGTGATGTGGTGGTTCGGTGCGCATTCTCCACCATGAACAACATGGCTGTGCATCTGTCTGGACGAGGCTCAAGATGCTGCACTGACATGTCAAAAGCAATGGAAAAGAAATGAATATTGTGTTGCATGAGTTTGGCTAGATCATATCAGCGCTGTCCTATAAAAATAACACATCTCCATTTTTGTCAATTTTTAGTTTACTACATCCTTTACACTGTGCCAAAATTTCTTGATAAATGGACCAATAGAAACTCTTCAAAATGACCTGAAATAAACTCTTTTTTACATTGACTTCCATTGAAACTTGACAAGGTTTTTTAGCTTTCCTGTAAAGTTGCTGTTTGGAGAAAATTCTTTTTTATTGGACCATTGGACAGCAACGATAAATAGAGTAATTTACTCCAGCAGTCTAAAGGGTTGCCACCATGATCATGAGATCGCTGGTTCGAATCCCAGTCATGCAGCTTGCCATCAGCTGCCGGAGCCCCGAGAGAGAGCGCACAATTGGCCTTGCTCTCTCTCTCTGGGTGGGTACAGTAGATGGCGCTCTTTCCCCTCGACACTCCTATAAAAAAAACACATCTCCATTTTTGTCGATTTTTAGTTTACTACATAATTTGAACAGACAAACTGTCCCTTACACTGTGCCAAAATTTCTTGATAAACGGACCAATAGAAACTCTTCAAAATGACCTGAAATAAACTCTTTCTTACATTGACTTCCATTAAAAGTTTACAAGGTTTTTTATCTCTCCTGTAAAGTTGCTGTTTTGGAGAAAAGTGTTTTTCATTGGACCATTGGACAGCGACGATATGGAAGCTAAAAAATGCTGCACAGAGCACCGAGTAATTTAGTCCAGCAGTCTAAAGTGCTGCCACCATGATCATGAAATTGCTGGTTCGATTCCTGGTCATGCAGCTTGCTGCCATCAGCTGCCGGAGCTCCGAGAGAGCACAGTTGGCCTTGCTCTCTCTCTCTGGGTGGGTACAGTAGATGGTGCTCTTTCCCCTTATCACTCCTAGGGTGATGTCGATCAACACAAGATGTTGTCTGTGAGCTGATGAAAAGAATGTAGTGCTACTTCTTTATTTCTGCTGTTTATGTGTGATAAAAAGCAATTGTTAACTGTGTTGAAAGGCTAATAAACTGATACAAACAGTCCTTTTTTTTAAATGTTAACTAAATACCTTATGTAAGTAAGACCTTGTGAAAAAAAGACTACACACTGATGGTGAGTTAGTGCTAGGGGACTTAATGGGTTAAGTCAACTTCCAATCAATGTAACTTTAACATATTACAGTGGTGTTACATTTTAGTAGCTACATAGCTAACTACCTAAGTTTTCTGGTGCACATTAAATGACGCAGAAAAAAAGTAACAAAAAAAAAAAAAAAACACTGCACAGCTGTGCATGAGGTTGCTAAACCTGCAGTGGGTTCCTCTTTTAAGTTTTGGTTCCTCCCAAGGTTTCTTCCTCTCAGTTTGAGGTAGTGTGTTTCGCACTGTTGCTTGGTGCTTACTTAAAATAAGCTTGGAAATGCATAGTTTAAAACAGTACTGAAAAATAATGGGCAACACTTTACAATAAGGGGACATTAATTAAAAGTGCCTACTACAGAATATCTCAACTTATTATCCAGTTATTATTATTATTACAACTTTCATAAGGATTAAAATACCGTAACGATTAATAATGTCTTAAATAGTGTCAATTAATGATTAGTTGAGGCATTTAACAATGTTTATTTTTGTTTTAAAGCTGACTTATGTTAGTTTTGGATTTAGGGCCCTCTCTGGTGAGAATGGGTAATTGCACCGGGTATGTGAAAGAATAATTGTAAACTGAGACAGAAACTTCACTCCTTCGTTTCTATTTTTTTTAATACGGCTGAATGAGATTCTGTGCTCTGAGTTTCCCTCTTCTGAAGTCTCCATTGGTCCACCAGCCGCTCATGTTCAGTAAAACTGAGGCTGTACGTGTGACGTAAGTATGTAAAGACGCGAGATGTGGCCAGAAGAACTCCCATTAAAAAAAGAAAAACACTGAAATTATCATTTTTTTATTATCATAACTAAATCAAATGATGAAATTCCCACTTAAATGTTAAGTAAAAATACTTTCATTTGGATCTGAGACTGGCATGAGTACTATGTCATCTATGTCATTCCAAATATGCCAATGCTGAGTCTCACCACATGAACCTGGCCAACAGGAAAAGCCCTCCTGAGTCTCTCTCACATTGTGCACATAGCTGAGCAGCTCGTAGGAAGACACTGTCATGCTGTGTCTGACTGGAGATGATTTATTTTTATTTTATTTTAAGCGTTATAATATAATAATTTATATGATATCCATTGAAGTAATGTTTATTAAAACCTAAGTTAATTAGATGTAAAACATTTAGTTATTATTCCTAAATTGTAAGTTACATTTACTGTATTGTTGTTTTTGTCTTTCAATTGCTTTGCACAAAAAGTTACTTAATTTCGGTATTTCAGTTCAAAATGTGAAACATTTATATATATATATATATATATATATATATATATATATATATATAGATGTATATATATATGTATTACTACATATACTACAGAGTAATCTATTTTAAGCGTTTATCTTTTTTATTGTTGATAATTATACCTTACAGCCAATGAAAACCCCAAAAAATTAGTGTCTCTGAAAATTAGAATATTACACTTACTGTACAAGATCAATTGGCACTTCTGGCAGTGTGGGCAGTGTGCCAAGTCCTGCTGGAAAATGATTATGGCTTATAGCCAATAAAAACACAAAAGAAATCAGTGTCTCAGAAAATTTGAATATTATCTAAGACCAATTGGTACTTTTGGCAGTGTGGGCAGTGTGCCAAGTCCTGCTGGAAAATGAAATCTGCACCTCCATAAAAGTTGTCAGTAGCAGAAGGAAGAAGCATGAAGTGCTGTAAGATTTTGTGGGAAAACAAAACTGCACTGACTTTAGACTTGATACTAAAACACAGTGGATCAACACCAGCAGATGATGGACGTGTCTCTCCAAACAAACCATCACTGATTGGTGGAAACTTCACACTAGACCTCGAGCAGTTTGGACTGTGTGTCTCTCCACTCTTCCTCCAGACTCTGATCCCTTGATTTACTAATGAAATGTAAAATGTACTGATGATCAGTGATGGTTTGTTTGGAGAGACATGTCCATCATCTGCTGGTGTTGATCCACTGTGTTTTATTATCAAGTCTAAAGTCAGTGCAGTTTTGTTTTCCCACAAAATCCTACAGCACTTCATGCTTCTTCCCTGTGCTACTGACAACTTTTATAGAGATGTGCATTTCATTTTCCAGCAGGACTTGCCCTCATATAATATTAAACATTTTCTGAGATGCACTATAGTAGTTACAGAAGTCTTTTATACACAAGTTAAATAATTAGGATATTATGAAATTAGAAAAGTTTACTAATGATTTTAAAGACAGTAGTGATGTTACCTTTTACAGTGTTTTATGAAATCACAGACAGACAGATGCACATGTGCAAAATCCATCCTAATCAGGCTGGATGAAGTTTCTCTTTGTTTGTTTCTGGCTGCAGCAGTGGGCAGTGATCTTTCACACGTATCTGTGGCTGAGCCTGGGGCTGCGGAGCATCTGGACTCATGGGCGTGAGATGTGTGCTTTGTGTGTGTTTTTTGGGGGACTGCTCGCAAAGCCGCTTGTCAAGCGGTGCGCACCAGATGGGGGCGAGAGGAGCCAAATTCAGGGGTGTGGGTCTGTAAACCCACCCACCACCCCCAAAAACACCCACCCCTACCCTTACCCTGCTCTTTTCTTTCTGTACTGTTCTGGGCGGGTGGGTACTGTTCAAAGATCTCAGTTTGAATAGTACAGTATATGTGCCCACAAATATTCAACTAACTCAAAATATCCAATTTCACGTAAAACAGACTTCAACACAAATCATTTGAGTTCAAACAACGTATGGGTTTACAGTGCAGAGAGTAACAGCAGCAGAGATCAGGTTTTCCTTTATAAAGGAAGTCTTCTTTTAAAGTGGTACCGAACATTCTGCATGATTCAAAACATCTTTTACAAATAAAAAAACTTGTTGAAAAGTGTGGTGTGCAAAAGTATTCAGCACCCTGTCTCCACCAGCTTTGCACATTTAATGACCAGCAAATTTTTGCCCATTCTTCTTTGCAAAACAGCTCGAGCTCAGTCAGATTGGATGGAAAGCGTCTGTGAACAGCAGTTTTTTTAGTTCTTGCCACAAGTTCACATGAATATGTTTTGTTTTAAACCATTCCACTGTAGCTCTGGCTTCATTTTTAGGGTCATTGTCTTGCTGGAAGGTCAATCTCTTTCCCAGTCTCAAGACTTTTTTTTACAGCCTCCACCAGGTTTTCTTCTTCCATGATTGCCTTGTATTTCACTCCATCCAGCTTCCCATCATCTCTGACCAATGTCCCAACTCTAAAGAGAAGTCCCTGCTGAAGAGAATGAGCCCAGAGCATGATGCTGACACCACCATGTTTCACAGTGAGGATGTGAGGTGTGTTCGGAGTAATGTGCATTGTTAATTCTCCGCCACACATAGTTCATTTGTTTTTGCATTTTGGCCAAAAAGTTCAATTTTGCTCTCATCTGACCAAAGCATTGTGTTCCCAACATAGCTTTTGTCAAACTGCAAATGGGAATTGTTTATGGTTTCTTTTAACAATGGCTTTCTTTTGTCACTCTTCCATAAAGACCACATTTGTGCAGTGCATGACTAATAGTTCCTGTGGTCAGATTTCCCCACCTGAGCTGTGGATCTCTGCATTTCGTCCAGAGTCACCATGGGCCTCTTGTCTACATCTCTGAGTAGTGCTCTTCTTGTTCAAGCCTTTTCTTGGTTGGTTCCATTTCTGGATAATAGATTGAACATGGCTCAGTGAGATGTTCAAAACTTAAAGCTTGGGAAATCTTTTTTTTATAGCCTAAGCCTGCTTTAAAAACTTCTTGTTCACCACAGAGTCCAGACCTTAACTTCATTGAGAATCTTTAAGATGTGCTGGATGGAGAAGAGCTGCTTTGTGCAGTGGTCAGACTTTTCCATCATCAATGCTGCTGCAACACTGGATTAAAATACATTTTGTGACGTTGCAGAAGCTTATCGAAACAATGCCACAGTGAATGCTTGCTGCAATCAAAGCTAAAAGTGGTCCAACCAAATATTAGAGTGTTTTAGCTTTTTTATTTTTACATATTTTTATTTTTTGGCCGGGTATTGTATGTGAACTTAAGCTAAAATTCCCCCTACTAACTTTTTTTAGCTTTGTTGAAATATGTAAAGTCTAGGAACAAAGTATAAACAATTAACATTCACACCAAATATACAACACAGTGTTTCCTTAATACACTCAATACACTCTTCTAAATTACACACATGTGTCTCTCTCTCTCTCCTCCCTCTCTTTCTCTCTCTCTCTCTCTCTCTCTCTCTCTTTCTCTCTTTCTGTACTCTCTACTCAGGCCCAGTTTGTTTTACAGAGAGGGGAGAGGTTAGACAAGCCAGTGAGACAGGGGGTGTGGGGAAAGAGAGAGAGATAGAGCGAGAGAGAAAGAGAGAGAGAGAGAGAGAGAGAGAGAGGTAGTGGTCGGGGCCATATAAATCCACCCGAGCACACAAACCAGGCTTTATCCTGCCAGTGTGTCCCGCGCAGTGCACGTTCTCGGCCACAGGAAACCCCTAAACCCTCCCAGCCCTCGCACGGCTCTCGCACGGCTCTCGCACGCCCAACACTCCACACACACACTCACACAGAGAGAGAGAGACAGCAGCTCACTCACAAAGGAGGATGGCCACGAGGAGAATGAATGAGATGTGGAGAAGGATGGCTCTGGCTTTGGTCCTGTGTGTTCTGCTCTTCCACAGTAAGTAAACAGGCCTACTATATATATATATATACATATATATATATATATATATATATATATATATATATATATGTATATATATATATATTTTTTTTTTTTTTTTTTTTTTGCAAAATATGTGCAATTTTTTGGGCTCATTCCTTCTGATTCAAGGCAATTTCTTTTGTTCCTTAAACTTCTTTAAATTTCCTTGTAATTTTGGAATAATATGCTGAGCTTGGTTTGTGGTTTGGCTTGGTTTTCTGCGGATCAAAGTTAGATAAATTAGGGCAATAGTGACTTTTTGAGAATTTTTGACAGGTTTTTGAAGCTAAATAAAATAAAAAAAGAATTGGTGTATAACTTTGCATTTATTATTTTATTTTCCTCATGTATTAAAGTAAAAAAAAAGGAATGTAATTGGAATAAATTTTAGGGAAAATGAAAAAATATATATATATTTTTACGTGATTTTTATTTTTAATTTTCTCTCCAAATTCGGATCCAAATTTTTATCCAAACAAGTTTGTTACAACATGCAAAATTGGATAATTAGAGATTCTTGTAATCTTTTTTTCGTTTGTTTTCCTGGCTTGAAAAGTGAACATTTTGAAATTTTTTATCTAAAATGTAAAAAAAAATAAATAAATAAATAAAAAAAAATGTATCTCCTTGACCCATTGTGGGCATTGTAACATATGTCCACACCTTAGCAATCCAGTTATGCATATATTTTTTACCCACATACACCCCTGTATTATGTAATGTTTCAATTAGCACAGTTCAGTTTATTTAACCTTAAACAGACCCTATAATAGAACCCTGTGGGACTCCACAAGATATGCTAGAACAGATATAAACGGATTCCAGATGTTTATTAGTTGTTCATGCATTAAAATTATTTTTCTAATATCAGAACTAATCATAAATATATAAATAGTGTGTTTTAAAAGTGGTTTGATGTGGTGAAGATGAAAGATAAAGATGTTTGTTAGCAGTTCTCCATGTTTGTTCAGAAGATGCACAAAAATATGATTTTTTTATTCAAGTTAAACAGAATATTATAAGCTTCTTTAACTCTAGTTCTTTAACTGATTTCTTTATATTTGTTTGAATTTATTTATATGCTAAAATTAAAAAAAAGTGTTTAATTCAATTCTTAGTCTTGTAATATTAAATATTTAGACTATATTTAAAGGGTTTGTAGCAGTGTGTTTAAAAAGTTAGCGGGAACCTGAAACAAAGAGGCCGCCTGGCGTGGAGTGGAAAGTTGCCGTTGATGGTAATTATGGAGTATATCCTCCTCTCTGACTGGGTGGACTGGGTGGAGCAGACAGGGCAGGCGTATGAGCTGAACGGGGGTGTGTGTGTAAGTGTGTGTGTGTGTGTGTGTGTGTGAGTAGGAGCAGCAGCGGAGGGATGGAAAACACGAGACAGTAAAACATCGTTTTTTCGGGTTTTTTTTTTTCTCTTCGCTCTTTCACTTTTTCCACAACTTCCATATGTTTTCCTCTCTTACCAACGATACTTTCTGAGCGGATCACGTTTTACAGTGGCTTTGTGTTGATTCTGCCCCACAAAAAGATGTGATTCAGTGATTCAATGATTCACTGATTCATTGATTCAGTGATTCAGTGAATCATAGTGTGAGTTTGCTGCTTCATGCTCGTGTAAGGAAGGAGAAAGGAGTGTTTATAGTGGGCGTTTGATTGGCTGAGGGAGACTGTGTGTATGTTTTTGTGGCAAAAGGAAGGGAAGTGAGCGCATGTGTGTTCTGATTTTACTAAGAAAAAGTGATGTTATGAAATAATCACTTAAAATCACTTCAAATAATCACTTAAAATAATAAAAATAAGAATAAAATGTCTTTTTATGGCACTTTTCACAAATGTAATGCAGCTCAACATAAGGTAGTGGAACAATAACACAATAACGAACAATATAACAATATATAAACATATATATTTTACTCCCATGTAGTATTGTTTGTGTGTTATATGTTTTTTTTTTTTTTTTTTCAAAAGGCTATGCTTAGTAAATAAGAAGTTGTTCTTAATGATTTGCCTGGTAAAATAAAGGTTAAATAATAAAATAGAAACAGAAAAAAACAAGTGACAAAAGTATATAAACAAATGTATAAGATACAGCAAAGAAAAGGTGATGTTCTTAATAAAAAATATATATATTATATGTATAAAAATACTTTTTATAGCACTTTTCATACATATAATGCAGCTGAATGTTTCCTAACATAAGGTTATAGACAAAAAAACACAATAATGGACAATAGAAACAGAAAAACTACGAACAAAAGTGTATAAACAAATGTAACAACATACAGCAAAGAAAAGGTGATGTTAATAATAAAAGAATACGAATAAAATACGATTTATAACACTTTCGATACATATAATGTAGATCAATTCCTCCTAACATAAAGTTATAGACAAAAAAAAACACAATAATGGACAATAGAAACAGAAATACTTTTAACAAAAGTGTATAAACAAGGGTAATAAGATGCAATAAGACAAGAGAAGACAAGACAAGATAGAGGGAGGGAATTAACAATATTACAGCGCCACAGAAATGAGACAGATATGTGAGGAATGTATACAGAACAATATATACAAACTCTATACAGATATAGAGTATATAAAATACTAGAAAAAATGTTGTAAAAACTCTAAGATTAAATATTTGAAAAATATTTTAAAAAATTAAAATGTCCATTATGTACAGTACCAGTAAAGGTTTAGAATGTTAAGTAAGTACCACTTTAAAATAAGACTACCTTTATAAAGGGTTTATAAAGGGTTTACAATTCGTTTATTAATGGTTACTAATTAGGTTGTAAATGCCTTCAAATCATTAATAATCAGTTATAACACATACGTAGAAAGGGCAACAATGACCTGTTCTTTTCCAAATAGTGAACCCACAGCCATCTATATTGTTGCCCTTTCTACATAGGTGTTATAACTGATTATTAATGTTTTAATATTTTAAGGCATTTACAACCTAATTAGTAACCATTAATAAACTAATTGTAAACCATTTATAAAGCCTTTATGAAGGTAGTCTTATTTTAAAGTGGTACCAGTGTTTTATATTTTAGATTCTTCAAAGTAGAAACACCTCTTGCTTAGATAGAGACAGTTTTGCACATCTTGGCTGTATTTTCTCAGTCAGCTTTATGAGGTAGAGTCTCTTGGAATTCAGGCTTTCAGTTAACAGCTGTGCTGAACTTGTAAAGAGTAAATACTTGAATTTCTTGCTTCTTAATAAAGTGTTTGAGAGCATCAGTTCAGTAAAGTTAGTAGTGAAGAGGTAGAGTTACAGGTATGCAGTGAATAGCTGTTACTCTATATTTATAGAGTAATGTTCTAAAACGTATCAAAGCAAGAATGGGTTAAATATGCTTGTTGGTGAAGGTGAGAGCAGGGCAGCTAGCAGTGCCACTGCTGTAATTACAGGGTGAGGTCTGCTCTGGACACTGCTCTACATGTGAGGCCCGGGATAACAATTTCTGCCCAAATCCTAAATTGGTGGCTAGAGACTGAGTAGAAGAAGGTCTTGGAAGAAGACCTGGCACTGTTATTCTCATGGAAACACCATCACCATCACACTACCATCCATGCTACTGGTGGAGGAAAAATCAGCTCCAGTTTATACTGGGAAAATGGTTTTATTGCTAAGAGACCATCAACAAGAAAACACACATACTCACAGCAAGAACTGGAGGGCTAGAATTTCAGATTTAAACAGTTAAATGTTATTTTCCCTTGCTCCTATGACCTACAACAATAATTTATTGTCTCGATGGACATTGAATTCTGCCATGATTTGATCAGCCGTGGTTTTATGTTTTTTTTTTGGATACAATCCGGGTTAGCACAAGAACATCCCTCTCTTTCAGACAGCTTCCTCTTACAGCGTCCACAGTTAATCCTGTTGGATGTGGTTGGTCCTTCTTGGTGGTATTATATGCTGACATTACCCTGGATACCGTGGCTCTTGATACATCACAAAGACGTCTTCCTGTCTTGGTCACAGATGCACCAGCAAGACGTGCACCAACAATTTGTCCTCTTTCGAACTCTGGTATGTCACCCATAATGTTATAGTGTGCATTGCAATATTGCAGTAAAACTGTGCTTTTACCCTGCTAATTGAACCTTCACACTCTTACAGCTCTTACTGGTGCAATAATGTGCAATTAATTGAAGATTGGCCACCAGGCTGCTCCAATTTAGCCATGAAACCTCCCACACTAAAATACTACTACAGGTGTTTCAGTTTGATTGTGGAACCCCTGTGTAGCTGATGCTGATTCAGGGGTGCAGAACATGCCATTTATGCACATTTATGCAAATAGATTGTGCCAGGAACCAATAGGAAGTATGTGTTGAATATTTTTGTGTCCTGATTTTAGCTGACTCCACCCTCAGCTCAAATTTCAAAAAGGTTCAAATATGCAAAGGGTAGTTTGGGAGGGGCTCTGGATGATGTATGGGTTTAGAGGCAGGGCAGGAGAGACAGCCGATTGGCTGAGCTGCCTCTGATAGTAGTGACGAGATGCAGATGATTGGATGTCAGCAATTGTGATGCGTCTGTGTACCAAAGTACACGAGCACATAATCTGCAGAGTTTGGGAGGGGCACTTGGTGATGTATGGGTTTAGAGGCATATAGCACAGTTGAACATGAGATGGCGCTGCAGAGGCAGAAATGACTGCAATAAAAGCATTTTTTAAAGGTTAGAAAATTATTATAAAAATTTCAAGCAGGACTTGTATGTTTTTTTACTTCAAACGAACACATTTCAGCTATTAATGGGAAAAAAATGGTTTAGGCTTTTTTTTTTTTTTAGCTCTTTTTCTTTTTTGATATTGTTGATTTAACTCCAAAGACATATATTGTGGAGTATATAAAGAATTGAAATCAGTACTTGACTTTGTTTTTTGTGTACAGAAAACACTTACACTCTTCTACACACTTACACACACACTTACACAGCACACATTCTGACTACTAATTACATTTTCAAGGTAAAACACAAATTTAATTATGCAGCCACTCGCCACCCACCCCAACACAACCCCCTCCCCAACACAACCCCTCGGTATGACCCTTGAAAAACCTGCTCACAGCATGGCTGAGTGTGTGCATGACATCTAACGTAATCTAATGATAATGTGGCCTAGATTCCTCTAGTAGATGCCCTCTCAAACGTTAAACCAATTAGGAGTACCTACTTAGAAGTGCCACTCGTACAGTACCACACAACTGTAGTCAAACTGTAAAAAAAAAATGTATTTATTTATTTATTTATAGGCATAATGGGTGTGTCCTCCATTCCTAACTCACCATCAGTGTGTAGTCTTTTCAACTCAAGCAGAACTACCTTCCCAACTAGTCCTAACCTTTAAAAACACTTTTATTGTGATAATTTGATAATTTGCCTCTGCAGCGCCCTCTCAGGTTCAACTGTGCTATAGGCGTGGATGATGTTTCCGTGTACTTTGGTACGCAGACACAATATCACAATATGCAGATCAATAATCAATCAATAATGACTGCTGACTATCACTATCAGAGGCACACTGCTGCTGCTCAGCCAATCAGCTCTCCCTTCTCCTGCCCCACCTCTAAACCTATACATCACCCAGTGCCCCTCCCAAACTACCCCTCCCATTTTTTTTTGGCCTTTTTTTACATTTGAACTGAGGGTTGAGTCAGGGGGTTTAGTGACTGAGAGTAATTATTTTATCCTTTCATTGATAAAGAAAATGGTAACTTGCTCCTATAGCCTACAACACACCAGCCTTGCTATAAACCATTAAGTATATAAGTATTATAAATATAAAGTATAGCTGACTACAAAAGAGAAGATAGCACAGGGGGGCAAGACTACACACTGATGATGAGTTAAGAGTTAAGGACATACTTTACTCCTATACATATATATTATTTATGCAAATAAATTGCACCAGAACCCAAAGTAAAGATGTGCGAAATGTTAACTTTTAATGTAATCTTTTTTTTATCTTTTTTATTTGCTTTATTTTTTTAGAGCACAAGGTGCACAATGATTAGCAATATTTAATTGTTTTTTCCTGAAGTATGTTTTACTGCTGGATATTAGGTAAGACACATGGATTTTACTTTTAAAAATCACACAAAAAAACATGTCCAAGACATCAACTTTACAGGATAGCAATAAAACCTTCTTAATTTTTAATGGACGTCAATGGAAAAATCTTTATTTCAGGTCATTTTGTAGAATTCCTATTGGTCCTTTCAAACTAAAATTCCATAAAAATGTTGATTTTCTTTGGACAGCAATGGTATAAAAGTGATGCCCAAAAGTCCTACAAACAACAGATTATCCTTTAAAAACAGCATCCTAAAAGGGTTCTGAAGCTAAAGGAAGGCCACGCCCATCCGAGTTTAAACCTGCAGGCTATCACATATGACCGTTCTCACTATTCTGTTACATTGTTGACACTCCTGCAATTTGCACTGAAGTGAGAGATTTAGCTTAGCGGTGATCAGTTCAGAATCACTTTCCAACCAAACATGTGGTAAAAATGACTGGGTTAACCCTTTAATTCCCTCAACAAGAAGAAAGCATTGATTTTATTATATTTTTATATTTGTATGGGCAAAAATACAAAAACACTTGGGGGCACTTCCTCAAGGTTTAAAACCTTGTTTGGTTCTTGGAGTAGAACACAGAATTTTGAATAAAGATTTTAACTTAAAGGAAACTATAGTGTAGAACTAGATTTAACCCCTGCCTATACAGTATAAACATCTACCAAATGTTTAACGCTTTATAATAAAATCAGGTCAAAATTTGATTCATTTTAGATATTTTTATCTTTTTTGCAAACTCTACCTCTGCTAAATAGTAGACATGGCACGACTTTTAATGTTTAAAAAACGCTTTTATTGTGGTGATTTCCACCTCTGTAGCGCCCTCTCTGGTTAAGCTATGCTATAGGTGAGGATGATGTGATGTGATGTACTTTGATCAGTCAATCAATAATACCGTCCCCCTGCTGACGTCCAATCACTGCTGCTGCAGCTCAGCCAATCAGCTCTCCCTCCTGTCCTGCCTCTAAACCCATACATCACCCAAGTGCCCTTCCCAAACTACCCTCTCATTTTTTATCCTTTTTTAATTTTGAACTCACTGTAAATCAGCAAAAATCAGGGGGTTTAGTGACCCTTTAACATAAAATATGAAAGCGGTGACGCCCACCAGTTTAAAAGGAAGTGCTCTTTTGGCCACGCCCCCACACAAAATAAGGTCTCATTGGAAAGGATATAATATATAAAAAGAAATATTCATTAAAAAATAACTAAATATCTCAATAAATAGAAAAAAAATTCTAAATGAATCCAGACTCAGACTCCAGTGTAGTACGACAAGAACATGTATCTCCAAAACATCTGGATATTCTGCACAGTCCTTTCAGATTACACTACCTCAGCCATGGCGTAAAGCCTGGACAGCATAAAGCAAATACCGATCTATATAATCTATATAATGCTAAAAATGAGGTTATTTGAGTTGTAATACCATATTTTAGAGCTATATAGTATCATTTATTAGATAAAAATTGACATTTTATAGCTATAAATGAAACAAATGACCTATTACATAACATTACGTAACATTGTTATTATTATTATATAATCTATACTGAAGAATCAGTAAAGAAATCAGTAGATTTCTTAGTGCTAGCAGCTTAGAATCAGAGCCAAAATATGAAACAAAAAGGAGAAAAAAAAAACAGAGCTTGGGTCTCATAAATCGCCTTCAAATTTAATGAGTTATGTTCAGAGTAGGGCAGCTGCTTGTAATTATTGTATTTTTTTATGCAACGTTACTGGAAATTATGTGTTTTTGTTTAATTTTGTTATGTGAACATGCCCTGTTCACACACTTCTAGTGCTTTTTTTTTTTTTTTTTTTTTTGGTTTTGAATAATAATTTTTCATTTATTATATATATATATATATATATATATATATATATATATATATATATATATAATATATATATATTTACATATATATATATGCTTCCGTCTGCCCTCTGCCAGGCTTTTTTTTTTTTTTTTTTACTTTTTAACAACCATGTTGGCTTACTTGTGACTATATGGATTTCATTGATGAATTCATTTTATTATTATATTAATTATTAATTATATTGCATTTAAAAAACATAGCTTGAGCCCTCCACTGTAAACCCCCAATGAGTATAAATAAATTTAGTCTGTTTTACGGAAATGTATGGAATATCTCCAAACATAACTTAACAATATTCACCTTTGAACTGAGATCTTTGAGTTGAATCAACTTATAACAACTGAGCTAAACTGTTGTAGTTTGGAAGGGGCATTGGATGATGTATGGGTTTAGAGGCAGGGCAGGAAGGAGAGCTGATTGGCTGAACTGCAGCAGCAGCAGTGTGCCTCTGATAGTGGTGAGATGCAGATGGTTGGACGTCAGCTTGGGGGGGGGGGGGGTTATTATTGATTGACTGATTTGCATATTGTGATGTTGTGTCTGCATACCAAAGTAAGCACAAAGACACATCTTCCTGGCCTATAGTACATTGAACCTGAGAAGGCGCTGCAGAGGTGAAAATTACCACAATAAAAGCTTTTTTAAATATATTTTTTAAAGCAGAACTTGGATGTTTCATTACTTCTAATGACCCATTGTAGCTTTTTAACGAAAAGAAAAAATAGCTTAGGGCTTAGTAATATTATTTAATATAAATAATAATTTGACCTGTCTTGGCAAAAATGGATGGAGCTAGGCCCAATCACACCACAATCCATGATTACCATCCATCACTTAAATTCATTAAATAATTCATTAAATTTGCCATTGAAATGTAAAGTGAGTTAAAAAGTGAGTAGAGTCCTGTAGAGTCTTACAACCCATTTTTGGCCCATTTTTGGCCTAATGTCCACAAACAAGTCCTTATATAAGGAGCTATATAAGATATAAACTATAGCTAATGATCAAAAGTACAGGTGCATCTTTAAAAAAAATTATATCATTGAAAACTTACTTTATTTCAGTAATTCAGTTCAAAATCTGATCCCTTTAAAGCGTGTATTTCCTTTATTCTTGATGATTATGGCTTACAGCCAATGAAAACCCCAAAAAGTCAAGTCCTGCTGGAAAATGAAATCCGCACCTCCATAAAAGTTGTCAGTATCAGAGGGAAGAAGCATGAAGTGCTGTAAGATTTTCTGTGAAAACAAAACTGCACTGACTTTAGACTTGATAATATAACATATAAAATATCTTTTATGGAGATGTGGATTTCATTTTCCAGCAGGACTTGGCACACTGCCCACACTGCCAAAAGAGTGCCAATTGGTCTTATATAATATTCAAATTTTCTGAGACACTAATTTCTGGCTTTTCATTGGCTGTAAGCCATAATAATCATCAACAATAAAAGAAATAAACGCTTAAAATAGATCACTCTGTGTGTGTAATATATCTATATAATATGTACGTTTCACATTTCGAACTGAATTACTGAAATAAAGTAACTTTTCAACGATAATCATTTTTTTTTAGAGATGCACTAATATGTTTTTATAATCTGCTTTGGTGATTATATATTACATTACTGAAGGTTTAAGATGCTGAGACCTTGACTAAAGACACTATTAGCCAGTTTAGCCCCCCAAGTTTAGTCCCAATATAGAGCAGACATGATAGACATTTTTATTGGTCTGATAAAAACACAAAGCCAAGTCTTTCAGTGCAGAGCGGATGGGAACTTTTTAGAACCGCTCCGTTACACAAAGACGCACAGTCTCAACACAAAGAGGGCTGGAAGTCTGTGGCAGCAAGTGTCCATCTTCTACATGCCTTTACAGTGAAGAAGACACTTCTCTGTGATAGAAGCGAGACAGATGGCGGGGGACGGGGGCAATAAGCCTTTGCCGCTCTGCCCTATCTGTCCCTCTCTGAACAGGATCTGGAACATCTCTGGCCAACATAAACAAGGCCTGGAGATTGCCACTCATTTTCTCATGCCCTTCAGTTATGCAGTCCAGGGCCACGCCAGCAAAGCCAGTGTTAGCGTTAGCGTTAGCGTCACGTCATTTTATGTTCCCGAGGGTGTGGGACTGAGATGAGGTAACTTCAAGTTAAGCATCACTTCATCATTCCACTGTGGGCATGCTTCATCTCAGGGGACAGCTCAGGATATAGATAATTATAATTAGCGATGAATTAATGGCTCTAGGCTGCCAAGGAGGAGCTCATCACATCACAGAGACACTCACATATATGATTGGGTGGATTAAAAGAAAAAAAATATATATGATATTGTTGATTGATATACAATATGATGATGTGAAATATGCTGTCTCTAAAGTGGTGAGTAGAGTGGAGTAAAGTTTGCTTCGTTCAAGGAAGTTCTTGAATAACCAAAAGTAAGCAAACAGTGCCACGCCCTACACTGACATGCCAAAAGTGATGAGACTGGAAGAATTGCAAATTGATCATGAAGTGTAACCCAAGAGAGCGACTTGAGTCTTGCACCCGCGCCATTAAAATAGCGTCAGAGTTTAGAACTACAGCTACACTGATGGGTGTGGTGGTTTGGAAGTGAGATGTTTTCTGAGGTGTAGCAGCAAATACAGGAGCGCCACTGACTGATTAAAACCCTGACAACAGTCAATAGTCAGCCACCCAATCCTATCTTAGCTATGCAGCGTGCTCAGTGTGTGTGCACTCCCGCTTGTCACACACAAATAAACATGCTACAGTGCTCAAATTCAGCTTTTCAGATGTGTAAAAGCGCTGCCTTGTTAAATTATCAATGTGCCAAAGTCAGAGCTCACCTGGTTCTTAAAGGGAATGACACTTTATGCCCAAAACACACCTGTAATTAATTAAGAGAATTATTACATGACTTTTGCACATTCCAAGCCATGCAAGTCATATTTGTGCACCCACATGAAACCAAAGACACAACGACATGACATAAAATGATCATGATTCTTTGCCACGATAATGATGAGATCACAATTAATGGTTCCACTTCAAAATAAGACTACTTTTATAAAGGGTTTATACATGGTTTACAATTAGTTTATTAATAGTTACTAATTAGGTTGTAAATGTCTTAAAAATCATTAATAATCAGTTAATAAGCAAATACCAGTAATTATGGATGTACTGGTGTTTTGCTGGTGTTGTTCTTCACTGCAGGTTTACACCATTCTTTTGATTATAGCGCCACCACATGGAGTATTGAAGCATTAGTAAGTTTAGTTAGTGAAATTGACCGTCAAGTCTTTAAAATTTTATGGAATTTAAAAAAATCTATCGTAATTTATCGTGTTATATTGTGTCCAACCTCTACTCCTGCCCCATGGCATTTGGCATATCAGTGTATATAGTCAGTAATAAATAAATACAGTGTACATTGGCTGTGCTCATTTTCGCCAGCAACACAACACAACACAGCCCAGTTTAATCATCTGCACATGTGCAAGAACTCGTACTTCCAAAGAGCCGTAGATGTGACGTCAAGGGCGCTCACGGACCAAAGAGTCCATGTCAGCGTTTAGTTTGCTACAAACACTTAATGAACAACAGAAGGCCGTTTGTACCCCAGTCTCGTCTTTCTGCTGCTGCTGCTCTCTTCAGTCTTTAGTTCCCTGCTTCGCTGGTTCGTTGGGTGTAGGCGTTTATCAGAACGCAGGCTTTTCCCACAGCGCTGCACATTCATTCTGACTGAGAAACTCACATGAGTAACAACCAGCCCGTCCAAAGCACTGAGTCAAAACATTAGCGTGTAATTAGCCCATGGGTACACGCAACTCTGCTGCAAGTGGAAACTCTTAAAGCATCAGATTGGATGAATCTAGCACTTGCCTCATCAAAACAGGATTACAGCACCACAGCAATGACTTTTAACGAGCTACATTACAAGCTAAGCTACGCTAGCGCCTTGGTGCCACTCTGGTAGAGCTTCACAGGCAGCTTAGCCTACAGAGAATGAATGGATTGGGAAACAAAAGTACGAAAGTTACGGAAAGTAAATTTTCAAATATTATTTTACCTATCTGCTCAGATTCATTCTATTTGTTGATGTACATCTATTCCTGCATTTTAGGCCTGCAACACATTTTAATATAAATAAATAAAGCATTTATCACTTAGTTGTATTGCTATTAATTCTGGGACTGGTAATTCAGCTGAACTTATCCTGTGCAACCTTATCCTGAGGTAACTTTTGCTCTTTTTGTCCTGGGGCTGTCCTGATGAGTGCCAGTTCGTTCAGCTATTGCCGTTTGTGCTCATAATTTGTTTAATATTGGAACAAAACCATTTTTATTGTTTAAAAGTTTGAAAAAATAATGAAGGAACACATAAGGAATCATGTAGTAACCTTAAAAAATGTTAAACAAACCAAAATACTTATTATCTGGAGTGATGTTAACTCTTGATGAACTCTTGCTCTTCTTCTTCTTCTGGGGCAATCCTGATGAGGGCCAGTTCCATCATTAAAGTTTCTAATGTTTCTAGTAGTTCTTGCCATAATATGGATTATAGAACATTACTCTATAAATATTCACTATTCACTGTATACCTGTAACTCTGTACCTCTTCACAACTTTACAACTGATGTCAAACATCATTTTTCCTGGGGAATAAACAGCCAGAGGCCCTTAAACGCTGTAGTAAGCGCTGTAGTAATTGCCCTGGATAATTAATGTTCAGCGAGCAACACGACACAGGGGCAATTTTGCCTAATGTTCCATAATCGAAAACATAAGGTTGCATCCCTTTTCCCGCCTGTGTTCCATATGAACACCAGGACTTTCTCATGGCTGCCTTTCCCCCTTAACCACGGTGTTAAAAAAAAACCCCGGGGATTTGTTACGGTTAGCCAGAAAGACGGAAGAAGGCACAAACCCCAATCTCAGCTTTCTTTTGTGCATAGAGAAATACGAAATACGGGGGGAAAAAACCCTCCTCCTTCCCCCCTCACAAGCTCCCACAGTTTCCCGCTCTTTCCCAGCGTTTCCTGCATCCTCTGCTGTGGTTTTTTTTACTGGTTTTCCTCAAAGGAGTTTGTGTAGATTAAGCTCGCGATAAATCAAACATTTAGATATCCAGTTACGCAAGGCCTGGATGAGTCCGCCTGCTCATGTCAAGTTAAGACTAGGATCTTGGGTCTGTTCCACGGACATCTGCAGCCGTACAGTGTTGGGGTGCTGACAGCGTGTTGAGGAGTGGTGTAGTAGTGGGGGGAAGGGCGGCGGGCAGCTGGTATTTTAAGGGGAAGAAGAAGAATCCCACCCCTGCATTATATATGTGTGTGTGTGTTGGGGTACTTAGGAAACAAGGGTTTGAGTTACAACCTGAAACTATTTCAGGTTTCAGGACAAGATCTGCCGTGATCAGGAGGCCAACCATTCATCAAGCTCGAATTCTCAGCAGAGGGTCCATGTTCCAACTTAGGTGCTTATAGAAATAAGTTTCGTATGTTTAAATTGTTCACGCATTCCTTCGTTTCAGGGCTGTAAAGCGTTGCATTTACCTGTTTGTAATAAATAAATAAAAAATTAATTAAACTGTAAAAAATGTTTAGGCACTTTGGAGAACAAACAACCAAGGGCCCTGTTTTAGAAATCTGTAGGCGAGCCATTAACCGCACACCAAGCAGCTTAATTGAGGGCGTGTCAGTGTGTCTTTGCTATCATAACGTCTGGAAAAGTACACCAAGCACAGCTCAAAACATGCAAAAGGCATGTACTAATTCTCTTAAATCAATCAGCGTTTCACTTGCTATTCCCTTTTAAGAGCCAGGTGTGCTCTGACTTTGGCAGATTGCTATTTTAACAGATGTATATTAATAAATAAAATGTCTCGGGCAGATGAAGAGCTTTCTTTCCATAGTAATTGGGACATTGAGGTAGTCTCTCCATTCCCTGCTACATTGTTCAGAGCCAGCGTGCTCAAGACAACAGTGTCACATCCTGTGTGAGGGTTTGAAGGCATGAATAACATTCCTTGACTGATGGTAATGTGATTAACTCCTTCCCCCTGCTTTTATTTAGATAGTCGGGTCATGGCGGGTCATTGTGAAGCAAACATCTGCAAGCAGCTTGGCAGGGAATAAAAGTTTAGTAAAAGTTAATAAAAACATTATTAAAAACAGAATGTAATGGTTTGTACATCTCCTAGACCCATATTTGATTTACAGCAGACAATAGAACAGATCAGATATTGAATTTGAGACATTTTAATGTTTTTTCTAAACATTAACTCATTTAGAAGCTGATGGCAGCAAAGCACTGCTCTACAAAAGGCGGTAAAAGTAATATAGAAATGTGGTACTAATTAAAAACAGCTGTAATAGGTGTGAATTGCAACTGACAACTGACTAAAAGGACTTTAGGCCCTGTTTTAGAAATCTCCATACAAGTCGTCAACCATGAACTGTGCAGCTTGATTTAGGGCGTGTCAGTGTCTTTTCTATCGTAACGAAGGGGAAAGTACAGACCCTCTGCATAAAAAAACAGAATATTAAGATTGTACTGGAAATCACTGCTAGTGCTTTTCCAACCGTTTTGATTCACAAACTTACTGTTGAACTGGTTCGCCATGTTTCCACCAACAAAAGTAGGTCCTGGAACCAGACATTTTTTCATCATTTGCAGCAGGAACTGAATAATACTGGGTTCTTCAGTGTGAAACGTGACTGCTTCTGTTCACCGCCGCTTTGCTGTTCCACTAAAACTGGTAGAAATGTGGGCTGGTTCACTGAAAAGCATCACGGTTCTTATAAACCCAAATGGAACTGTTCCAAGAATGAGAGTTCTTTTGGTGGGAAAGTGCTATGCATGGGCTCAGCAATAAATCTTTTGTATATCTTGTATATCTTCTAAGATCTGACAAACAGGATCTAAGATCATCTGCAAACCTATTACTGACTGAAACATCCTTCCAAAACAAAGGACGTGAGACAGGAAGGCATGACGTGAAGTCTAAGTGGTTTCCAACACAAAGGGGCATTCAGTGCCTCCGTTAACCTCTGCTCGGCTGGGGTATTCAGGGTTAAGAAGTGTTTCGTGCACGCTGCGCCTCCACCCTGGAGGCATTTGACCCGTCGGGCCATCCAGAACATTCCACAGCCCCACATACCCATGAGCACGGGTGGAATTTGAGACCTAGCGTCCCTCCACCGCTGGTCCCTTACAGGACAATCCTTCCAGTAGAGTAAGAGGAAGCCATTGGTTTGTTGCCGCTGCCGCTGCTGCTGCTGGAACATCTGGAGCCGGGTTCGTGTTCGGGGTCGGGTTCGGGACCACGGCCAGGATGATGAAAGCCGAGTTGCTCTCTCGGGCGGCTTTGGGTGGAGCCGTGAGCCGAGCTCAACGGCCCGCAGACGTCAGGACGAGGGGCCCGGTCAGGGCCAGCTTTTAGCGCCGAGCACAGGGGCTCCCCGGAGACTTCCACATCTGTGGAGGCTGTGGAGGAACCCCTCCCTTGCTAGACGCCACAACACACAGCTGATTACAAGGCTCCGTTTTCAAACCGTTCCCTCAGTGCGCGAGCCTTTAATTCCTTTCTATGTCAGGGTTGTTTGTTTGTTATAGTTCTGCCGGTGCATTCCTCAGGTTAGATCCCCGAGAGAAGGCTTAACGGCGGGGTTAAGGGATTTGGATTTGATGGCTCTGATCTCTGGTGGTGGAGATAACCATCATGTATAGGGTGACGGCTGAGATTAAGGCTTTTTTTTATAGGTGGGAATAGAATGGAGAGCAAGAAAGTGTATCATGCTTGAATGGTGGATAATTGAGGAAAAAGTAAGGAATTACACATAAGCCTGGATATGTACCTTTAAAGTAATGTCATTAAAATTTTTATAAACATTTTTTAAGCTTTAAAAAGCACCTTTATTGCGGTAATTTCTGCCTCTGCAGCGCCTATAGCACAGGTTCAACTGTGCTATAGGTGAGGATGATGTGTCAATGTCAATCAATAATAGCGCCCTCC
The DNA here is from genome assembly GCF_023375975.1 of Astyanax mexicanus. Taxonomy (NCBI): domain Eukaryota; kingdom Metazoa; phylum Chordata; class Actinopteri; order Characiformes; family Acestrorhamphidae; genus Astyanax; species Astyanax mexicanus. Next base: position 4,835,148 of record NC_064420.1, on the reverse strand, counting down.
TGCTAATGTCCAACCATCTGCGTCTCACCACTATCAGAGGCAGACTCAGCCAATCAGCTCTCCCTCCTGCACTGCCTCTAAACCCATACATCACTCAGTGCCCCTCCCAAAGCACCCTTCTAATTTTTAGCCTTTTTAAATTTTAGTTGATGGTGGAGTCTGAGAGTTTAGTGCTCCTTTAAGTAGAACATAGATCTAAAATGCTAAAATAGAAAATGCTTAGAGCAAAGGGTGCTTGTTCTTATAGCCTACAACTAAGAGACCAGGCAGTAAATCATAATTTGCAATCTAGACGTATACCTAAGGTAGCTTGATTGTTGGAAATTGATGATCTTCATATACGTATAAGTTATTATAAGTGAAAAAAATTAAAAATGATGAGTTTCTTAGATTTTACACAATTGAAAAGCTCTGGAATATAATCAAGAGAAAGATGGATGATCACAAGCCATCAAATCACCAAACTGAACTGCTTGAATTTTTGCACCAGGAGTAAAGCAGCATAACGTTATCCAAAAGCAGTGTGTAAGACTGGTGGAGGAGAACATGATGCCAAGATGCATGAAAATGGTGATTAAAAACCAGGGTTATTACACTAAATACTGATTTCTGAACTCTTAAAACTTTCTGAACTTTATTAATATTAACTTGATTTCTTTGCATTAGTTGAGGTCTGAAAGCTCTGCATCTTTTTTGTTATTTCAGCCATTTCTCATTTTATGCAATGTTCATTTTACTCAAACATAAACCTATAAATAGCAAAATCAGAGAAATTGATTCAGAAATTGAAGTGGTCTCTTAATTTTTTTCCAGAGCTGTATAATTCATGAGCATGCTGGCTAGTGTTCAGCCTTACTCACAAGATAACACCTCACAATTTATGTGTCCACTAGGATTCCCAAACCATTCCTTGAGGTAATGCTTTATAATCAATTTGGATACAGTTATCCATTGACTTTTGGCACATCAGTGCATACTAATGTCAGCACATTGTTGGTGTTTTGTTGATCTTTTTCATGTTCTTTGGGATTTTGCAACACTGTGCTTTTAACAGGCCCAAATGCTCTGGACACTCAATCCCAGCACACATCTGGTCAATGACTTAATGTTGAAATGACGTGATTTACATCAGCTATGCGATTTCAACATCAGTTCAACAGCCATTGTTCACTGGGATATAGTGTGCATAGTTTGGATGTGTGAGAATGGGCTTTATAGCCCTCCAGCTTTATAGCTCCGCCCACATCCTGCATTATACCCTCAGATAAAATGGTACCATTCCATACCTTGAATGGTACAATAGCTTGACACTGCGGCAGAAATCCTGCAGGTTACAGATGCATTTTTTTACTTATAGGGACAGATGTGCACCATGACTGTTTATATCTTAAGGAAATTATTTTGTAGCCTAGGAAACACAGTGGTATTTTTTTTTACGCAACAGCCACGAGTATAAATGTTATTTTACGTAATGCAGAGGAGTGTGACACCAGCCCTCATTCACCATTAGTGTGTAATCTTGTGCACTTAATACCCAAGAGAAAGTCTCCCTTGTTGGCCAGACTCCACACTTATGGTGAGTGAGGGTTGGGGTCCACATCTAATAACAAATAGCAAATAACTGATGCCAAGAGCCAATAATACTTACTAAAAAGTGGTGTCAATTGTTTAAAAAAATGTAATCTGATTAATCATGATTTCTGAATCATTACATGATTTTCTGAGTATTAAAGAGCGTTTTTACACCTGTAGTTTCTATGATCCAGATCAGTTGACGAGTTTGTTAGCTTGAAGCGTTTTTTTTTTTCCATCTGTTTGGTTTGGTTTCACACAGGCATAATCCTAAATGCATGAACATGCGCACCAATAAACCATGTGAACACATCATCTCCATCAGTGAAAATAGGTGGGTGGGTGTTTACAGCCCTTAGCCAGAGATGGAGAGTGAGGAGGACTCCAGTGGTTACGGGGGCGAGTAACACAAAAGTAACGCAATAGTTACTTTCACTGGTAACTAGTTACTTTTATAGTGGAGTAACTCAGTTAGTAACTCAGTTACTTTTTTGGAGAAATAAGTGTTAACTATAACAAATTACTTTTTTTTAAGTAACGTGCCCAACACTGGTAACCACAATGTTAGATATAATGTTAGAATATGTGCGTACGTTTTGGTCATATGGTAATAATTCATGAATTAATTCAGCATAACTCCTTTTCTCTACAAAAACTGGGTGGCCTTCAGGGTCTGTGTGTGTGTGTTTAACTGATGTATACAGAGCCAAAGCTGTCTCTGGCTGAATGAACTCAACGTTCAGATCTGGTTTACGGTCAGGTCAACCACCACATTACGGTATCATAACTGACAATTTGGCTCTGAGCTCTTATCACGACCTGCTGCTCACCTCCTGATGAGCTCCAGCTTTGACTCCCTGTCCCTAAACTCTGATACGTTCACTCCCCAACTCTATACAAACCCCACTCTTAGAAACATCTGCTATGGAAACCCATTTTTAAGAAAGGTCTTATCGTTCTTTCCGTTGTTCGTGTTCATTTAAAAACTGTCAAAGAACTTTAACTGAATATATGAGTGTTGAGATCTTTTTTTTATCAACTTTAAATCAACTTCCCTTTAGTAATAACTTGATGTTTTAATTTATGTGCCAAGACAGCAATGAACGTCTGACTGTTGCCGTCTGTCTAGGTTTTATTCAGTCAGTGGCGCACCTGTGTTTTCTGTTGCCAAGATAGCAGTACACCAGATATATTAACAAGCACCATTGCTATTTGAATAATGCATGGAATTATACTGTTGGTGGTGTGTGAGATAGCAATGAGCATCGCATGAAACGTAAAATAGTGCCGCACATATATTTTTTACCTTGTTTTTTTTTTCTCCTCCAGTTTAGTCATATCTAATTAACACTCCACACTCTTTCCAGGTCTACCCCATACCCATTTTTTTTTTTAAACTTAAGATTTAAAATATATAAGGGTTCATTGAGCAGTGCTGTAGAAGAACCGTTTTGCACGTTTCATGTCTTATAAAGAAGTGTTTCTGTAATAGAGATGTAGTACAAGCTTCCTAAGTGTGCGACTAAGTGAATCAGCCACAGTTAGCTTGTTTTGAAACGACTCGCTAATTTGGCCCCTGTTTACACTGAGACCAGAGCTTTGGATCGGGACCAAGTCTTAGGTCGTGTACAACGATTTCATTTACCACAGAACATTACGATCCCAGCTGTGGGGTTGTGGAGGTTTATCTGGCAACGTGGCTCAAGGAACTGTAGCTTCAGTATGTCATATAGTGCATTTCTGTGTGTGGGCTTATGTAGCTTTCAAAAATGAAGAAAAATATGAGTCACTTCATAGATGCATAAATCACGTGGTATTTCCATATATGTTACGTATAAGGTGATATATAAATATATATTTTTACGTATACACACACATACTCTGGATATATGTAGATTTAAGTTTATGACATACAATATAACATGATAAACCCATAAAAATGTGTATACAGTATATATGTGTACATATGGGTACATATATACAGTAACGGGCTGAATTCTAGCCCCATAATGCATTGCGGTCTCTATCTGAAGCTTTCTGCTGCAGTTATTGTTGTATTTAATATTCTAATGTTGTTATTAATGTGTTATTACACATAGTAATAACTGTTGGTTAAGATTTCACAATTTAGATTGCATATACAGTATATGTACTTATATGCTTTTACTTTTAAAAACAGTCATGTGAAAATATACAGAGGTGTAAAAAAAGTATTTGCCCCCTATAGATTTATATTTGTATATATATTTTTTTTTTTTGCTTTTTTGTCATACTGATATTTTTTCCCCTATTAATTTCTCAAAGAAACTTTAATATCAGACAGATATATCTGTAAGAAGTATAAAAAGCACTTTTAAAATGATGATATTATTTATTAAAGGAAAAAAAACACTATCCAATTTAGTCCTTTCTAAAAAAAAAAGTGTTTGACTATACTACTTCAGATTCTGAATCAGTTTCTCTGATTTTGCTATTTATAGATATATGTTTGAGTAAAATTAAGATAGTTGTTTTATTCTATAAACTACAAACAACATTTCTCTTAAATTCAAAATAAAAATATTGTCATTTAGAGATCAGAAATCAATATTTGGTGGTGGAATAACCCTTGCAGTTTTTAATCACAGTTTTTATGCATCTTTGCATCATGTTCTCCTCCACCAGTCTTACACACTGCTTTTGGATAACTTTATGCTGCTTTACTCCTGGTGCAAAAATTCAAGCAAAAGTTCAGCTTGGTTGGTTTGATGGTTTGTGATCATCCATCTTCCTCTTGATTTTATACTTTTTTGAGGTTTTCAATTTGGTAAAATCAAAGAAACTCATCATTATTAAGTGGTCTCTTATTTTTTTCCAGAGGTGTTTATATAACATTTCCAGAAGGGACTGAACTGAATAGGGTATATGTGCTTTTCAGTCTTGTACACGTGAGATAACAGAAGCAGGGGCTCGGTTGCGTGAGGCTCTGCATTCTTCCCAAAAGTTATTGCATCAATAAACATGTCAGCTTTTGGCCTACGAGAGTCAGGGTGCTGTTTTATTAGCACTGTGGGATTTATGCCCAGTGCTGCCAATTAAAGTATACGGCTTGTTCTGCACAGCCTCTAATACAATAGCTGTGATTCTGAACATTTAACCAAACATCAGATTATATGGAGCTTAAAAGCCGATATACGAATTTAAATCTGGATTTTGTATATTTAAATTAAATGTATCTGACTTTAAGTATAAATTTATAGTAGACAGTACCAGCCAAAAGTTTGTGCACATTATCTTTTTCTTTTTTTTCTACATTATAAATGAATACTGAAGTGATCCAGACTATGAAGGAACATAGTTCCGACCCTGCACTGTGATTGGCTGAGAGACATTCTATGTGTGCCATTATCTGCCGGTAATGCACTGTAACCTAAGCTCTCCATGTATTACTCCGCCATACGCATACAGGTAACCGGTAGCAACGATGCAGCGCTTACAAACCAAACAGAGCAGCTACAAACAGAGCAGCAATGGAACTATATTAACTCATGAAGTGTTTATGACCAAACAGATCGTATTTTCTCATCCACTTTAACTTTTAATAAACAGTGATAATAAAACGGTGGTATAAAATGGCAATAATACACTTGAGGTTTGTGATATAACATGTAATATTGGCACTGCTGTGCTGCTCTACAGTGCCAATATTACACATTATAGCACTTCCTCTTTTCTATTATTGTGTAATTGCCAAGTTCATTACCTTTATAAGATTAAAGGTTTTATGCTTAATTAACCATTTCAGACGCTGCCTCAATGACAATGGACACCGTGTATTTTTGTTTTATTTTCACTTTTTTAACTGTTTTCTTGCACAGAACATAAGATCGAGACATGTTGTCCATCAGAAAAAAATAATGTTGGACAATGAAAATGAAACACCTGTCATTTTAGTGTGGGAGGTTTCATAGCTAAACATCTGTGCCCAAGACAGCAAGAGCCACGGTATCCACGGTTATGTCAGCATACCACCAAGAAGGACAAAGCACATCCAACAGGATTAACTGTGGACGCTGTAAGAGGAAACTGTCTGAAAGAGATGCACCCCAACTCTCCTGTTTCCACCAGAACTGTCCGTCACCACAATCAATTATTGTGCTCTAAAACCAGGTTTTTCAGTTTTATCGTCCAACCCCTGTATATATATATAATAGGAACAGGATTAGGAATACATCAATAGCACATGTTAGGGGTAGACAGAATTTAGTGACCTCATGCTATATTTTGTATTAGTGCTGAAAGTGGCGTGACACCTGCTGCACACTCAGCTGCTGTCTGAATGCTGAGTCTGAGTGCTGGAGGTCTGCGTGTGCCGCAGGGCGTGGTGGTGGTGCTGCTCTCTCTGGCGTTAACAAGGCCACCCAGCCCGAGTCCCAGCCAGCATTCTGAAGCCTGGGTGACAATGAGTTTGCTGGCAGCGCACACTGAGCTCTGGAATGCCATCGGGAATGCTGTCAGGAATGCCTTTTGGCGAGTGCATTCTTTAACATTCCTGCGTCAGCTCGGATCTATCCTGAACCTGATAATACAATCAACGACTTCACTTTCTGAATCAGTTTCTCTGATTTTGCTCTTTATAGGTATATGTTTGAGATATGTTAACCATAGCATGTTCTCCTCCACCAGTCTTACACACTGCTTTTGGATAACTTTATGCTGCATTACTCCTGGTGCACAAATTCAAGCAGTTCAGTTTGATTTGATTGTTTGTGATCATCCATCTTCCTCTTGATTATATTCCAGAGGATTTAAATTTTGGTGAAATCAAAGAAACTCACCATTTTTTCGTGGTCTCTTATTTTTTTTCTACAGCTGAAATAAAAACCACAAATTCTAATTCAAATTCAAATTCCTACTTTAAAATGTTTTGTTTGTATAAAATGACGAGTCATGGGTCAGCAGTATGTCAAATGACCGAGAACCACCTTTATAAGTTGTGAGGTGTTATCTTGTGAGTAAAGACACTGTTGAACACTGGCCAGCATGCTCATGGCGAGATGATGTGAAGTTCTGGTAGGATTTAATATTCACAGCGTATTTTAATGCTGCTCGGCCAGTCAGCTCCCTCTTCTGCCCTGCCTCTAAACCCATACATCACCCAGTGCCCCTTCCAAACTAGTCCTTGCATTTTTTTAGCCTTTTTAAATTTGAAGCTAAGTCAGCAAAATTCAAGGGGGATTAGTTACCCTTTAAAAAAAGGATCATGATCATTCATGTATTCTTATACAGAATTTTTCCGTAAAAGGGTTTTTTTTTTTTTTGTATTGTATTATCTTGTGTATGTTTCTGTTCCACAGCTTGCAAATATTCCAGTACACTACACTCATGGGACTCATTTACTTATGTTAGATTTATTCCACAAAGCAATCACACTCACACACAGACAAATCACAAACAAACAAATATAAAAGTCCTGAAACACAAGTCTGACAGTTTTATTATCCACAGCTGAAAATCACCCTAATATAACAGGGAAATCTCACCCGGGAGAGCATGCAGGGGCGTGGCCCGGCCCAGGGTTGTGACTCTTTCAGGGTGATGTTTATTTGTTCAGGCCGTGGAGGGGAGCGTTACCCCGCACTCAGGCTATTAATTACTCAGCATGCCTGTGCAAACATGCCACACTGTTTTTGGGGGTGGGAGTTAATGGCTTCTGGGTGGGGGGCGAGATGGGGCTGGCTTTTTTAACCCTGGTCACCTTAGAGTAAACAGAGTAAACATGACACCTTCCTGCTGGAAACACTATAGGAAGACTCAGGTCATTTGCAGGTACTTAGTTAATTTGAATATCATTGAAAAGCTACTTTATTTCAGTAATTCAGTTCAAAATATGAATTAGTATGTTATATATATATATATATATATATATATATATATATATATATATATATATATATATATATATATATATATATATAGGTGTATTATACACAGAGAGATCTATTTTAAGTGTTTATTTATTTTATTGTTGATGATTATGGCTTACAGCCAATGAAGAAAAAAAAAGAAAATCAGTGTTTTAGACAATTTGAATACCTAATAAGACCAATTGGTGCTTTTGGTAGTGTGGGCAGTGTGCCAAGTCCTGCTGGAAAATGAAATCCACATCTCCATGAAAGTTGTTCTCAGCAGAGTGAAGCATGAAGTGCTGTAAGATTTTGTGGGAAAACACTAAAACTCTGCACATTAGACTTTAGACTTGATAATAAAACACAGTGGACCAACACCAGCAGATGATGGACATGTCTCTCCAAACAAACCATCACTGATTGGTGGAAACTTCACACTAGACCTCAAGCTGTTTGGACTGTGTGTCTCTCCACTCTTCCTCCAGACTCTGCTCCCTTGATTTAGATTTCCAAATGAAATGCACAATTTACTGATGATCAGTGATGGTTTTTACTGTACTCCACTGTACTGTACTGGCAACGAACAACCCCAAGCAATGTAGTGCTTTTAATTATTGTAAATTATTGTAAATAAGCTATTTTATGCCAAGATCAGTAAAAACCCTGTAATAATCTAATAATTCACTGACAGTAATATGCTGTAATGTTTTTCCACAGTGTGTAATTATTGGACTTTTACAGTCCTTTAATGGCAGCTTTGTTTGTCATTAACCTACTGTAAAATTTACAGGAAACTTTTTTTTTTTATATAATTTTTCCCATTTTCTCCCCAATTTACACGGCCAATTACCCAACCCACTCATTAGGACTCCCCCTATCACTAGTGATGCCCCAACACACCAGGAGGGTGAAGACTAACACATGCCTCCTCCGATACATGTGAAGCCAGCCACCACTTCTTTTTGAACAGCTGCTACAGCGCGATTGGATGAAAGCACAGTTATTCGGTTCTGATACACCAGCTCACAGACGTCCTGTGCTGTGGACATCACCCTAGGAGTGATGTGGGGAGGATAATGGCAAAGCTGCATGATCGGGGGTTCGAACCTGCGACCTCCCGCTCATAGTGGCAGCGCTTTAGACCTCTGCACTCGGCACCCCATCATATATCATCACTATGTATATATCTGTACGAACAAACAACTGCTATTGATAAACAGCATGCGTAAAATTCCTATAAGAAGGGCCACTGATTAAATGTCCTGTTAAACAGTCAGGATTGTCCTGTTTATTACAGTTCTCGCTGTATGTTTTAATGTTTTAATGTTGTATTCGGTATTAAATATCATTTTCTCTTCTTTTTGTTTAGGTTCTCATGCTGAAGACCCTAAGGATGCAACTGACCCAACGAGGACAGCCCCAGGTATTAATAAAAATAAAAGCTATGCTGTAATTATACTGTAATATGTTGCTGTGTTTGTTTTATATATATTTTTTTTTACAGTAAAATCATAGTAAAACAATGTTTAATGGTGTTTTGTTTTAAGACTGTAGAATGCAGTGCTTATTGTATTGTTAAAAAAAAGTTACATACTAAGCCTGCGTTCACATTACAAACCACTTTGCTCAAATCTGATTTTTTTTTTTTTTTTTTGCTTGACGGTTCACATTCACTGTGATCTGTAATGTGAACACAGAATCTGTCCCAGAAACAGAATCCGTCTCACATGCTGCACATTGATACCTGTATAAACGTCTCTTTTTGCACCAACAACAAAAAAAAAACTCATATTAGAGAGACGACCTGTAGCTTTATAAAGGGAAATGAATGCGTTAAGGTTAGCAGCTCATATGTGGAGCATCTTTTGCTGGAGTGGAGGATAAGCAGTAAACAGTAAAAAGCTGGTCTGAAGTTCATGCTCAGGTCGAGCATGGAAAAAATGGAAAAAAGGCCAGGTGGTTTGCTTTTGCTGTTTTTTTTTTTTTTTTTGCTGTTTTTGCAGCTACAGCTATAGCTGTACAGCTGCACCAAGAGATGTTGCATGGGTAGGAGAGAGGAGCACGAAGCGCTAATGCTAATGCTAATGCGTTAAATGAAAAAGACGCATGAATTCTGATTTGATTGGTTACATTTATGATGCATCCGATTTAGAACGACATAGAAAAGTGACTCAAATAAAAAAAAATTAAGAAAAAGATATTTAATTTTAGCCTTTTAGCCATTGAATAAATACAATTAAATGCAGACATCTGCACATATATGAACACAATATTTACACAGATTATAATCATTCTAATTTCTGCTTTTATTTATTTAATTTATTTATTTTTTCGTCCACAAACGCAGCCAACGTCAGCACCATCTCTCCTGCCTCAGACCAGACCGCCGGAGCGCCTCAGACCAACCAGACCGGTGCTACCGAACAAGCCAACAGCAGCTTAGCCCCCGGAGAAAGTCCCACAACGCCACCTTCTGGAGAGGGTGGTCTCTTTATTGGTTCCAGCCCTGATGAAATTATGAAAATATTTGCGAGCCTGGAACCGGAACCGGTACCAACAGCCCCTCAAGCTAAAATAATGGTGGGTGATTCTGAGATGACATAGCGTTTTTGTCACTACATAGAAAATCATAGAAATTCATCCATGTTAACACATGTTTTTTTTGAGGATAATGAAGAGAATGTATTTTTTATGGATTTTTTTCTCCATTTTTCACTGCCTTTTTTTAATTTTCAGGAAGTAAATTGCGTAGGTAAGGAAAAGGTTCTGGACAGAAGTGTCGTTAAGGTCCAACTGATTAAATCCTCCACTTGCGTGAGTATTGCATCCGCAAACTACGAGACTCATACACATTTAACAGTGGCATGCATATCGTCGCTGTCCAATAAAAAAAAGAAAAACACTTATCTCCGTTTTTGTCGTTTTTTAGTTTACTACGTAATTTGAACGGACAAACTGTCCTTTACACTGTACCAAAATTTTCCGATGAATGGACCAATAGAAACTCTTCAAAATGACCTGGAATAATCTCATTTTGCATTGACTTCCATTGAAAGTTTGCACGGATTTTACTCCCTCCTGTAAAGTTGCTGTTTTGGAAATAAGTGTTTTTTTATTAGACAGAAACGATATAATTCTTCTGTTTATTAGACAAGAAGTCCATCATTTTTATTGGCTCCTGGCATTATTTATTTACATAATGGACGTGGTCCCCACCCCTTACTCACCATCAGTGTGTAGTATTTCCCACCAGGACTACCTTCCCTTTGGTATTCAGTTAATTAGCATTAGCATTTGTGCTAAGCCTTCCTCAATATAATTCATTTAGAGAAAGTTACGTTGTGTTTAAGCTTAAAATAAATGGTAACTTGCTCTTACAGCCTACAACACCAAAGCAATCCAATCAAACCATTATATAAGATACTTAACAGTGAAATGCATAGGATCCTTGAGCTAATCAATGTAGCATTTGTGCTAAGCTTTTTTCAGTACTTCTATTTCTCTTTATTCAGGTAATGTTTAGTGGTGTTCAAGCTTATTCTGCACAAAGTCAGTTAGTTTGGGTTCTTAGTCTGCAGGAAGTCCAAAATTGCAGTAAAGTTAATGGTAACTTGCTCTTACAGCCTACAACACCAAAGCACTGCAGTCGACTATTATATAAATTATGACTGAATACCCAAGGGCCACATACTCAACAGTGGAATTTATAAGATTCTAACGCTTAGATTTCTTAGTATTTTACACAAGCTTCAAGCTTATTCTAAACAAATTTTAATAATTACTCTTCTTAGCCATAATGAAGTATTATACAGCTATGGAAAAAAAAAATAAGAGACCGCATTAGTTTCTGAATCAGTTTCAAGATGCAGAGCTTTTAGACCTCAAATAATGCAAATAAACAAGTTCATATTCATAAAGTTTTAAGAGTTCAGAAACAAATATTTGGTGGAATAACAGTTTTCCTACATCTTGGTATGTTCTCCTCCACCAGTCTTACAAACTGCTTTTGGATAAGGTTATGCTGCTTTACTCCTGGTGCAAAAATTCAAGCAGTTCAGTTTGGTGGTTTGATGGCTTGTGATCATCCATCTTCCTCCTGATTATATTGCAGAGGTTTTTAATTAGGTAAAATCAAAGAAACTCATCATTTTTTGGTGGTCTCTTATTTTTCCAGAGCCCTATATCACATTAAAGTAAAGTGTAGCTTGTTCTTATAGCCATAAACATCAAAGCAATGCTAAAGGAATAAAGCCATTGTGGCCAAAAATACACACTAATAGTGAGTGCGGGTTTTTAGAGAGACACGCCCATTGTGCAAAAAGCTAATGCCAGGAACCAATAGGATATATGTGCTTTTTGTTGTATGTACTAAAAATGTTAGTTAGTAGACATTACCTTATTTAGTGTTTCTCAGCTGTTCAGTTTAGGTCATATTTACTCAAAAATATTCCCAAAACACACATGAGAATTTAGAATATTGAGAAATTGAATTTACTGGTGGTTAGAAACTGGAAATGACTAAATTGAGGAAAACTTTATGCAGTGTAAATAGTCCAGTGGGTTATTTACAGTAGCAGTAGTCCTAATCTAGCTCTGTGCACATGTCTGAGGAAGGAAGCTTCAGTTAAGAAGGAAGGAAGTTTCAGTTAGGAGAAGCTAAATGTGCGGGTGGTGGCCGTTGGGATGGTCTTGTGTATGGAGGCCTATTCTAATAATAAACATTAATATTAGCATTAAATAATACTTTAACTGAGCAGTTTTCAGTGTTTAGAACAATATGATCAATCTTTAAAATGTAAAAAGTAGATCTGGATAATCTCAACCTAATCACAACATAGCTGTGTTCGAGTAATTATAATATGGCAGGACTGGGTGGGGTTTTTGTGTTTTTTTTTTTTTTTTTCTTGAGCGGTTTGGCTGTGCTAAGAACATAATCTGGCTTGGATCTGGCCCAGCTATCAAATAGCTGACATAGCCTCTCTGGAAATTTCAGTCCTTCAAAAAACCGAGTGGCCAAGAGTATCCTGAGCACAGGAACGTCTCACTCGGGATCGTCTTGAGATTTGCTCTCGTACACAGGGAGCGTGCCAAGATGGAAAAAAAAAAAAACTCTTAGAGAGAGAAAAGTGCAGGAATGCGACTGCTAAAAATGGCCATCTAATAGTCCCTCGTGAAAAGTCAAAGCTACCAGATGAATAATAAGCCATGTAAAATGGTTTGAACTATATGTACAGTGTATCAAAAAAGTGAGTACACCCCTCACATTTTTGCAGATATTTAAGTATATCTTTTCATGGGTAAACACTGACCAAATTACACTTTTACACAATGAAAAGTAATCTGTGTATAGCTTAATATAACAGTGTACATTTATTCTTCCCTTAAAATAACTCAATATACAGCCATTAATGTCCAAATCACTGGCAACTAAAGAGACTACACCCCTATATGTCCAAAGTAAGCACTGTTTCAGGTGTTCATAGGGAGCAGGTGTGTTCAATTTTGTATTGTACAGCTCTCACACTCTCTCATACTGGTTACTAAAAAGTTTCAACATGGCACCTCATGGCAAAGAACTTCTTATAGATACAATGTGTCCTTTATGATCAGTGAAGCTAAAGGAATGGATAATAGGTATAAGAAGAAGGAGAAATACAGATATACAGTACAGTATATTCACTGTGTAATCTCAGACTGTTTCTTTCCCCCATACAGGAAGCAACAAAAGCAGCAATAGTGGCCAACCATGAAGCTTTATGTGACAAGCCGTCCTGCTCCTTTGAAATCTTCCAGGAAGATGACACCAAAAATGTAATTGTGACAGGAAAAAGCATTGAAGGTATTTTAATTTCATAATGTATTTACTTTTATGAGAAATTATACTTTTATAAGAATTTGTCATCTCAAAATATGTCTCCTTTTCAGGTGATGTCGTTGGAATGTCAGACAAGATTACTGCTCTCAAAGCAGGTGTAAGTATTAACTATTCTGCCTTTAAAATTCTTTAAAAGAGCTTCAGGATCTCTGAGTGGTGCTGGAGATCGCAGGTTCAAATCCTGTTTATGTAGCTTGCCACAGAACCTTAAAAGAGCCTAATTTGTCTTGCTCTCTGTCTCTCGGTGGGTACAGTAAATGACGCTCTTTCCCCACATCCCTACAAAGGGTGATGTCGATCAGTACAGGGCATCTGTGAGCTGATGTATCGGAACCGAGTTGTTTTTTGCTTTCCTCCGAGCGTTAGCGCTGTGATGCTACTCGGCGATGCTGCTTCAGCAGCAGTTCAAAAAGAGGCGGTGTCTGACTTCACAGGTATCAGAGGAGGCATGTGCCAGTCTTCACCCTCCTGGTGTGTTGGGGCATCACTAGTAATAAAAGTCCTCCTGAGTGAGTTGGGTAATTGGCCTAGTAAATTGGGGAGAAAATGGGAAAAAATAGAAATAAGAAGGATTTTAGACTGCAGCTGTTTTTTTTTTTACTTTTCACTTTTGCTTCCACTTCAGCGGCGATCTGTAGCTGCATTCAGCCAGTTCATTAGGAACACCACGTGTCTGCGATTCAAGCATTCTAATATTGTTGGTAAAAAGACATCATTCCAGATATTTCAAAGCACAGAAATGATTTTTTTTGGCTAATACCGAACAAAATGAACAAAATGAAACATATGGCCAAATACCAAATACCCAACCCTTGTATTTGTTGATACTTTTTGATACTTTTCTCACCACTGCAAAAAATTAATAGAGTACCAGTCAAAAATTTAGAAGTTTTGTGTTTTTTTCAGTATTTAAAAATGTTAAGCTTCAAAACTAAGCTAAAACTTCATTGCATCATCAGATATGTCATTGTTTAGTATAAATTATACCGTCTATTCACTTATTCAGCCAAATATTTTTCCTATTTTTGAACAAATATTATTGATTGCCAAATATTCGTACTTCATAAGTAGACATCAGGGTCTGACCAGGGTCCAACATGACCTACAGTACCTTATAACTTATAGTAGTGCATCTCTGAACTGAAACAATATGGCGGACCATTTTGGCTTGTTTCTTTTGAAAAAATGGGAATGGAACTACAGTGTCCATGAGTTGTTGCAGCTTCCACACATAAGCACTTTCTAGTTTTAAAATAACTGTAGCTCATCAGTTTTAGAATTTGGCTGCCACTCTCTACCCCGTCCATCAATGTCAAGCGTTCACCATAATTCCACTGCTGACCAGATATTATTTGGGTGATAGATAGGTCAGCAGTGACACCGACATGGTAATGGTCATGCTGGTATGAGGGTATAGTGTGTATAGGGTGTATTCCATATACAGTTCTGGAAACAATTAAGAGACCACTTGAGTTTCTGAATCAGTTTCTCTGATTTTGCTATTTATAGGTTTATGTTTGAGTAAAATGAACAGTGTTGTTTTATTCTACAAACTACAGACAACATTTCTCCCAAATTCCAAATAAATATATTGTCATTTAGAGCATTTATTTGCAGAAAATGAGACATGGCTGAAATAGCAAAATAAGAAGCTTTCAGACCTCAAACAATGCAAAGAAAATGAAAAAAGAAAAAGTTTAAGAGTTCAGAAATCAATATTTGGTGAAATAACCCTGGTTCTGGTTTTCAATCACAGCTTTTTTCATGCATCTTGGCATCATGTTCTCCTCCACCAGTCTTACACACTGCTTTTGGATAACTTTATGCTGCTTTACTCCTGGTGCAAGCAGAGAATTCAAGCAGTTCAGCATGTTTTTTGCACCCTAAGACAATACCAAAGACACACTGACACGCCCATAATCCAGCTGCACAATATTCAATTGACCAGTTACGTTCCCACAATGAGAAACATTGGTCCATTACACACCGGTCAGTTGTGGTCCACATTGCCCCTGATCTATTATTGATGGACTGAGCAGAGGATGGTTGATGTGCAGCATCATATGATGGACCGGGTCCAGAGTAATATCCAGCACTAATGTAGGGGCAGCTTTGACGTATGTAGGCACCAGGGTGAGGATTCTCTCAGAGTGAAGCCCTGACTGACCCTCCTCCACCCCAGGGCCTAAAACTGACGTCAGGCCACCTGACATAAGCCTGTTACATGCTCTCCTCCCTGCTTTATCCCTCCTTCTCTCTCTTTCTCTCTCTCTTTTTCTCTTTCTCACACCTGGAATTCATTTGCGGTTTTTGCAGCAGTCTAGCTTACACATGCACCATCAGTTGGACTCCCACACATCCTTACACACACACACTCACATCCTTACACACACACACACACACACACTAATGTTTAGATACTGTAACTCTGTTCTCTCATATTTCTCATGTTCTAGATGGAACGAAAAAAAAAAAAAAAAAAAGGCTTTGGCTCCGTTTAAAACACTGCAGCTCCGCACTGCTCACTGCTATCTTACACCCCTCCAACAGTCTGTTTTCACTTCTTTCCCCATTGCTTCTTTTAAATAGCAACAGTGCTTATGAAGATATCTACCCTGATATAGATAGATGGTCTTTGAAATTAGGCGTATTATTATTGCTATCTTGGCACCAAAAAAAACAGGTGCGTCACCCACTGAATACAAACTAGGCAAATGTCAACAGTCAATGGTTCATTGCTATCTTGGCAATTTTTTTTTTTTTTAAAGAACTCTGTTCTCTAGAATGATGGTGCTGCATACAATCATTTTGGATAGGATAAGTTAAGTTGAGTTGCGGGTGAAGAGGATGGTGATCATCATTATGATGATCTTGTCACTTTATTTCAATGTGTGGATTTCCAGTGTAGTGTTATGCATGTACAGGGGTTGGACAATGAAACTGAAACACCTGTCATTTTAGTGTGGGAGGTTTCATGGCTAAATTGGAGCAGCCTGGTGGCCAATCTTCATTAATTGCACATTGCACAAGTAAGAGCAGAGTGTGAAGGTTCAATTAGCCGGGTAAGAGCACAGTTTTGCTTAAAATACTGCAATGCACACAACATTGTGGGTGACATACCAGAGTTCAAAAGTCTTTGTGATGATTCAAGAGCCATGGTATCCAGGGTAATGACAGCTTACCAACAAGTAGGACCAACCACATCCAACAGGATTAACTGTGGACACTGTAAGAGGAAGCTGTCCAAATCATGGCAGAATTTAATGTGCACCTCAACTCTTCTGTTTCCACCAGAAATGTCTGTCAGGACAATAAATTAATAATTTGGTCTATAACCAGGTGTTTCAGTTTCATTGTCCAACCTCTGTATGTAGCAAATGTGATGTGGTGGAGTGAGATCTCCTTATAACATGAAGTCAGTCCATATAAAAGCCGTAACTGAGACATCTCTCTTTCTTCTGCACAGCTGGGAGTGGAATCAGCCATGCCTGAGCACGGGAAATCATCTCCTGCCGTCTTCGTATCCTTACTGGTGACCGGCTTAGTGGTTGCAGCCGCACTGATTGGAGCATACCTGTGGAAGAACAACCGTCGCACCAATTCCAAGGGCATGAAGCTGGTGAGTCCTAGGACTTCACAACAACAAACTCAGTAAATTCTGCTTTTCATTTGTAAATCAAGGGAGCAGAGTCTGGAGGAAGAGTGAAGAGACATACAGTCCAAGTTGCTTGAGGTCTAGTGTGCAGTTTCCACCAATCAGTGATGGTTTGTTCGGGGAAACATGTCCATCATCTGCTGGTGTTGGTCCACTGTGTTTTATTATCAAGTCTTATATCAAAGTCACAACTTTTATGTGGACTGGAGGTGCGGATTTCATTTTCCAGCAGGATTTGGCACACTGCCCACACTGACAAAAGTACCAATTGGTCTTATATAATATTAAAATTTTCTAAGACACATTTTTTGGGGGTTTTCATTGGATGTAAGCCATAATAATCAACAATAAAAGAAATAAACATTTAAAATGCTGTGTGGTATACGTCTATATAATATATGAGATGCACTGGTATATGTCATACAGTACAGGCCAAAAGTTTGGACACACCTTCTCTTTCTCTTCAATGCGTTTTCTTTATTTTCAGGACTATTTACATTGTAGATTCTCACTGAAGCATCAAAACTATGAATGAACACATGTGGAGTTTTATGTACTTAACAAAAAACATGTATTATATTCTAGTTTCTTCAAAAATAGCCACCCTTTGCTGATTACTGCTTTGCACACTCTTGGCATCATTCACTCAATGAGCTTCTTCAAGAGGTGGCCTAACCCTAACCTGAAAAAAAAAGGTTGTCCAACAGTCTTGAAGGAAGGAGTTCCCAGAGGTGTTTATTAGCACTTGTTGGCTCTTTGTCTTCTTCACTCTGTGCTCCAGCTCACCCCAAACCTCAAATCTGGATTGGGTTCAGGTCTGGTGACTGTGGAGGACGGGTCATTTTATGTTAAGTACATAAAACTCCACATGTGTTTCATAGTTTTGATTTGCCTTCAGTGAGAATCTACAATGTAAATAGTCATGAAAATAAGAAATAAGAAAACGCATTGAAAAAGAGAAGGTGTGTCCAAACTTTTGACCTGTACATTAATTAAAGAAACATGTATATTTGGTGCAGATCTAAAGGGCGATGATGTGATGATGAGTGTGCATTGCTTAAGCTGGAGAGGTGTTTCCAGGCTTCTGATTGGCTGTGGCTCATCTGGCTCCATATTAGAAGTCTGGTTGCCGTACACACCCCTATCTAAGTTTCAGAACTGGAGCGTTATGAGAGCGAAACATTTTCTGTTTCATCTTCTCGCCAATTCAGCACAGCTGCTTTTTGTCCTCTTCTGTTTGACGTCAAAGCGATGAAGTTCTGAAAAAAAGAGGGTGTTAAGCCCTTAATGTTGGCTGGCAGCAGCCAGAGCTCCATCTGTATTGATCAATAGAGCCATATGGCATTATAAACAAACACAGAAAATGAAAAGCAGGGTTTTGGATCAGGTTAACCATTACAGACCCAAGAATGGTACATTATAAATCTAACTGTTTAGCTTCTAAAGATATTATATATATATATATATATATATATATATATATATATATATATATATATATATATATATATAGAGAGAGAGAGAGAGAGAGAGAGAGAAAGAAACAAATAAGTCTCAAAATAAAAATAGTACAGTACCAGTTAAAAGTTTGGACACACCTTCTCATTCAGTGTTATTAAATACTGTACTGCGGTCATCCAGACTATGAAGGAACACATAAGGAAACATGTGTAACAGAGGAAACTTTTGCTCTTCCTTTTCTTAGGGCAGTCCTGGTGAGGGCCAGTTCCATCATAACATTGACTGACCTTCGTTTCTCGCCATAACATGGATTAGAACATTACTCAAACAGAGCTTTTCACTGTGTACCTGTAACTCTACCTCTTCACAACTTTACTTTAACTGATGCTCTCAAACACTTTATTAAGAGTAAATAAATTACTTAACTCTTGTCGAGTTCAGCACAGCTGTTAACTGAAAGCCTGAATTCCAGGTGACTCTACCTCATGAATCTGACTGAGAAAATCCAGCCAAATTCTACAAATCTCTCTGTATCTAGGCAAGAGGTGCTACTTTAAAGAATAAAAAAAATCCCGATTTATATATATTTTATATGTTTTTATTCATAGTTTGCATGATTTTAGGATTCATCTAAAATGCTGACCATTTTAAAATTATGAAAAATGATGCCAACTACAAAAGGATGCCCCTATTCCAAAAGAAATTATGTTAATATACAATAAAGTCTATCATTTGCTCACGTCTCCTTGCCATGAACACAGTGGCCAACCTCTAGAAGAGTGGACATTCCCAAGGCACCATCTATCTATCTATCTATCTATCTATCTATCTATCTATCTATCTATCTATCTATCTATCTATCTTGTCAGTGGGTTTGATATTGGACTTTTCCTGATTTCTTTTGTAGTTTGAAGTCATTTGCATTGACCCAGTGGTTTATACTACGCTTGTGTTCCCATAGGCTAACGAGTCCGTCATGGCTGACGAGGAGAACCAGGGCAACACCCTGGTATCTGTGGCCCCTCTAAACCCACCTCAGGAGGCTCAGGAGAAGCCCAGCCTGAACGGAGAGTCCCAAGAAGCTGTGAAGCCCCAGAACCCCCCCGCAGCCACCAACGGCCACTCCGCCACCAAGACGGCCGACACTGAGCTGTGAGAACCGCTGACCGCCGCAAGCTCTGGGTTAAAGACCACCATCCCAGGTCTCCTCCTAAACCCCACCCTTGCTGTGTAGACCCTGGCCAATGAAAGGACAGTAGGGGACTGCCAGAGATCATGCTCCAAAATCCTTATTTTTCATTTAATTTTGTTGGAAAGAAAAATAGCTAAAACTTAGTGGGGGGGGGGGGGGGGGTGGGAGCGTTGGTGAGATCTGCGTTTGTATAAAGCTTTGGTTTTAGTTTTTGAAGTGCTGATGATGTTGATATAATGCCGTTTAAAAAGGTTTGGTATTTTTAAGATATGAAGAACATCAATCAATAGAGTGATTTGGAAAAAAAAATGGTGAATTAATATTTTTTTTTTTACGGTAAATCTTTTACTGTATGATGTTAAGCTGTTCTGGTATAATAATGATAATAATGAGGATGATGAAAAAGCTTTAAACTGTTCGAGTAATAATGATGGCAGTGGTGAATATTATGGTGATATTATTATTTTGGTATATAATAAGTCAATATGATATAATGATACAGATAACGGTCCATTAATGTGAAGAGCACGAAAGGGCGTGTCCCTCTGAGCTGAGCTGAGCTGATAAACAGTGTTAACCTCTTAATACGCCCTGGCCCGCCGGCGGGCCAGAAAAATATGATATTTAATATCTGGCTGTGTTTATGAATAGTTATAGGTTCAATATAGGTTCAATATAGACACCCAATATACCATTTTAAAGCTTAGAATCCTTGCTTTTCAGTTATATAGCCTATTTAGCTGTATCTCCTTTCAGAAAATAAACATTTAGGGCGAAATATGCCTTGGTTATGAAAATATTAAATCATAATTTTCATATTTCCGTTTATCGGACGTCCATATTTGATCGAATGCGGACATGTTATACACCATTCGAACCGTCTGGCTCTCCGGATTCCGAAACTGTGCTCCGTTTTAGTGTAGGATGTACGGTCCCTGAATTAGAGCTGAAAGAGCGCGTTGTAGCGCGTGTTCAGAGTTGAAAAATGCACAGGTTTGGTCCTGTAGTTATCTACAGTCACTCCCCCCACCCCCCCAACACCCACCAGCGCGTCCCCCACTCTCTTACCTTCAAAACGAGTCCACACGCAAGAAAATCCATCGATCCAGTCTCCTATAATCCACAGTTATATCCACCCCGCGCGAGGAATAATGTGAGACGGAATCTTAACTTTAATTACGAATTAAAAGCATTTTATTCGACGCTGCTCCGATTCTGGCCCACAGCCAGACAGGGCGGAGCCTACTGGACATGACGGTATGAGAATGAGGTCTCTCAGCCAATCAGGTGGCGAGCTCGGCCAGCTGAAAGGCGGAAGGAAGAGAGATGCTTGGCCATAGATACTTTCTCTAACAGATTTTCCACTCAGCAGAACAACCGCTCTTAAAGAGACACTGCGGATTTCTGTTTGTATATGAGTAGACCACACAAAAACCCAGAGTTTACTGCAAAATGAGTTATAAAAGTGGTCTTTTTTATTCTTATAAAGTTTCCAGTCCTTTGGAGAAAGAAAAGACCATTACTGGTTCAAATCACTATAACTTCTAACCAGTAATAGGTAGCAGTTTAAAATTTTATATGATGATTGTAAACACATTATAGTAAAATATAGAGTTGTCAAAACCCTTCATCCATATAAATAGTTCATTTTATGTGTCTGAAAATAAAAAAAAAAATAATAGAAAATCTGAAAAGCGCCTAAAAATTTTCCTGGTTTTTACCATATATTGGCCATTACATGTTCAATTGAATAATTAAAATGCCTTAAATGAATTGTGTAAAGGCTTCTAAGTAATATTAATTCATAGAATTGACTCTAAATAATTTAATATTGGAGTGATAAGCCTTCAAATGTGAGTATGTAATTTCAGGCGGAAAATGGTAAAAATAGGCTTGGAGCATAAGAGGTTAAATAGTGGTCTGGGGTGGAGGACCTTTCCCATGATTCAGTGCTGGCTCCAACGACTGCAAGTCGGTCCCAGCTCGCGTCTCAACGGCTTCCCAGCATCCCTCCAAAAACCTTCCCTTCTCTTCCACATGGTCTCATATTCTCCCTTTTTCCAAGAGCGCACTGCTCCCTCCATTACTGTAAATCATGCGATGAAGACATGCTGAAAGAGGAGCATGTGGGAGAGAAGCATGTGTGTGTGTGTGTGCGTATGAGTGTGTGTTTGAAAGTGTGTATGAGCTGCGACTGTGTCTTTTGCAGGTGTAAAAATGCATTTTACAGATTGATGCCTTATCCTGAAAAAATCCCATTTCACCCCTTGGCCCTACCACACTAAAAAAAAGATGAGTAAATTTTACTTTAAATTTGCTGTTTTTTGGTTTGTTTTTTTTAAGTAAATTAAATTTAAAAATCAATTGAATTAACTTCAACTCGATTTCAAGACTTAAATGTTACATAGAGTAAAAAAGGCTTTAAAACTAAGCTTCAGTCAATCCTTTCTTTTAGTAAACTTTACTTAATTTCTGTACACAATATTACCTAATTACAATTACTTAATTTATACAGTATTACTCAAATAAGTTGTGATACATAATTTATTAGAATTCCTGAAATTTAAATATTTTTTATAAAAAAAAAAGATATAAAAAACATATTACTCTGTCTCAACACATTTTTAGTAAACGTTTTAGTAAACTAAAAAGAATGTATTACGTGCCACCCATGTGTTGAATGTGTGTTTTGGCTAAAATTATATATAATAATACTGTATAAATTAATTCATGGTAATTAGGTAATATTTTATGCTGAAATGAAGTAAAGTTTACTAAAAGAAAGGATTGACTGAAGTTCAGTTCACTTATTTATTCTGTGTAACATTGAAGTGTTAAAATCGAGGTGAAGTTACTTAAATTAACATGAAATTAAATTTACTTAAAAAAAAATAAAAATAAAAAAAGCAAATGCAGAAAGTTGCGAAACTTTTTTAAAGTAAATTTTACGCATATTTTTTCAGGAGTTAGAAGGGGGGGAGGGGTGAAATTCAGTAATATGCTAAAGTGTTTCTTTTTTTTTTTTTTTATACCAAAATAAAATTCTCAGGCTAATTTTAGGTCCCAAAAAACATTGATGTGTTCCTTTGATTGTCTCTGTTTCACTACTGTGTAAATAGTTCCCCTAATCACGTTCATGTATTCAGTGTTTTTTTTTTTTTCTTTTTAAGCCAAAAAAAATGTAATCAAACAGAATTGGTTGATTTCAGGATGAGGTGAATTGTGTTCTCTTGTGTTATAGTGTTATGTGTGCACAGTAGTGTGCGTGAGTTGCTGTAAGTATGCATGTGTGTCCATAGGAGCATTAATAATTTTTTTAGCGCAGATTTACGTTCTTTAGGATGGTGTTTTAGGGTCACTGTTTTAAAAAAATGTATATAGTAAAGGAGTTAAAAGTACGGAGCCCGGGAGGGGCCGTGGATAAAAAAAATAATTAAATCGAGTGAACGATGTAGCAGTTCGTGCTCACGTTTTCTTTAATTCGAGTGAACGATTTGCAATTCGTGCTCACGATTTCTTTAATTCGTGCTCACGATTTCTGTAATTCGTGCGCACGATTTCTGTAATTCGAGTGAACGATTTCTGTAATTCGTGCTCACGTTTTTATGCGCAATAAGACAAGAAGCTCGGAGGGAAAGGAGCATTTTCTCTCTTGATCTGTTACAGGGGTGCAGTAATGATAATCAGTTATCTACCTTTATAACCTGCTGTTATTAATGCACTAGTGTTACAGTTAGATGTACAGTACAGTGAGCAGATTTTGCCTGGTGGTGGAATCTCTACAGCGCGTGGGGGAGAGCCGTCCGCGGCATCGGTTCCCCCGCCGCCAGACACCTGCCGCGCGCGCAGGTCTTCACGGAGCTTATTTACCAACAATGTAGACAAATACAGTCAATTCCAGTCATGAATAAAGGAAACAAACATTTTACTGATGCAGGACAACTGTGTGTTATTAAAACCAGATCAAAATAAAGTTAATGCAATGTGCAAATGTGTTTATTAATTTCTAAATAACATTCAGCCAGCCTCCAAGGAAATGCACACCTTCTTAAATCTGGTTACATCATTATTACTTTTATGATAGATTTAATCTATATTTTAATAATTTGTATAATAAATAAACACATAATTCAGAAAATATACATTTAAGAAGTTTATAATTATTATATTTTTTTATTTGAAGCTTGTGGCATGTTTCTGGGCAGGACACTGTGATTTGAGAATAAGCAGATATTCAGGACATTTCATCAGATATAGAAACTTAATTATTTTAGGAAACATATTGGAATAAATTATCAAATTGATCCAAATTATTATATGAAATGCCTATTTACTAAATATCTTAATACATTGTATTAATAGTATTTTAGACCAGCTATTTTGATTTTATATAGTGTTACATATTTAAAGCAGCTCTTATATGAGCCATTCATAGACAACTGTCACACCTTGCATTAATTTTGTATTATCTTTATTAACTTTTACAGTGTACATTTGGACCTAAGTCTTATAGCTGTATATTTATAAAATTATACTTCTTTACGTTATACTATTGTTGAAAATAAGAAATTATAAACAGTTCCACATTGCATTATAACTTTGTTTTGATCTGGTTTTAATAACACACAGTTATCCTGCATTAGTAATGTTTGTTTCCTTTAATCATGACTGGAATTGACTATATTTGTCTATATTGTTGGTAAATAAGCTCCGTGAAGACCTGCGCTCGCGGCCAGGGAACCCGTGCCGCGGACGGCTCTCCCCCACGCGCTGTAGAGATTCCACCACCAGGCAAAATCTGCTCACTGTACTGTACATCTAACTGTAACACTAGTGCATTAATAACAGCAGGTTATAAAGGTAGATAACTGATTATCATTACTGCACCCCTGTAACAGATCAAGAGAGAAAATGCTCCTTTCCCTCCGAGCTTCTTGTCTTATTGCGCATAAAAACGTGAGCACGAATTACAGAAATCGTTCACTCGAATTACAGAAATCGTGCGCACGAATTACAGAAATCGTGAGCACGAATTAAAGAAATCGTGAGCACGAATTGCAAATCGTTCACTCGAATTAAAGAAAACGTGAGCACGAACTGCTACATCGTTCACTCGATTTAATTATTTTTTTATCCACGGCCCCTCCCAGGCTCCGTATAAAAGAGTGCTATCTTTTTTTAGAATTTAAAGTATTTAGAGCTAAAATTATAGATTTTTCCTTTATATTTGACAATTTTTACTGAAAGTAACTTCTATTTTACTAAATTTAACTTGTATATGATCATATCTGCCCAAGAAAACAATCCAAGCAAAACCCTGCTGCGTTCCCACGGTGGACGGTTGTTTCCGGTTGAGAGTGTGCTGTGCGCTATTGGCTGACGCTTTTGAATGGGGTGTGTGGATAAGTGCTAAATATAAAATGATTGAGTGTATAAATTCATTCCTTTAAAATGTTATGGCCTTTTTCTCAAACTACAACCTCTCAAATTATTTCAAAATAATTCAATTGTTCTCAAAATCAAATTTTTATTTTAACAGTGACCCCAAAACGCTGTCTCATGGATAATAGTCTTGTACGTGCTTTTTTTTTCTTCTTTTTTTTAACCAAATGACAATGTGATGACTTGTGGAGTCAGACATGCGATCCTACTTCTCACTGAGAACCAATCAACTCCTTCTCATCACTGCAAACCATCTGTCAACTGAATCAAACTCTAGCAATTAAATAAAAATCTACAATACATCAACCAGAGCTGAGAGGTGTTACAGTTACTACGCTATCTCTCAGTGGACCGGGACACAATTTGCAAATATCTATTTGCTTTATCTTCGTAAACCAGTATTATGCTCTTTATTTTTGTAATATCTGTGTAATTTGCGTAGTCCTTTACATATATCCATTATCTCTCCGAACTCATCCTTGTCTTGTCACTTTGCAAGGTGCATTTCTTCCATTCATTCATTGAATCGTTCATACTAAATGAAAAAACTTGAATGGGGCAGAATCCTCGCTGGACAAAATGTGATGTGTTGAATTGAATTGGGAAGTACAGGGGTTGGACAGGTGACATACCAGAGTTCAAAAGAGGACAAACTGTTGGTGCACGTCTTGCTGGCGCATCTGTGACCAAGACAGCAAGTCTTTGTGATGCATCAAGAGCCACGGTATCCAGGGTAATGTCAGCATTAACCACCTGACAAGAAGGACATCCTGACGAACCACATCCAACAGGATTAACTGTGGACGCTGTAAGACGAAGCTGTCTGAAAGGGAGGGATGTTCGGGTGCTAACCAAGATTGTATCCAGTAACAAAACATGAAACCACGGCTGCCCAAATCACGAGACGATAAATTATTGTGGTCTAAAACCAGGTGTTTCAGTTTCATTGTCCAACCCCTGTATATGTGCTTGTCCTGACCCTCCGATTGTCTTATTATAGTGAGTGCCACTGAGTAGGAAAGACAAAAAACAACAATAAAATTCAACATATGCATTTTTTTCAGTGCAGCTGAAGGTTTGTATAGGTTATAACAGGTTATATGTACATAAACTACCACACATACAGGTACAGTACAGTGACGTGTATAGAGTAGAGTGTTAGCATGGGCAGCCATGATGACCCGTCGTCTGGTTTTCTCTTCAGATCTGCTCATTTCCTGAAAAGAAAGCAATGTACTGTACATGCTTCTCATTCTCACTGCGACTGCTCTGTTTATTCAAGCTCTTTTTTAACATTTCACAGTGTTTCATTGAATCTGGGTGGGGTTTTGGGTGGGCGGATGGGGTTTTGGGTGGGCGGGGGGGGAAGTGGGAGGTCTGTGTACTAGAATGGTATTAAACTGATGACTTTGTTGTTGATGTAAGTTTGGAATATGAATAAAGTTTTGGAAAGTAATTGAAAAGTGTTGAGAACTTTTATTTCTGATGGAAGTTGAGTATATGTATGTATATGTAGATATATACATTTATAATATATATTAAATACACATAAAATGTGTATATGTACATATATTATAAATACTAGGGATTTATTACATAACATATGGTGTTACGTGTTGAATTTAATTCATATACAGTATGAGAGTTTATTAAACAGCATTGACTGTAGACAGCTGAGCAGTTTGGGTGATTCTCCCCTATAGAGACAATAGCAGTAGATTTGAACAAAAAGTGGGTATATTTCTTGTTAATTAATGTTTATAGAAATAACTCATACATATATGTATGTTACATTTGCAGAAGTGCAGATAAACCTTTTGAAATTTCATTTTTTGAACAGATTTGAGTAATACTAATAATTGCATTTAATTTTCCAGTTTTACACTATTAATAATGCTATAAAATGTCTTTAAAATGTAATTTTATGTAAATACAATATACATATATGTATATATTATTAGTTTCTTTGATTTTACCAAATTAAAAACCTCTGGAATATAATCAAGAGGAAGATTGATGATCACAAGCCCTCAAACCAAGCTAAACTGAACTGCCTGAATGTTTGCACCAGGAGTAAAGCAGCATAAAGTTATCCAAAAGCAGTGTGTAAGACTGGTGGAGGAGAACATGATGCCAAGATGCATAAAAACTGTGATTAAAAAACAGGATTATTGCACCAAATATCGATTTCTGAACACTTAAAACTTTATGAATATAATTTTTTAACTGTTTTTTTTTTCTTTGCATTGTTTGAGGTCTGAAAGCTCTGCATCGTTTTTGTTATCTTTTCAGACATTTCTTATTTTCTGTCAAAAAAATTGTCTGTAGTTTATATAAATAGCAAAAATCAGAGAAACTGATTCAGAAACTGAAGTGATCTTTTACTTTTTTTCAGAGCTGTACATATCTATATATATCTATATAAGCAAACACATATAAAATGTTCCCTGCAGATAAAAAAAAAAGGTCCCATATGTCATAAGAGCTAACAGCTTGCTTGCATTAATGATGATGATGATGATGACTTCATGATGGAGGGATTTGTCTGTATCTCATTCTGCTAGATCTGCACTAAAAACACCCCCCCCACCCCCACCCCCCCTCTGCCCTTAGCATCCTCACACTGGGCTTTCACAGGTCAGCAGCTGGGTGTGAAGTGAAAACAGCCTTTTTCAATATTTCATTATTAAGATTATAATAATAATCATAGAGCTACAAGACACTGAAAAAAGAAACATTATATTTAACAGTCATATCACAAGCGTGATATATATTACAACTCCAAATCAGAAAAGTTGGGAAATAGGAAAAAATGATAATAAGAAAATATCGCAGTGTACATAGGGGGCTATGTGGAAATTATTATTATTTTTTTTACATTGAGTCAGGTTGATTTGGATAAATGAATTTATTAAAAAAAAATGTTTTTTGTGTATTTACTCAGGTTCTCTTGGTCTGATACTAAAGTTTATTTGATGAACAAAAAAACAGTATTACAAAAAAGCCACACATACAAGTAGGTGCGCCCCTGAAATAGCAATTTGCCAAAGTCAGAGCGCACCTGGCTCTTAAAGGGAATGGCAAATTAAACATTGATTGGTTTATTGGATGTTAAGCCCAAAAGACACCAAAGATTACCCTGGTAAAAAGGATGTATATTTAAGAGTATATTTACACTATAATTACACTTTTTAATTTAAGCAATTTTAAGCAATATGCTTTAAATTAAATCTTGTGTTGATAGAAAATATATGTATTAACATTTAAATACTGCTTAATGTGCATTTTAGTGTAGTTTCTTTTTTTTCCAGTATCATTAATATGTACACAATATGTGGATCAATATGCAAAGCAGTACATTTAAAATATATTTGAAGAGTATTAACAATTAACAAAATACACATACTTAAATATACTTAAGTTTGCAGAAGTTGTACCAAAAAAGCACTCAAAAACACAACCTAATACTTTTATGTTGTATTTAAATATAGCTTAATTACAACTGAAATATGACAGGCACCATGAGACATGAGTTTCAGTTTAGTTCTCCAGCATTATTAGCATTAGCTGCTAACTGTGCTAAACTCTAGCTCTTTCAGAGGTGTTTGGAGGTGACTATTATCAGCCTGTTGCCTGCTGCTAACCCCAGCTAGCAGCATTAGCATTAGCCACTATCCACAGCGCTAGCTCTTTCAGCATTCAGAGGTGAGTATTATCAGCCTGTAGTCTGCATGTTTACTGTGTTAAGACAAGCTACGTGGGAAGAACAGCTAGCTAATATCGCCCTGGCTTTCCAGAACACCCAGTGTTCCTCAGTGTAGCGGTGTCAGGCGCCATTAGCCGCTAACCGCAGCTAGCCTTAGTGGAAATCTGGAAATCTAAGCTTTGTAAATTGTAAATAAACAAAAGTGCTTTACTCACCCAAATATTGCCCAAGTTTTCAGAGAAGAAATCTGTGTAGATTATCATCCAGCACTTTTTAAACAATTACAATTTTTTTTTTTAACAATTACAATTTTGTTTACTTAGCTTTACTTAACTTAGTTATACAGTGTGGTTTATAGTGCGAAAAATACGGTACGTCCAAAATATTTAGTATATTTAGTATGTATTTAGGTATGTATTATTTTTAAAGTTAAAAGTATGTACTTTTCCATGTTAAGTATAGTTTTACAAAATATATTTAAATGCACCTTTTTCTTTGACAAGGGTAATTAAGATAATTAGCCCAAGCCTTGTACATGTTTAGATCTACGCAAGGCATACTTTTCCCATCGTTATGATAGCAAAGACACACTGACATGCATTAAATCGAGCTGTGAAGTGAATGGTTAATGGTTCGTGTGGCTTCCAACACACAGGTTTCATGCCATACGGAATCTGTATATCTTATATTGTTCTAGATTCAGGCTAAAGACACCAACAGGGTTCTAGAGCCTCTTTTTAATTACAGTAGATGTTTTAGTTTTTAGTTTTTGCTCCAAATATCACTCTTTCGTATAATCCTATAAATTCATTCTATGTCTTTAGGCCTGGTAAACAGTTCTCTAAATTAATTATTGATTTCTCTAAATTTATTTTTGAAATAAGAACGATAATAAACAAGCTAATACAGTTCCCTCCTTTAGCACTGTCCTGATTTCACCTTCCCCAAGGCTCCCTATCATTAGTTTAATTTGTGGGTGGCTGTCGTCTAACCATTACACTGTAAACAGAGCCCTGCTCAGCCATCCCCAACAATCACAGGACACTCATATGATCTCTATTCCCATCCTCAGAGACCTCGGCCCAGGCCATCACACTCTACTGTCATCATAAATCCTCCACTCATCAGATCAGGCCCACGTCACCCTAGTGAACAAACGGGTAGATTAAAGTATAGTAAGCATTATTATGCTATAGTGCACTAAAGTGTTTTCTTGTAGCCACATTATTGTTAATCAGTATATTTAAAAAGTGCTAAAATGGAACAACATTTTTTATACTTAATATATTTTAATTATAGTATAAAAATAGTACAAAAGTCTTACTTAAATTGTGCAAAAATAGAACTATTTTAAATATACTTTTAAGTAACTTTTAAACATTTAAACACACTACTTCATGTATGTAACCTCATATATTTTAAATATGCTTACAGTAAAATCATAATACATTTAATGAGTATTACAACTCAAGTATCACTATTTATTATACACAGAGTATATTAGAAATGTATTATAAATATATTTACATTTACAGAGTACAAATATGTTTCATGCTCCTAGCACATTTCTAGTATACGTCTTTGGTTATAAAAATAATAAATTTTATATACTGTACTACTGTATTTTTTGCTGGTTACAAATTTACTTTCATTTTTTTTTTATTTGACGTTTAAATGTGATATTTAACGCTGTATCCTATAATTTACTTATTTACTATTTATGTTTTCCTAACTATAATTACAGAGCATTCAAATATATTTTATATTTTTAAAACATTTTACCAGTAAAATGTAGTAATTTAATTTACTTTCACTGTAACCATCACCAATGAGCTATTATACAGGCTTATTACAGTCATTGTAAGGTATTATGCATGTCATTTAATGCATTATGAATGCATTTATAATGCATTATGAATACAGGGTTCATAGGAAGTGTTACCCATATTTTTAATTGTGCTAAACTGCTAATAAGCCACAGTTTAATTTTATACATTAGCCAGATAATATGCTGCTATGAACAAATGCAGTTTCTGCTGCTCCATGCTGTGTACACATGCAGTGTGTGCAGCGTTCACTGCACATCACAAGGCATGAAAATAGACTGTTGACAGGACGTAAGATAGCAATGAGCATCGTTAACTGTGCTTTAATCCAGTGTAGAATCTGGGTGGCAAGTTAACAAATACAGCCCCCTACCACGACCACCATCACCCCCACATACACACACACACACACACACACACACACACGCACTCACTAACACACTGCAGCACATCAGCGGGGTGTTTTCTCAGAGGGTGGAGGCCTGTGTGTTGTCGCAGCTGTGAGATTTGTCATGTTTTCTTTCGCCCCTCGCAGATCGCCGGCCTGATAATCGGGAGGAATGGAATAGGAGAAAGAGAGAGAAAGGGAGAGAGAGAAAGGAGAGAGAGGGAAGGGAGAGAGAGGGAAAGCAGAGAGGGATGTGACAGGATCTGGACCACGCCAGCCGAAAGAGGGAGGAGAGGAGATCCCATGGGAGACGGCTGTCGTCAGGAAAAACGAGAAGGAGGAGAGAGGGATGACAGATGCTGAAAGATACAAAAGACAGAGAGAAAAAGAACGAGAGAGAGAGAGAGAGAGAGAGAGAGAGAAAGAGAGAGAGTTTTGACTGTGTTCAGGACCCACCTAACATTTTTTGGTTAATAGAAAGTTTTCTGGATGTTACATTTTAGAACATTTAGAACACGTTTTCTGAAGGTTCTTAGAATATTATTTAACGTTTCGATAATGTTTAACATTCTACTAATGTTGTAATGCAAACTATTATTGCGTCATACGTTTTTAGAATGTTCCTGGAACATTATTTCTGAAACGTTACAGTCCAACCTTACTGGAACCTTTTCAAAATGTTTCTAAACGTTGCGGTATCCGATCGTTACAGTTCAGAACATTCTTAGAACGTTCAATTTGTCAAGTTTACTTAATATTCCATGAATGTTTTTTTTTTGTATTACCATTTTTAAATGTTCTGGTAATGTTGCTGCTACGTCCCTTCTGTCAATGTTTTGGGAATGTTGCTTTTAACATTTTCATAATGTTATGTGAGAAACATTCTAATGACGCAGTGATGCAAACTGTTATTATGTCACACATTTTCAGAATGTTCCTGGAACATTGTGTAATAATGTTGTGATGCAAACCATTTTTGCGTCATACGTTTTTATAATGTTCCCTGAACTTTATGTCTGAAACGTTACAGTCCAACCTTACTGGAACCTTTTCAAATTTTGCTAAACGTTGCGGTATCTGATCATTACAGTTCAGAACATTCTTAGAACGTTCAATTTGTCAAGTTTACTTAAAGGTCTTTGAATGTTTTTTATTTAATTACCATTTTTAAATGTTCTGATTATGTTGCTGCTACATCCCTTCTGTCGATGTTTTGGGAATGTTGCTTTTTTTCCTGGAACCTTTTCAAAACGTTGCTAAATATTCTTATAATGTCTGCTTTTTAGCTGGGGAGTTGACATTCATTTTCAGCAGTGGTTTTATTACTTCTAAGTCATAAAAGTCATAAAAAAATAAGAGACCACTTAAAAAAAATGATGAGTTTCTTTGATTTTACCAAATTTAAACACCTCTGGAATATAATAAAAAAAATATATATATGGATGATCAGAAGTGATAATGCACCAGGAGTAAAGCAGCATGAAGTTTTTCAAAAGCAGTGTGTAAGACTGGTGGAGGAGAACATGATGCAAAGATGCATGAAAACTGTGATTAAAAAAAATTAGGGTTATTCCACCAAATATTGATTTCTGAACTTTTTTTTTTTCTGCCATTTCTCATTTTCTGCAAATAAATGCTCTAAATAACAAAATTTTTATTTGGAATTTGGGAGAAATGTTGTCTGTAGTTTATAGATTAAAACATCAATGTTCATTTTACTCAAACATAAACCTATAAATAGCAAAATCAGAGAAACTGATTCAGAAACTGAAGTGCTCTCTTGGTTGTTGTCCAAAGCTGTATAGCTATAAATGTTTTTCTGCATTAATACTGAATTGCAGAAGTATAGAGACACACCCACATTCGGTGACAGACCCTGGCTTTTGGATTTTTGTTCCAAAGCTCACAACATGCATTTCATCTTCTTCTTCTTCTTCAAAAGAAGATCTGAAATACTGCTTAGTTTGACTATATTACATGAATCCACAGTGTGATGGTCCAAGAATCCAAGAATCCAAGAGAGAGAGAGGGAGGAAGAGAGCTAGAGAGAGGAAAAAGGAGAGAAAGAGGAAGAGAGATAGGGAAAGGGTGTTGACCGTGGCTGGGAGTAGACCGTCGTCTCCAGTGGAGCTGTTATGGCTTCAGATACTTTGGATAAACACAAGCGTTGCGCCAGAGATCAGGGGCTAATATAACATCAGCACCCCGCCGCCTCCAGCAGCTGAGTCCGAGTCAGCTGTCATCATAACTCTCCACGCTGGAACGTCCTCCGGCGCTTTATCGCACCTGACATTAGCGCCCCGGCGCACGGGCGTGCCTGCAGAGTGTGGACCTCCAGGACCACACCTAAAAACACATATCGCATATATCACACTCTCCAATAATAAACTGCAGGTCTGCGGTGACGTTTGTCTGATGGAGCGTATCTCCAAGAGCCGTATCTGCAAGATCGCTGGAATTTGCTCAAGCTGTGTGGAGTAAAACGTTTCAAAAATACAGTACCAGACAAAATCTGGGTCACACCTTTTCCTACGTTGTAAATAAATACTGAAGTGATCCAGACTATGAAGGAACTCATAAGGAATCATGTAGGAACTTAAAAGTGTTAAAACAAACCAAAATACTCTGCCAAGCATGAGAGAAGGTGGCTCTTATCTGGGGTGCTGTTAACTTGAGGTAACTCTTGGTCTTCCTTTCCAAGGTCGGTCCTGATGAGTGCCAGTTTCACCATGAAATTTTTGATGTTTTTTGCCCATGCACAATGAGAGGAGTTCTATTTTGGGCTCATCTGATCGCATAATCTTCTCTTATGCCTCCTCTGGATCATCCAGAACTTCAAACAGGCCTTGCGTACCCTACCTAATTTTAATCCAAGACGACGTAGTGTGTTACTAATGGTAGTTCTGGGCTGATTCCTGACCTTTCTCAGAAGTCACAGTTACCCCATGAGGTGAGATCTATCCAAACTATCACTGATTGTGGAAACTTCACACTAGATCTCAAGCAAATCAAGTTTGGACTGTGTGTCCCTCCACTCTTCCTCCAGACTCTGCTCCCTTTGATTTACAAGTGAAATGTAAAATTTACTGATGATCAGTGATGGTTTGTTTGGAGAGACATGTCTGTCATCTGCTGGTGTTGATCCACTGTGTTTTATTATCAAGTCTAAAGTCAGAGCAGTTTTGTTTTCCCACAAAATCTTACAGCACGTCATGCTTCCCTCTGCTGACAACTTGCGGATTTCATTTTCCAGCAGGACTTTGCACACTGCCCACACTGACAAAAGTACCAATTGGACTTATTCTAAAAATATTCAAAATTTCTAAGATACAGATTTTTGGGTTTTCATTGGCTGTGAGCCATAATCATCAACAACAATAAAAGAAATAAACACTTAAAATAGATCACTCTAACTTTTCAATGATATTCTACTTATTTTTTAAGGTGCACTAGTATATGGTGTGGATTGGATGGATTTAGATTTTTTTCCCTTAATAAATTAAAAAGCTTTGTATATTAACTCAGGTTGTATTTGTCTGATATTAAAATATATATTTTTTAATGTAAAATTTTAAATATGACAAAAACAATAGGAATTTAGGGGGGAAATACTTTTTCACAGTATTGTTTTGAAGCCCTTTAGGCTGTTGGTTCTTTTTTCTCATATTTGATGGATCACTGTTGAGTCCAACTGCTTCTAATTTGAGCTTATAATTGATCATTTTGATGCTGTTTTTTTCTGTTTCCTCTAAGAAACACAGCCAATGTCATATAGAAGGTTTTGCTACTCAGTCCAACTAAAGGGGTAGGTTCAGGGGAATGTGACGTCAATGCATTCCCTCTACAGGATGGACGTCTTTGATGGACGTCTTCCCCCCTCACGTGGACGGGCTGGGCTCACAGGAGTTTCCTATTAGGATCAAATTGACCTCTGAGTGCTTATCAGCTTCCTGTGACCGTCTGGCATTCCAGCTTCATGTTGACATAATCCTTATCTCTGCCCTGCGGAAAAAAAGGCAAATATGTGGCATTACACAGCCGAGCAGGAAAGCGTCAGGGGGTCCGGTTTCCCCTCCTTAAGGCCAAATTGGCCTTTAAAAAGGCTTGTGATAGTGAATACAAGTGCTAATCGTGCACGCTGGACAGTATTAACCCACATTTTAGTATTGGCACGGTGTGAAAACAGGTTGTCTGACTTTATAAGGAGGTTAATCGTGCTAAACATCTCTACATCACATCAATACAGTGCTTACATAAAGGAAATTATTATAATTATTATTATAACTCATTCCAGAGACTGGGAAAAATGGTCTGTTAGCTCTAGTGCACTGGTTGGAATTTATTACAGGAAACCTGGTCACAGGAATCCCTGCATCAGGATTAAGCTGTTCAACTGCACCTGAAAAGCTCCGCTTATTACATGTAGTTTTAACCAGCAACTCAATAAAACCAGAGTGAAACTAAACCAGAGTGACACACCATTCAGACCAGTAATTACTCGGGTTCAGTTTTGAATTAAAACATTCACTATTCCGCGTAAGAGCTGGTTAAAGCTTATTAAGACCGGGTAAGTCCATCTTTTTAACCAGCTTTAACATCTGGATTGAGCTGGATTCCTCCGTAGGGATAACATCTGTATACACTGCGTTTGTGTACTGGTTGATACAGCGTGTAGGCGTTTATTTAGAAATCGTAGCTCATTTTATTCCATGCAGTTTGTGTTAGTCATGCTCTAGCCCTTTCATCAGGAGTCAGATTCTGACCGCAGGAGCACTGCCGGATGGGTATTTTGGGTTGGCAGATTATTTGTAACCCAGCAGTGACACTGCCGTGTGTAATAAGCCCAGAACCACCGCTGTGCCTGATGCACTCCCTGCAGCACTGCAACACTCTTACACTGTCATATCAGTGCTACGCTAGGAGTGGGTCCACCATTCAAATCAGGCCTGATCGAGGGTGGTCCAGTGCTGATCCTTTTCCAGTGATGGATGCTGGGAAATTGTGCTGGAACAAATGGGCTGAGGTCAGTGTAACTGTACAGGAAAGAGTGAAGCACAATCTTTTGTTTTTGACTAAATAATAAAAAAAACATTGTCAGGATTAGTTTTAATATATATATATATTTTTTTCTATACATACAGGATACATGTCAGTTCTGATGCTGTCAGTCTGCTTGCTGCTCTAAACTTTACCACAAAGAATACATTTCCCAGCATGCTCACTTACCGGACTTCTCTGATCACATGAAGCTACGCTGTTCACGCTCGCCAAGCTTCTGATTGCTTACACCTGCCCTGCCTTGTATAAATACCCCCCCCAACTATTTTCTTTGTTCCCTGGCTGGATATTGAATCCACTAAGTGTTTCTTTTGATCATTCTACCTTTTTTTCCCCCTTTTTCCCTTGCCCTCTGCCTGTTTGGATTTACCATCTAAGACTCTTTCGCCTGCTCACTCTAGTATGTTATTTGTATTTGTATTGATGCCATGTTGACACTGACCCTTCCTGCCTCTGACTACCCCTGTAAAATTTTCTCCTATGTTAATAAATTGTTTGATTGATATCTGCATTTGTTTGGCATTGGTTTGGCCCACATGAGTTTTTATTACAAATTAAGAGATAAACTAACAATTTCTGAATATTTTCAGCAGTATTACGTGTAAGCAAACATATACATATACAGATATAGATATATATACAGTTGACTAAAAGCAGTGTGTAAGACTAGTGGAGGAAAACATGCCAATATGCATAAAAACTGTGATTAAATACCAGGGTTATTCCACCAAATATTGATTTCTGAACTCTTAAAACTTTATGAATATGAACTTTGTTGTTTTCTTTGCATTATTTGAGGTCTGATAGCTTTGCGTCTTTTGTGTTATTTCAGCCATTTCTCGTTTTCTGCAAATAAATGCTCAAAAAATTACAATATTTGAATTTGAAATTTGGGAGAAATGTTGTCTGTAGTTTATAGAATAAAACAAAAATGTTCTTTTTACTCAAACATAAACCTATAAATAGCAAAATCAAAGAATCTAATTCAGAAACCTTTCTTTTTAATATATTTTAAGTAAGTACGCACATCTGTTAGTATATTTACAGCATACAGCATACATAGACATTTCTCAATATGTATTAAGTACAATTAAGTATATATATTTATATTTTTTTCACCAGAGCAGTTACTGTATTATCATAGTGTGGAGATGCTGTAACGGATGGGAAGCAGTCATGGGAACGGGTGGGAGATACTCAAGGGTGCGATGTGCTAAAGTGATGCTCTGCGTAAATAACAACACAAAATATATCTACTTTTCTCACTCTCACACACTGAAAAACACACCAGTTCCAGCTCCTGACATCCATAATGACGCATTTCAGAGAGGCGTGGACACACTCCTGTCCCTCTCAGCAGTAAAACCGTCGCTATGTATGTACCGTATGTACTTCTCTACGGATTACCTCATTGGTCATTGGAAGGGTGTGTCGATAACAAGCCCTGGTTGCACACACACGCATACACACATATACACACACACACACACACATATGCACCCGTTTAAGTCAAGCTCATCCATCTACACACGTGCACACCCTGCGAGACCGCCTGTGACACCTGCTGACCCTCCCGGATGCAACCAGTTTTAATGACTTCTCTTAAAAATAAGGAATTTTTTTGGAGCTATCCCATAATGCTGTGCTCCACATTCCTCAGAAGTCAGATATCAGAGCTGGAAATAATGTCACACCCTAAATAATGATGCTCCAGTTCAACAATCTACTCTTTTTTAACATTTTTTATTTTTTATACAAATATTTAAAAAAACTGGTAGCTAAAAGAAAACAAAAAAGAGGAGGATTATTAGAGGTCTGACAGGTTACTAAGATCAAAAAATAAAAAAGCAACTGCTACTGGACTACTAAACAATAGGGGTGTTCTAAAACTTTTGACCAGTGGTCAAAATCAATTCTCAGTTTTGATTACATTTTTTTTTGTTGTTGTTATTATAAAAAAAAACTTCTGAATCAAGACTTTTATTCACTTTATGAACGTTTTTTGTATTATTTGTGTATGTGCCAGAATAGTAACAAACAGCACATTTATAAGCGTTATGTCAAATATGCAAATATCCCTTTTTTTTAGTTTATTAAAAAATAAGAGACCGCATAAAAACGATGAGTTTCTTTGATTTTACCAAATTGAAAACCTCTGGAATATAATCAAGAGGAAGATGGATGATCACAAGCCATCAAACCACCAAACTGAACTGCTTGAATGTTTGCACCAGGAGTAAAGCAGCATAAAGTTATCCAAAAGCAGTGTGTAAGACTGGTGGAGGAGAACCTGACGCCAAGACGCACTGTGATTAAAAACCAGGGTTATGAACTCTTTATCCAATATTCAGGTCAGAAGCTATTTGTATCTTTTAAATTGAGCAATTTTTTTATGGGATCACACAAGCTGTGATTAAATAAAAGTCAACAAACAGTGATTAAAAACAATGATTTTTTTATTTTATTTTATTTTTTTTTTTTTTAGCATTTCCTTTCCTATACTACCTCATCCAACTTTTCCGATTTGAGGTTACTGGGTTGTGTCTGGGTTGCAAAAATATTATTTAAAGAAGATTATTCAACTAGTTTCTTGATGGTTTTTGGTATATTTACGCATATTTATATGCATATTTATATGCATATTTATCATTTTATATCACCTTAACCTGAAAGATCCCTTTTCCTTCATGTAGCTTTGCAGGTCTGGGTGTGGTCAGTGCCATTCCACTGATGTATCCTATAACAGTGCAGTAATGGATTATTTTGTGGACTGTAATACTTTATAAGGTGCAAAGGTCGCATTTGCTCTCAGCTTTTTCCAGCAAAGCTAGCAGCTGTTGTGTAAACACAGAATTCACTAGTGGAATGGAATGTATTAAAGGATGTGTACACACTCACTCACTGATCACTTTAACAGGAACGCTATACTAATACTGCCTTGGAACTCTCTTTTTGCTCCCAAAACAGATTAAATTCTTCATAGCATGGATTCCACTAGATGTTCTAATCATTCTTTTATGATTCTGGCCCATGCTTTTCATATAAAGTACCTTTTTTGAGGGGATTCATGCTGCAAATCGTCTGTTACACAACAACCCCAAGGGCAGTGGTGGTAATATTGTAGGTGTATCAGATACAGAATAAAGACATCAGGGCTGATGTGGAATTTTTTATTTTATTTCATTTTTTCCTCAATTTTCTCGCATTTAGTTGCTACTCACAACACAACACATGGAGGATGAAGACTAGCACATGCGTCCTGCGACACATGTGAAGTCAGACTCCGCCTCTTTTTAAACTGTAGCATCACAGCGCACTCGGAGGAAACTGCAGCGACTCGGTTCTGATACATCAGCTCACAGATGCGTTGTGCTGATCGACATCACCCTAGGGGTGATCAGAGGAAAAAGCATCATCTAGTGTACCCACCCAGAAAAAGCAATCAGAAATGCATGACACATACCTGACATATATGCTCCTATATCAAGAGTAGTGTTTCCATATATGTTACCTACAAAGTGATATATTAATATCACTAACAGTATCTCACAAAAGTGTGTTCATCCCTTACATTTTTGTTAAGATTTTTTCATGTAACAACAACACTGAAGATATGACACTTTAATACAATGTAAAGTAGTCTTTACGACATTAGGAGACCCCGCCCACATATCCCACAGTACAGCATACTATATCTTTTTGCTAACTAAAATTTGAAAAATGCTAAAAATGAAAGGGGTGGTTTGGGAGCGGCACTGGGTGATGTATGGGTTTAGAGGCAGGGCAGGAGGGAGAGCTGATTGGCTGAACTGCAGCAGCAGCAGTGTGCCTCTGATAGCAGTGAGACGCAGATGGTTGGAGGTCTGCAGGGGGGCGGTCAGTATTATTGATTAACTGATTTGCATATTGTGATGTGTCTTCATCATCCTCACCTATAGCAAAGTTGAACCTGAGAGGGCGCTTTACCACAATAAAAGTGTTTTTAAAGGTTAGAAAGTGTTTATAATCATTTAAATAAGGACTGGTATGTTTCGTTACTTCAAAGGAACACATTTTAGCTTTTAATGGCTCTTTAACGCGACATGCCAAAAATCACGGGACACTAGTTCCTGCTCCATGGCTATTTTAGTGTTAGTGGTGTACAAAACTGTACTAAAAAAAGATGCTAAGTTGGCTTGCAAGCCAGGAAACTTTCTTTCTTTTAAAGCAATGAAAACAAAACTGATATAGTACCTTTTTAAAAACATGATATAAAACACGAGGAATGTTTAAAATAAGAAACTAACCTGACATCATTTAGAAAGCTGAAGGAATGTAAATACGGTGTGGAGTCTCACAGCAGTGAACAGTGAGGTGGCCCAGAAGGCCAGTTTGAGACGCTCTCTGTGAGGGAGGCTCCATTCAGATTCCCCCTTTTTCAAAGCCAGAAGGCCTGATGTCATTAAACTAACAGTGGGAAGGGCCAGCGGTGCGCGCAGCAGCCGAGAGAGCCAGAGGAATCTGGAAAACATTGTCTCTCCCACTTTTCCACTATGATGCAATGCGCTTTCATTTCCTGTTCGCTGCAACACCCTCCAGTCAAACGTCACCCGTCTGAGCTCGGAACACCAGGCCTCCATTCCTCTGCATTTTACTGGTATATTAGCAATTTTACGTGTTTTGTACAGAAATTATCGCCTGTTCTATTGGATGCAGATTCTTTTTCAGTACCAAGTAAAGCCTAATGTGCGTAAATCATCATCCAGCTGTGAAACTCATTTCAAAGCACTATGCACTTTTATAGCATTATTTTTTTTAAAATATGTTTTCATTTGACAATAATTCACTGTTAAAGGTACCAGAGAACTACTTTGTCACTTCAACTAACATTAGTAGTAGCACCATATTAAAGAACCATATTTTTTTTTCCATTAATAGCTGAAATTAGAAGTAAATTTGAAGTAATGAAACATAACAGACTTAAACTTATTTTTTTTTATTAACATCTCCTAACATTTCCTAAAAATGCTTTTATTCTGGCAATTTTTGCCTCTGCAGCGCCCTCTCAGGTTTATCTGTGCTATAGAAGAGGATGATGTGTCCATGTACTTTGTTCCCCAGACCTCCTCCCTGCTATCAGAGGCACACTACTGCTGCTGCAGCAGCTCAGCCAATCAGCTCTCCCAGCTCTCCTGCCCCTTCTCTAAACCCATACATCACTCATTGTCTCTCCCAAACTACTCCTCCCATTTTTTTGCCTTTTTTAAATTTGAGCTGAGGGTTGAGTTAGATCAGGGGGTTAGTGCCCCTTTAACTAATGCATCTTCCCTGTTGTTTACTGGTATACTTTATTTAAATAATTGTGCGTTTCCCAATTTTCCAAATTATTAATTGTTAATGCATATTTTTTGATTAAATGAATGCAAAAACTGGAAAAAGTTCCCTTCAAATTATACATATATAAAAAATATGCCGTCTCATTATTTGGGTTCTGCAATAATTCACTTGAATATCTTTTCAAATCATAATCACACGTATGTGTGGTGCAGTGGATAACAACACTACCTGACAGTGAGCTATCACCAGACATGTACAAAGTACTAGAGACCCATATTTGGGTAAAAGTACCTTAAATGCTCTATAAAATAAGAGTCTTGAGTGAGAAGTTAGAATGTTCTTTAAGCTCCAAACTCGGAAGTGAAAATACTAAAGTATTCAACTTTTTTCACTGCAGGTACTGCAAGTAGTTTACTGCAAAATGTAAAAAGTACTAAAGTACTGAAAGTAAAAGTACAGTATTATTACAGAAAGCAGTGGAAAGTTCTCAGAGTGATAAACAGAACAGTAACAGAAAAATCTTCTTATAAGATCAGCTTGATCTCTTGATTCACTCAATAATGCGAGATTTAATTAATGCCTGAGGTTGGAAAAATGAACCCGTCTCAGAGAATCACCCAGCTGCTAACATGCAAAAAAAAGAATATAATGAGTGTGTATAACAGCATCATATATACAGAGGTTTAAAGTACTGTATCAGACATAACTACTACTCTCCCACATCTGGGTGGCATTGGTCCATGTGAGTCACAGGGAAATCAGAACTAAATGGAGTGAGTGGTTTATAATGTACCTGTATGTGGTTACTTTGGTAAATGTCGCCCCCTGCTGGGGAAGAACCAGTAAAACATTTTACATAATTATTTATATTAATAATTAAACCATTAAAGCGAAGACTGTACCATATGAATGCACCTTATAGATTTGGCCAAGTATAACATTATGACCCATTTCTTTTTTCTATACCATTATACATTTATTATACATTATTATTTTTTTTACACTGAAAATATCTACAGACATATTGTCATTTGTTACACCTAAATATGCAATTTTTAACATATATTTATGCTGTAGTTAGAAGGTAACATGATGATTGAAAATTAACTAATTTACCCAAGAAGCCAAAAATACTTCAAATTAAGTAAAAAGATGATTTATTATGAATATATAATATATAGAATGTATATATATAAATTTCCCCATTGTGGGATTTATAAAGGATTATCTTACCTTATATATATATATATATATTTATACTTTATTACAACTTTTTTTTTACAAAAAAAAAAAAAAAAATATATATATATATATATATATATATATATATATATATATATATATATATATATATATATACACACACATTCAGATATTTAATTCTATTATAACTATAAAACCAACTAATTTTAAGTTATAATAAGTTTATCTTTATTATATTTCTAATGCACCTCTATAAAACTATATAAAATATATTTTTAGGTACGCTATGTATGTGTACACATTGACACATGAGATGTTTTCAATGAAGATACTCTTTCATTGGTTTATTTATATACTATTATATACTGCCCACACTGCCAAAAATACCAATTGGTCTTATATAATATTATATTATAATATTTTTTTAATAGATTATTTTTTTTACACTGAAAATATCTACAGACATATTGTCGTTTGTTACACTTAAATATGTATTTTTTTTTTTATGAATATATAATATATATAATGTATATATAAATTTCCCCATTGTGGGATTAATAAAGGATTAGCTTATCTTATTTATATTTTTTATACTTTATTCCAACTGTCTGTGCATATATATATATATATATATATACACACGTTCAGATATTGTATTCTATTATAAGTATAATAAGTATAATTATAATAGAGTATAATTATAATAAGTTTATCTTTATTATATATCTAATGCACCTCTATAAAACTATATAAAATATAGTATAAATAGATCACTCTGTGTGTAAAGCAAATATATGATATATGAATTTCACATTTTGAACTGAATTACTGAAAGAAAGTAACTTTTCAATGATTTTCAATTTTTTTTTTGGATGCAATAGTATATCACTTTATGAATAAAATATTTGAAAAAAAAAACTCTATTAATACAGAAACATATATTTCATATATTGCATGTCTGTGTGGTTTATAACCAGCATGACAAGTAAGATCAAAATCTAATGAAATATATGCTGCTCAGATCCTGTTTTTGACCTGGATGACCAGCTTTTCAACCAC
This sequence comes from Astyanax mexicanus, assembly GCF_023375975.1. Lineage (NCBI taxonomy): Eukaryota > Metazoa > Chordata > Actinopteri > Characiformes > Acestrorhamphidae > Astyanax > Astyanax mexicanus. Next base: position 4,791,507 of record NC_064420.1, on the reverse strand, counting down.
CTCAACCATCAAAACCACTGCTTAGACCGGATCTGAAACCAGTTTAATCAGCTGTAATCTGGTTTGTATCCGGATTATTTCTGCAGGTAAATGATCACGTAGTCCACCTGCCCTGTGTGAACGCGCTAAAATGGCTCCGCGACACGTGATTGGGCAGAGTGTTTGTAAACACGCGTCGGCAGCATGTGATCGGAGCGACGACAGGGGGCGGCGGCCAATCAGAGAGCGGGGGTGTGTGAGGGGGCGGGGCTCACATGTAGTGCTGTGGAAATTTCTGCGCTGAACTGATAAATGAAGGAGAACAGGCGCAGCGTGACCTCGATCCAGCATTAAACACTGCAGGTCTATGAAAACACTCCAAAAATGGCTTTAAAGGTCAGTAAAGTGCTTGTTTTTGTGTGTGAAAAGCCTTAAGAAGCCAATGACAGTGTGTATGTGTAGGCTTTATGTGTGTGTGTTTGTGTACTGTGTGATATATGTGCGTGTCTGTTTTTCTTAGAAGGAAATCAACTTATTATGTTATAATTTGACGCAATTTCTTTACAGAATGTATCTTAAATGTTTCTTTACTGTCCTAAGTATGGTTTATGGTATTTAAAAGATATTTAAAGGCCTGCAATGTTTCTTTTATGTATTAGTAGGTCTGCCCAGTATACCTTGCTACATTTGCCGCATTAAAACCAACAAACTGCTCTCAGTCTGTTAATGTGATGCTAATTAAGCCAGCTAGCTTGTTTTTAGCTTGACAATAAAATGATTTAAAGCTCTCAAACATTATTAAATCATATTCTGAGCTAATGCTGAGCTTGCTTAATATTTTGGGATATTTATTTCTCGTTGGTACTATGAGGGAAAAAAAGCAACAAGCGAAGAAGAAGCATAGCAGGGGGTGTGGCTTTCCTGACAGCAAGGAACATTAAATAAACGTATTTGTATAATGTATAATGGAATGATGGCGGGAAAAAAACAACGATCAAACAACCTTTATTCAGTATTTATTTAACATTGTGTCTCAGGCATCAGTTAATAAAAAAAAATTGACATTTGAATCAACTTATACAGAGTGGGCTGGTAAAAAATAATAATCAACCAACCAATCATCTATCTACCTATCAACCAACTAACCAACTAACCAGCCTACCTATCTGCTAACCAATCTACCTACCAACCAACCAACCAATCATCTATCTACCTAACAACCAACCAACCAGCCTACCTACAAAACAACCAAACAACCTTTCTACTATACAACCAACCAACCAACCAGCCTACCTACAAAACAACTAACTAACCTTTTCTTAAACAAAACCAGCATACCTACCAACCAACCAACTAATAAACCAACCAGCCAGCCAGCCAACCTACCAACCAACCAACCTACTAACAAACCAACCAGCCTACCTACCAAACAACCAACAGACCAACCAGCATACCTACCAAACAACCAACCAATCAACCTATATACTGAACAAGCAACCAACCTACCTACCTGCCTACGTACTAACCAGTCAACCTGCCTACCTACCTACCATCCTACCAATAAACAACCAACTAACCAATAACATACCTGCCAAACAACCAACCAACCATCTAATAAACAAACCAGCCTACCTACCAAACAACCAACCAATCAACCTACCGAACATCCATCCAAACTACTTACCAACAAACCAACACCAACCAACTAACCTACCTACCTCTGTTTCCTGTTTCCCTTGGTAAGACATTTTAATAATTTAATCCATTTCAGAAGACATACTTATCACCACTCTTGTTACTACTTTCACAGTCTGTTAAAAATGCATGCAACACAAGAAACACTTTTTAGAATATAGAAATGACACTGCTATTTCCTGTGGCTGAAAAATGATGTTTGGAGTTCTTCACTTACTAGCTAACAGAGAATGTTATAAGAATGTATGGCAACATTTTGAAAAGGTTAGCAGCCTGTAACATTACATAAATATAGTTATAATAATGTTCCAGAAAAATCATGACACAATGATTTTTACAATGATATTGTTTATATGATGTTCCTAGCTAGATGAATCCTTACATTATGGAAACATTGAAAGGATGGTACCAAAAGTAAACAAAAGGGAAAAAACACTGACAAAGTGACAATATTAACTGTAACATTTAGAAAATGTTCTACTGATCATTATTAGCAAGGTAAATGCAAAAGCACAATAGAAGCCGTAAGAGATGAATGCAAAAAAAAAAAAAAAAAAAAAAAAATATATATATATATATATATATATATATATATATATATATATATATATATATATATATATATATATATATATACACACAAAATATAAATGCTTTAAATATAAGTACATTTTAATACACAACAAAACATTTAAAACCATAATGTTGAATCAATGTATATTAAATGTTGCTATAACATACTTTTGCTGTAGGCTATAGGTTTGCTGCTGCTGCGACACAGCCTGCCAGCTAGGTGTGTGTGTGTGTGTGTGTGTGTGTGTGGTGCCCTGATGGGATGTTGGCTGGCTACGCAGTTCATATTTACCACCCTCGCGCTCCCCTGGACCATTTAAACTAACGCTACTACTTTTCTAACCTCGTGTTTTATACAGATACACCGTAAGGGGTTCTCCACACCTTATTTACTGTGAGTTAAATGAACAGTAAACACACACAGGCTGCTCTCTCCACTCGTTTCCTGAGTCTTGCTGGAGATTACAGCTCGTTTATACTTATTTATTCGCCATGTTTTACCTTTTTCTCATATTTACTGTACAGCCTGTCTCCTCTAGCGCTCGAATTAAAGCGCACAGCCTCCAGCGGCGCTGTAAATCCCCATCTCAGGCTCGCAGTAGCAAAGTGCGCACCTCGCTTTATTACCCCCATGTAAACAAACCGCGCGCTGCAGTTCCGCGCGCCGCTGCTCGGGGCCGCTGCCGCGCGCCTCGTAACCTCTCACACACTCTCAGTGACGTCAGCCTTTCATAAACACTACACTACACTACTGTTTACACTTTTAATTTGAACATAAGTGATATAATATGCGTTTTTTTTCCATATACTGACCTCGGTGTGGGGTTATATTATTAATATTATATGATTTTGCTGAGTAAATAATACTATATTCACCAATGTAAAATATTGGACCTCAAAATCCAAAGTTTGATATGTTTTTAATGAACTTTACCTTACTACTAAAATCCTTTAGAATTACCGTATTTTGCGGACTATAAGGCGCACAGTATAATAAGGCACACTATCAATAAACGTGAATCTATTAATCTATTTTCCATACATAAGGCACACTGGATAAAAAGCCGCATTTTAAGAGACATTAGTTAGGAACAACAGTGTCGCCATGTTACCCTTCTAATTCAGCCAAGTAAAGTGAGTAAAGTGCTTCTGTTTAATACCAGTAAGTTTAGATATAGCTAATATTTTAGAGAGGTTAGCAGCAGCGCTAGCTGCAATTAAAGGAGTACTCTGGTGTAATTTTGCTGACTTTTGGTGTAGTAAAACATGATAAAAAGTACTTACCTTTGTCCAAACACCCTTCATACTGGATGAAACGGGGCAGAATTTGCCCTGATAAATCACTTTTTCCAACGTTATCCAGGCTCCAAGTAGCTCCACACCTCCTTGCTAGAATCCGGAGAGCACTGGCATTTAAAATGAGGCATTAATAACTTAAAAAGTGCACAAGAAGCTTATTAAAAACCACTGTTTACATCCCATAACACCAGCTTCAGCTCCAAGCGCTGCCATTACTGAAGTGAAAATAACATATATGTATGTACGTATGTACGCTGTGGGAGACTTTATCAAATATAAATACTTTTTATCATGTTTTACTACACTAAAAGTCCTTCTTACACCAGAGTTCTCCTTTAACAGCAGCCCTAGCCACAGTTAGCTGCAACGCTAGCTACGGTTAACAGCAGCACTAGCCATAGTTAGCAGCAGCGCTAGCCGTAGTTAGCCGCTCTTGGCGCTAGTAAACGTCGTCCGACAGCGCTACACTGAGGAACCCTGAGTGTTCCGGTAAGCCAGGGTGCTATCAGCTAGTGGTTCGTCCCATGTAGCTTGTTTTAACACGGTAACCAAGCAGACTACAGTCCAGTATACTAACATATATTAGCAAAAGAGCTAGCGCTGCAGTTAGCAGCTAATGCTAATACTGTTCCAGGCTTGGTACTAGAGAACTAAACTGAAACTCCTTTATAACACTGCTTTTTACTGCTCCTTAATACCTGACTGTTTTAATTTTTGGGAAAATTAAATGATTTTTAGTGCACAAATATGGTATATTGTTTTTGATAGTATTAAACATACCTTCAGCTGCTGTAATGTTACTATGAAGCTGTATAAAAAAAGTGAAGTATAAAAGATGCTGAGCTGAATTTCGAGGGTTCTGCTGGTACAGAACCGTGGGTTGCATGAACAGTGGAACTGTTACTGTACAGTGGAGCTGGTACTGTAGGCTGTTCAGGCACGCATAATGACCACACAGACTCGTCTGTCTAATCAGTGTTGGAACAGATGCCAACAAGAGCTTGAAGTCTCATGTTTCAAAGGACTGGAACATCCATTAGCTGTGTTTAGGAAAGTATCCATAGAGAAGAACTGCAGACTGGACCCAACTGATAACTGCACAAGAGAAGAACACAAGAGAAGATGTACTGCAGCCCAGATAAAATACAGAACAATACCAAAAGGAAAATAATGCAGTTTATGAAAAAGGCTAAAGTGGTAAGCTCTGTGTTATAAAGTAATAAATCATGATTAATAGATAAAAGAATAAAAATGAAAGGTAATGTGTCCAGTTAAAGGTTTGAACACATTCTCAGTCAATTGTTTTCTTATTGTCTACATTGTAGATTAATATTAAAAACAATTAAGTGACACATATGGGAGTAGTAAACAGTAAAATAAAGTGTTTGTTCCCCACAATCCCCTGATCTAAACCTGATCAACTGAGATGGTGATTTGGAATGAGCTGGAGCTTCAAAGCGTTGAAGGAAAAGCAGCAACCATTGTTCAACACCTCCAGGAACTCCTCTAAAAAAATCATGGTTTTATTGCCAGTGTAAAGACAGTACATTTTACGCAGAATATCTAAAGTTGGAAATCAAGAGTCGGTGGAATTCCCCTTTTAAGACTTTGATCTGAAAAATCTGAACGGGTAGCATTTCTAATTTAGCAAACAATGAGGAACAAGGAAGAAAGAAACAGGAGGTAGGATGTCTTTTAGTTTCTGTGTGTCTGGTTTAAAAGATTGCTGATGTTAGTTTTTAGATTACAGCTCAATACTTCTTGTTTTACAGTCAGAATGGAGTTGACTGCGCTTACGGACACGTTAAGGGTAAGTCCAACTACAGATTATTTTTGTGAGTAATGGGAGGGAGACATAAAACATAATTTTATTTATTAGTGTGTAATAGTATTTCCTTCTGTATTGGGTGAGATTAAAAACATTTTGATGAAGGGATATTTAAAAAAATGTTTTACACTTATTTTTTTTAAATATTAAACTATTTAAACATGTGCATAAATTCCCTGTTCACCCTGTCATCCACAGATAACCCCACCCCTTTAAGAAAGTTAACCTTTCACATCAAATTAGTGATATTTCTCTTGCACTGTTTAATAACAGGTGCTCTCTGGTTTTCTGGCTCCCTAAATCATCTTTACCAGGCTTTAGCACAGCTAACAGAACCACAGCTAACAAGTGTGTGAACGTTCCTCCATCACGGACCTAAGGCTAGTGTGTATATATACAGCAGCTGCTGCAATTAGACGGAGGAGCAGTTTTTACACAGCAGAACTTTGTTTCTTTATGATCGGCACATCTCTGAACTACGCAATAAAATAATAATAAGGTTTAATCATCTTGTGCTATTTCTACATTGAACTACTCACTAACACACAGTGCTGCTGACAGTTCTCACTGATAATATTCTAAATATATGCTGAATGAATTAACACTTAAATAATTTTTTTTTAATTTGAATCCCTGTTTTAATTTTTATTTAATTTTAAACTGAACCAGGGCAAATGCTCAAAGCTAAACGGTGGGTCACTACAGTTTAGTTTTCTCTCTGGTTTTATTGATTTGCTGGTTAAAACAACAACACATAATAAGCCGAGGTTTGCATATGGAGTAAAAGAATTTCATCCTGATAAAGTGTAATTGATTAGAACCATGCTATTTATACTTGTGCATTAACCAGCACAGAAGTTTGAAAATGTTAATCATTTAATAAATTGAGACAGAAGCCCATTGAGCTCCACTTGCTGCTTATATTAAATTCAAAGCTCTTACAATCGCCTACAAGGTGCAACAGGCTCCTTCCTACCTGCACTCACTCCTAAAGGTCTATGTTACCTCCCGGCTGCTGCTCTCCTTCAGTGAACGTCGCTTAGCTTTACCAAACAAACATTCACGCAAAGCAAAGGTCAATCCAGACTGTTCTCATACAGAGTTCCCCAATGGTGGAATAAACTACCTTCTACTACCAGATCAGGAGAATCTCTCACTATCTTTAATAAACTCCTGAAGACTGAGCTCTTCAAAGAGCACTTACTCTCCTAAAACCTCTAACTAACTACCTTCTACTACCAGATCAGGAGAATCTCTCACTATCTTTAATAAACTCCTGAAGACTGAGCTCTTCAAAGAGCACTTACTCTCCTAACACCTCTAACTAACTACCTTCTACTACCAGATCAGGAGAATCTCTCACTATCTTTAATAAACTCCTGAAGACTGAGCTCTTCACAGAGCACTTACTCTCCTAACACCTCTAACAAATGACTTCTAAACTCATTTCCTTCTTTTCCTCCTTTCCTCCTCCTTTATCCCCTCTATCTATTTCCCTGTTTCCTCTTGACCTTTTTTGGACCCTGCCTAAAATGTTTTTGTTTTGAACTTCAATGTCCTCTATTGCTAATTATACATCTATTATACACATATATAAGTCACTTTGGATAAAAGCATCTGCCAAATATAATGTAATGAAAATTTAAAGAATACTTCATACCTGACAGATTGCATTACAGTACGAATGACAGTACAGCACAGACTACAGAACAGAGATTCGGTTGAAAATGCAGTCGTGTTGCTTTAAGGTAATGAAGCCACGCCATTTGTCACATAGCGTTCTTTCAAAGAACTTAATGTTCCATGGCTTTTCTGAATGGCCGAGTCAGGGGCAGTTAAAGTGCGTCATTCAGGGCCTGGTCCACACAGTCCAGGCTTTGCGAGGCAGCTGAGGCCCGCCTGTCTGCGCAGCCAGGCCGCCAGGCTCTGCTGCTGGTGAATTAAGCCCGCAGGAAGTAGAGCTCACAGGAGAGATGACACAGCTAAAATTAACCACCCCGTCGCCTGCTGCTGCTGAATGACAGGGCATATAAATAGCAGACAGGAAAGACCTGTGTTAGCATGCATCATTAGCTTCTGCAGGTCGCACTAAAAACGGTACAGAGTGGAAAATAGCTCAGTTAGCAAACAGCAGCGATGGGAAAATTATTTAGCGCAGTTCTAATGAACATTTAGTTCGTGAGCCGCAGCTTATTAACGGAAATAACTCCCTTTTCCTTTCAGGCGGGAACCTCGACTTCCTCAGACCTTGCTCAGCCCGTTTGAACACACCTTAAATTCACTGTTTTTCATAATTTTAAAATTTCTTACATTGTAAATTAACCTATTAACATGCCTTAACCTGTATACGGGCTACAGGTGTAGGCGATACACGACCCTTAAAATCACAAGGACATTTGGAGAAGCTGCCTGTTCACTCTGTAATCCACTTAATAATTCCAGATCAGTAACAGTAAATCAACCCAAATTCTGCATGCTTAAAAATAGACGTAAAAGCTAGACAACCATAATCAAGCGACAGGTTTTTTATTTAATCTCCAGATCTTAAGCTTATTTCATCATTTCATCTATTTAATGTGATCTATACATTAGACATGTCTGAACAGTTCATGCTCCTTAAAGGAGCTCATGCACTAACAAGCAATGCTTCACGTATCTTTAAGAAGTTTCATTTTCATTTTGTACTGCATCACAAAAGCTATCAAAGAGTTTCGATGGCTGCAGCTGGAACTGAAAATGCATTCCATTTTGCTGTAAAAAAAAAAAAGAATGTAACTTGGCCACGCCCTCTTTTACTTGGTTTGTGTCTTTGGTTTCACAACGAGTCCAGTTTAAACTTGTCTGGAATTGGACTCCATGTGTCCCAATCTCAGTCTTGACTCAATTCAAGTACTAAAAGTCTTGGTCTGGGCTTTGACTTGACTAATAAATCTTTTGGTCTTGACTCAACAACTAAATGTCTTGGTCAGGAATTGAAATTGATGTGTCCTGGTCTTGGTATTGAATCAGACTACTAAAAGTCTTGGTTAGGAATTGTACTTGATGTGTCCTGGTCTTGGTATTGAATCAGACTACTAAAAGTCTTGGTCAGGAATTGGACCTGATGTGTCCTGGTCTTGGTATTGACTCAGACTACTAAAAGTCTTGGTTAGGAATTGTACTTGATGTGTCCTGGTCTTGATATTGACTCAGACTACTAAAAGTCTTGGTAAGGAATTGAAATTGATGCGTCCTGGTCTTGGTATCGACTCAGACTACTAAAAGTCTTGTTTAGGAATTGGACTTGATGCGTTCTGGTCTTGGTATTGACTCAGACTACTAAAAGTTTTGGTCTTGACATGGATTCAACTTCTAGAAATCTTGATCTTGGCCACTCCTGATCTTGGTGTTGACTCTGACTCTATGTGTCCCAGTCTTGATCTTGACTTAGACTGTTGGTGTCCCTGTCTCAGTCTTGACTCAGACTTGAGGTGTCCCTGTCTCAGTCTTGACTCAGACTTGAGGTGTCCCTGTCTTAGTTTTAACTCGGACCTGATGTGTCCCCGTCTCAGTCTTGACTCGTACTCAACTGCTAAAAGACTTGGTCTTGACTCTGACTCGATGTGTCACAGACTTGGTCTCGACACATTCTTGTTCTTGACAGAGACTCAACAACTAAATATCTTGGTCTTGAGAAAGACTCAGTGTGTCTCAGCCTTTGGTCTTGACTAATAAAAGTCTTGGTCTGGACTTGGTCGACGTTTCCTGTTCTTGGTTTTGATTCTGACGTAAACTCTAAAAGTCTTGGTTTTGTCTCGGACTGGACTACACAAAAACCCTTGGTCTTGTTTTGGAGTCTTAAGCTTGACTTTGTTCAACTGCTAAAAGTCTTGGCTTTGGGCTGGATGAGACCCAGTTTGACAACTAAACATTTTGGTCTTGACTCAGACTCAGCTACTAAAACTGTTGGTCTTGAGAGCTTTAGAGCTTCAGCTTCAAAGTCTGAAAGCTTCATATTTGGAAGTAAAAAAGAGTCCTTTCTTATATCTGTTCCAGTGTACATCTTTGTCTCATCAGACCAGAGGAATCATCGTTTCAGACCAGCCTTTTCAGCACGATCAATACTCCACAAATGGATGCCGCTTTGATCTTGCTTCTGAGCTTTGTGTGGTCTCCACTGGCCAAAGGGTCAGGCCGTGTGGAAATTGATATTTATAAATATATATAGGCCTCTCTCTCTTGTTTCTTCTGAAATCAGAAACAAGAATTAGCTCATCTCCCATTTATGACGTATTTTATCGCCGTGTCGTAACAGCTAATTACATTTCAGCCTTCTTCCAGCGCAGGAACTCTCAGGAACATAATGCAATATCTGGAATGTCTCCACCATGAGTCCACCTCCGCATCCGCTCTCTGCGTTTACAGAATGCTGCCTGGACTCACGTAGGAAATTAATCCCGTAGCCTAGCACTGGGTTAAGCTTGTTGGAGCTTGCACCATGGCATGCAGTTTTCACCAAAACCATTCTTTTGGGCTTGTTCGGATCCTGCTGGAATTTCAGACATGCCACAGAAGGAAGTGCTCAGATGCTTTATTATCCCACCTGAAAGTAAAAATACAGGCATTTTGGGATATGAATAAAATACAGGACATGTTAAATGCTCTTTGAAGAGATTCAATGCCAAAAAAATCTATTTACAAAAACTGCACAAAATATATTAAAATTGAGATGTATATTCTTATATTAAGAACAAAAACTAATGTATAATTTTATGTCGTAAATTTGTACCAAAGAATTAGTAACTTGTTATTAGTATTATTAGTAAGAAATAATAACTTGACTGGTGACTTTTTAATCTTACCTTGAGAGTAATTTACTTAAAATATGGTGAAAATTCTATATAAGGCTGATTAAGGTCATCGTTCCAAAAAATAGATACATAATCTAACATTTACAATGCTTGATAAGACACATTCTTATCAGAGAAATAAAAAGATGTATTACCTTAATATTAATCATAATTTTTTCAGATTTTTTTTTATCTTATTTACATAAAGTTTGGCACATTTAATTTTAAGGCTGGTGTTCCATTTTAGAATATAGTACTATACCAATTTGGGATACTGTTAAAACATACAGGACTTAGTTTTTGGGATACTGTAAAAATACAAGACTTAGTTTTTGGGATACTGTAAAAATACAAGACTTAGTTTTTGGGATACTGTAAAAATACAAGACTTAGTTTTTGAGGTGGGGTGAAATACAGGACTAAAGATAATATAAAAGATAAGATAAAAAAAATTGAGGGTTTAGTTTTTGGAATAAGATAAAATACAGGATCTGTTTTTTGGATAATGTAAGAATACAGGACTTAGTATTTGGGCTAAGGGAAAAATGCAGGACTTAGTTGGGATGAGGTAAAAGTGCAGGACTTAGTTTTTTTGAGATACTGTAAAAATACAGGACTTTCTGTTTGGGAAATAGTACAAATACAGGACTTAGTTTCTGGAATAAAGGAAAACTACATGACTTCGTTCTTGAAATAAAGTAAAAATAGATGACTTGGTTTTTAGGATAAGGTAAAAAAAATACAGGACTTAGTTTTTGGGATTAGGTGAAAATACAGAACTTTTTTGGAATAAAAAATAAATAAATACATTTTTAAACAGCTTTTTGATTGTCTTATGCACAAAAATCTAGATTTTGTGTTGTTTCTTTTTAAGATCATGATGCTTCAGTTTAGAAAAGCTGACGTATTGAACAGGACTCTGTACACAGTGGTGGATTGTCTGCAGTTTTGAGGAAATCTGTAGCTGGCATTATTGAAACAGTGGCGTTTATGTCCCGTCTGTGTTTTCTCTGGCATCATCAGAAATGTTAATATTGTGGAGGAGGCAGAATTCTTTCAGTATTCCAGCACTCTCACGCAGAGCAGCTGTGAGAACAGGCCGCAGGTGAAGCGGGACTCTGTCCCAGCACTTTTCCCACATTGCTGGAAGTTCTTGTCGCTGGTCGGCTGTGCTAACGAGCCCTCGCTGTGCTGCTGCCGTACTGTAGCTAAATCGCGGCGCTAAGAGGCTTATCCTCCTCTGCTGGTGTGTCATCTGCCTGCTGGCTGCCATGCTTGCTGCCAACTGACCTGCTCCAGCTAGCCCCGCCCACTCGTGTGTGTGCAGATGAAGACATGAGAGAAGATGTGAGGGCATGGCATGCTGGGAAATGTAGTCCTGGGGAAAGTGTGTCAGCATTGGAGTAGGGAGGGGTTTGTTTTCCTCGGGCTCTCGCTTTATACCTTTCACAGTGTGTGTTACATCAGTCAACAGGAGGCACAGATTCTCAATGCTTCTTACAAACAAGTTAAAATTAGTAGTTTAGTCTTTAAAATAACATTTATTATTATTATTACTATTATTAGTGCTGTCAATGTAAAACTAGCATTTGGACACACCTTCTAATTCAGTGGGTTTTTTTTTCTACATTGTAAATTAATAATGAAATCACCCAAACTATGATAAAACACATTAGGAATAATCGGTACCACTTTAAAATAAGACTACCTTTATAAAGGGTTTATAAATGGTTTACAAATGTATTAATGGTTACTAATTAGGTTGTAAATGCCTTAAAAATCATTAGTAATCAGTTATAACACTTCATTAGAAAGGACAACAATATAGATGGCTGTGGGTTCAATATTTGGCAAACTAATCATCTAATCGTGTTATAACTGATTATTAATGATTTTAAGGCATTTACAACCTAATTAGTAACCGTTAATAACCTAATTGTAAACCATTTATGAACCCTTTAAAAAGGTAGTCTTACTTAAAAGTGGTACCGAATAATCTAGTAACTTAAAAGTGTTAAACAAACCAACATACTTTAGATTCTCTTTACTGAGGTGCTGTTAACTTGTGATGTCTTTTTTTTTCGAATTAACTGACCTTCATTTCTTTATGTAATTTTTTTCGTTTTATTTAGTTAAGAAATTCTTGCCATAATATGTGTTAGAGCATAACTTAAATAGGGCTTTACAACTGGTGCTCTCAAACACATTAATAGCTAAGAAATTCAATTAATTATCTCTTGATGAGTTCAGGACAGCTGTTAACTGAAAGCCTGAATTCCAGGTGACTCTACCTCATAAATCTGACTGAGGAAATCTAGCAGAGATGTTCAAAGCCGTTATCTAAGCAAGAGGTGCTACTTTTAATAATCTAAAATATAAAACACATTCTGGTTTGTTTACCAATTTATTTGTTTACTAAATACTTCCATATGTTTTTTCTTCATAGTTTGGAAGACTAGTATTATTCTTCCAAAATTTTGACTGGTACTGTGTTTTTTTTTAATTGATTAAACAAAAATCATCAGATTAATCCCAACAATAGTATGATCAAAAACACATTTTCTTCTCCTTAAGCTCTTAAGCCACCTATTTTACCTCTTTAATTTAAACTTTTTTTCCCTTTTCATACAAATTATAGCCCATATTAAAATTTGATGACATGTCTTAAATCCATCCCCCTGTACTATGTTTGATTAACCTCTTAAAGTACTTCAACCTAGTGAGGTGATTGTTCAAAATGTATTTTAGTACACATAAAAGTATGTTCTCATATTTTATTTTATTTCTTTTATTTTCAAATAGTTAAGTAAGGCCTTAAAAAAAGCACACAGATAAGAAGTGAAAGCAAGAAGACTCAGTTTATTGTTTGGACAGGCAAGGTATATAAAGGATCAGTATTCTGGTCAGTTCATGATTGGTTACAACTTGTTACAGTAGATAAAACACTCAGAGAACAGATCGTACAAGGACTGAACTACTAACGCTAAATGTACTTTATTACAAATAAGTTTATTTGATCTAAGGGTTTACAGGGGTCAATTAATCAGCACAGATTTTGTTGACTGAACATTTGTGGTTAAATCGTTTGCTGTTTTGTGTGTATAGAGATATTTTGTTAGCTCTTGTGTTGTTCACTGTATGGGCTGAAAGATGCATGCACTCTGGAGAGGGATATCTGGTTAGTGTCCTATTCTTTTTGTCCTACACAAGGCATGTTAAGCACAATTTATCATTCTGCGTCAAACGTATGTCATCTGCTGGTGTTGGTCCACTGTGTTATATGAAGTCCAAAGTCAGTGCAGTGTTTTATTGGAAAATCTTACAGCACTTCATGATTTACTCTGTTGGCAGCTTTTATGGAGATGCAGATTTCATTTTCCAGCAGGACTTGATACACTGCCGATACAGCCAAAAGTACCAATTAGTCTTATATAATATTCCAATTTTGAGACACTGAGACACTGATTTTTGGGTTTTTATCTTTAAATCATTTACAACAAAAGGAAAAAACACTGTTTGTAATACATCTATAATATATGCGTTTTTTTCACATTTTGAACTAAACTACTGAAATAAAGTTACTTTTCAATGATTTTTAATTTTTTTTAAATCCACTAATATATCTCCAACCTTACAAAGGGCTTGTGGGTAATGTATTTAAATTAAATCCGTAGACATTCATTCAGTGAGCATTTGTCTCTCTGCAAATTAGTCCCGCTGGGATTGAGATTAAATGTTTGTGTAGCATTTTTGTCATCAAACATTCATCATTCCCGAGCTTGTTCCATATTGCATCATGCGGCCTGTTTGTTAGCAGCTCCTTTTGTGGTTAGCCTGTTAGCGCTCGTGGCTGAAGCACTTATTCACGAACAACTGTGAACTAAGCTTAATTGCACTTCATTGAGCGGCGCGTAATTCACTCGGCTAATAGCTCCATCTGTGTATAGTGACTCGAATCCAGTTCCTGATGTGGAAAGAGTAGACAATTACATGCAACTGTGCTAATCTGCATCTTCGTAATACAGAGCAATTACCGCTAGATATGCTCACCTTTCAAAGTGTGCCACGGCTTATTTAAGCCGTGTACTTCTTCACATGTTCCATATTGTTTGGTAGCTTACTGTTACCATGGTTACAAACATGAAAAGAAAATTCATGGGATGTTCAGTATGTATTCAACACAATGTACCATTGATCCTGGATGCTCATCTATTACTCTGCCTACGCCAGTTTCTCCTGAGAACTGGAGCAATATTAGTAATAAAAATATATGAGCTAAGTGTTTAGCTGCAAATATAAATTCCATTATGTAGATATAAAAGAAGCAACAAGACTCAGAGTCAGAGTTTTGGATGATTACCCCAAATTATGATGTTTTTGTCTTTGTAAACTGAACAATTCTTTATAAAAACGTTTTTAAGTGCTTTTAAGTGCTTTTAAGTGCTGTACGTATAAAAGAGCATTTTAATTAAAACATGTTGCTCTTCTTGAATCTTGCTCTTTATAGGAACCTTTATTTCAGTGGAAATGCTTTTTTATATGTTTGATTTCAAAATATAATATAATTATATAATATATGGATACAAATCTGTATATATATATATATATATATATATATATATATATATATATATATATATATATATATATATATATATATATATATATAAGCTCTGGAAAAAAGATAACTTCAAAATGATGAGTATCTTTGATTTTACCCAATTGAAAACCTCTGGAATATAATCAAGAAAAAGATGAAAGACAAGCCATCAAGCATCAGCATAAAGTTATCCAAAAGCAGTGTGTAAGACTGGTGGAGGAAGAGAACATGATGCCAAGATGCATGAAAACTGATTCCACCAAATGTTGATTTCTGAACTCTTAAAATTATATGAATATGAACTTGTTTTCTTTGCATTATTTGAGAATAACTTGAAATTCTTGACATTTTTCGGATTGAATGACCTTCATTTATTAAAGTATTTTTTTTTACTTAGTTGAGTAGTTCTTGCCATAATGTGGATTAAACACAGGAGTAAACATGCTTTATGTGACATTTAAAGTGACACAAGCTTAAAATGAAAAAATGGCAAATGCTGTCTTAAATGTTGTATTTATAATTTGTATTATATAATTTTAAATATATGTGTCTACTATCATTGGTATTTGTTGTAGCAGGCATTGTGTATATCCATGACAAATTTTCCCACGCCACAATAAAATCTCATCTTCCTGTCCGTCCATCCATCCGTCCATTCGCCCACCCATCCATCCATCCAGGCTATGGCTATTTGTTTTTTAAACCCTTTCCCTGACATTTGCCTGACATTCGCCCACATCCTGAAGTCACCTCTTGCCGGTTGATGCTGACACTGGTGTTTGACGGGCTGCATTTAGTGCAGCTGACATTTGACAGCGTGTGAGAGGTATCTTTCTCTCAAACTGCCCACTGTACGATATTTATCTTCTTGCACAGTTGTGCATCGGGGACTCCCACTCCCACTTTTTTTTTTGTCTTTGTTAGAGCGAGTTTGTCACTCTTTAAAGGAAGTAGTGAACTCTTTAATTCTCACTTATTAGTATAACGTTTTTTAGATGTGCATCACAATTGATTAAGCAAGGGTGTCCTAACAACAACCAATTAGCCCAATAACATCCTTGGAACTTGGATTGGCAGCCATACCAGGAGATTTAGGCAGAGGACTGAGAATTGCTGATAGTAGGACTATGTGCCAAATAAGCCATTTTTTTTAAATAATCTGATACACTGAAATTAATTGTGAAATAGACAGTATTGTTGGTAAATTGCAATGTGCAAATGTGTTTTTCTTTCAAAAAGAGGGAAATTTGCAAGTGATTCTAAACTTTTGAGCTGCAGTGAATTTATTAAGGTCCCTTTGGACACAAAGTCCGCAATTTTCTGAGGTAAAAAAACGTCAGAAAACGACTTTTAAAGTCATTTAAACTTCCTGCCAACTTGGACACAATGTGATTAGGCAATTTTTTGCTCTATTTTCTATGGAATCACATACAGCAGGGTTTGTATGGCAGCACTTTTATTTGTTATTACTGTATAACCAATCACTACCATAGCTTATAGGGTGTGGTCCAGACAACCCAAACCTGACAAAGCCTGCCGAATGCAAGCCTTCTCTTATACTGACCAGCCAGACTGATTGAGTTGCATGTGATGTTTACAGATAGCGCCCCGATCATCCCTTTTTCCCCAGCGATGTGACCCAGCTCTCTGACACAAGACGTTGGAGGGAGTAGGAAAACAAAAATGGAGCTGCCTGGCTGTTACATAACGGTCGCGCGGATCAGCGATGTGCCTTTAAAAGCTGTGGGTTGTCAGGTGATGGGGGTGGCACAGTCATCTCAGTTCACCGAGACATGAGTGAGTGCGTTTCGCGAAACTAGAGAGAGAAAAAAAAAAGAGAAGCGAGACGCGAGAAACGAGGAGACGAGACGCGGCGATGTTGTAGTAGGGAGGGAGAGGTGGAGGGAAAGATGGGTAGACACCCAATTAAAGAAAAGGAAAGGAAAGAAAAAGAAAGGAGAGAGGAGGAGGAAGGAAAAGAGAGCAAATGGCAATGTCCGTTTAATTGGAGCCAAGCGCTTCAAGCTATCTCTCAGTTGCACTCTCATCTCGCACTGTCGCGCTCTCTCTGTCGCGCTGTGTTGTTGTTTTTCTCCTGCATTCTCTCGCTCTTGTTTCTCTCACTCGGTGGCAGCCGGTGCACTGCTGGCTGCTGGACTTTTTCAAGAAGACTGGCTTGTGTGTGTAGCTTTACCAGAGAAAGAGAGAGAGAGAGAGAGAGAGAGAGAGAAGGGAAAAAAGGCCAGAGAATTAAGTGCTGCGTCACACTGCGCGAAACTGCGCGAGGGAGAGTGAGTGAGTGAGAGAGACTTAGACCAAAAGAGAGAGAGAGAGAGAAAGAGAGAGACAGACACAGGGATTGTGGGGGTGAGCGCGAGTGCAGATATCTATCTATCTTCTATCTATCCGATTGTTTGCCTACAATAACTGTGTGTATATATATATATATATATATATATATATATATATATATATATATATATATATATATATATGTATGTATGTATGTATGTGTGTGTGTGTCTGTTTGGGGTCTGTTTGTTTGTTTGCAAGCGATAAAGCGCCTGAACGCGAGAGGCTACAGAAGAAAAGAGCGGAAAGAATCTGCTGTTGCAACCAGATGAAAATAGAGTGAGCAAGAAGAGAGGTGAGGGAGGAGTCATGATGGTGGTGGTGGTGCTGGAGGGAGGGAGAAAGAGAGATAGTGAGAGAGAGAGAGAGAGAGAGAGAGAGAGTGAGTGAGACAGGGAGGGCGAGATTTTGGATTAGTTGCTACGTCACTTTTTCACGTCGAGAGGAAAACAGCGGCTAGGAAGACAGGAGAAGAGTCTGTGTGCACTGTGTTTTTTCCTCCCTCTCGTCCTGAGCAAATGCGAGAGAGAGAGAAAGAGAGTGAGCGGCCGTGAGTGAACCTCAGCCCTCGCCGTCGACTCGTCCGCCTCTCATCCTCCTCTTTTTTCTGCCTCTCCATCCTGATTCTCTTTCTGTCTCTCCCACTTCTGTCTCGGTGTCTCTCGCAGTTGGGAAAGCGCAGGTCCGAGTTCCAACATGGAGGCTAGGCTGAGGATGTGACACACTTTCTCGTAGTCCGGAGATGGTCCGGCTTGGGCATCCGAGCTGGGGGGTGCGTGGCGTGATGGCGTGGGGTTTGTTTCGGAGCAGTAGTCGGTGTAGTCGGAGCAGTTGGCAGGCAGGGAAGTGGGCGAGTGTCAGGCGAGTGTCGGGCGAGTGTCGGGCAAAGGGTTAAAAAAAGAAAAAGCCTCTCGTTTCTTGTTCTGGAAGGTTCCCGAAGCTGAGAATAGAGAATATATATGTTTATATATAGGCGCCATTCGCTTCCGAATGAAAGAGAGTGTTGTATCACCCCATCTGTTGTTAGCAGCAGTGTTCAAAGCAGAAGTGCACCTTAATCACCCTTTGTGTTGTTGTTGTTGTTGTCGTTGTTGTGTCTGTAAGTCTGTCTGTCGTAGCAAGTCTGTTTAGCAGCAAGTCGGCTTCTTCATCTGCTTCATGCGTAGGCCAGAAACAAACATAGTGCCTGCAGTTCTGTAGTAACAGGTGACAACCCAGTCACAATCTGATATATATATGTATATATATGTATATATATGTATGATCGATATATATATATATATATATGTGCCCCAAGATTTCTCTCGTAACGCCTCATACTGGCTGCGTTCGGCCTTCTAAAGTCTAAAGTGCACACATAATAATCAATTCAGGAACGTATGGATGCTATGCTATTTTATTAGCACTGAGGAGAGTGTGTGAGTTTGTGAGCAAAAGAAGCAGCAGCACTAGCTGTAGTGTAAGCAGGTAAAGGAGTGAGCAGCAGGAGGAGGAGGAAGAGAAGGAGGAGGAGGAGGAGGAGGAGTGCCTCCTTGTTCAGCTTGCTTGTTTACAAATGGGAGCAAGGCGAAGGGCTAAGCACGTGAGGGCTAATTTTGTGATCTCTTGGCAGGAAGCACAGCAAAACGAGCCGGTAATTGGCGCAGTTTTGTCAGAGGTGGCTTGTTCGAGGGTTTGTTGTTTGTTGTTGTGTTACCGAGTGTCCCTCAGACTCATACCTAGCACTTATACACCCTTAGCGACGTAGTGCTCGGTCCGTCCGTCCGTCTGTGCGTTCTCTCGCTTGTGAGGAGGGCTGTGACGCAGTCATATCTGCTGCTCTCACTCTCTCTTTTAAGTGCTGTGTCTGTTTACTCATTGTCTTTCTCTTTCTCTCTCTTTATCTTTGCGTCTAATACGTCCTGAAATGCAGGACTTCCTCGTAAAGAAGAGGGAGCCGTGCTGAAAAAAGGGTGTAAAAATGTCATAGCAGGGGATCAGGAAGAAGGAGGGAGAGAGAGAAAAAGAGAGAGAGAGAGAGAGAGAAACTGTTTACCTTGCTCTCTTGGTGACTGTGCACTGGCAAGCGTCCAGTTCACATGCGCTAGACTTCCTAAAGCAGCCGCCGCATCAGGCAGCCAGCCCACAGAGTGGCAGAGCCCTCCTCCAATAGGCTCGCGGCAAGCCCACTGACTGCTCTCGCAGCTGGAACGCCATTGGACAGGCTCGCACAAACAGGTGGAGGGCTGGCTCTGATTGGACGGGAGGTAATGTTATCGTTTTGTGGGCTTTTTCTTGATTTTTAGATGGCGTGCACAGGCAAAAGCTAAATCGGAGCTGAATTAGTCATTTCAGCATGTCTTCGGCATGTCTTTCTAATGTACATATTTGGGTCGTATTTGTATTGGATGATTACATGATGTAGTACGTGTCGTAGTGCATGATATTGATTATTTATTGAGTTTTTGAGAGAAACAGATGAGAAGTAGATGGATTCAGAAATGGATGAATGAAAGACAGTACGCAGAAGGTGACTGGAGAACTACTGCTTAATTCGTAAGTCATTTTTAAATGATGTTTATGTTGTTTTGTTTGTGCTTTTTACTGTATCGTATTTATGTTATAATGTTATAGTCTTCACTTGTATACAAGTTCTCAGGTTATTGCATCATCTAGCTGCGTATATCTGAAAGACTGAGAAAGAGAGAGAAAGAGAAAGAGAGAGTGAGCCTGAAAGAGAGAGAGAGACAGATAAAACTACTGTGACGCAGTTCTGATCCGAGCCTGTTGCTCTGGTGTTTATCAGCTCCCCTCTTCCTCTGCTGGCTGACCACCGCGTTTCCTGTTTAGATCAACTGCGGTAGATCAAATCAAGCGAGGCTCGCACCTTTACGATGCCACTGTACGAAGTTATTAGGATGGGGTATGGTATCATTTTACTTGTCTGCTCCAATTATATCAAGCAGAAAACTTGCACTTTTCCCATATGCATGCTTGCCACAAGTCTTCCTCTGAGTTGTGAGGCGAAGCATCCCAGCTGGCGCAGTCATTAGGTGCGTGCATCATCATCGTCGTCGTCGTCGGCTACACTGTAAACTGTTAAGTTTCGTAGTGAAAAACTCCGAGCGATGTAGCCCAACTTCTCTGGGCTTTTCCATTGGGAACCCAGGCTGTCACAACCAGCCGGTCCAGCTCCTGTGAGCGTGCGAGTGGATGCTAGGGTCCTGCAGTGCAGCTGTTGCTGCTGCTACTGCTGCTGCTGCAGTAGACGCCACAGCCCGAAAAAGCTGGCAAACAGCGTGGTGCCACTGTGGCACCAGAAAGAAGTGGGGGTCTCCTGACAGGGGGTCATTCTTTATGGATGAGGCTAAGCTACGCCACAGGAGAGAGTTAACCTGTGGGCGGCTGGCCCAGGGCTTTGGCTTTGGGCTTTGGGTTCTGACGCACATTAGAAGTGCTGGTATTTGGTGATTGGTGTTTTCCGAGCACTCGAATGTGTGTGTTTACGAATGTGCGTGTGCTCCAGTTTGGGAGTTTTGTTAACTATTTATAACTACTTTTTTTTGGAAAAAAAAAAACTAACAAAATGTAACATTTGGCCAAATGCTGAAAACCAAATATCACAGATTTTTAATCAAAAAGCAAAAAAAAAAGCAATTACAAAACTACAATTTAATTATTTTTTTTAAAGATTAAGTAGTAAAGCAGCAGACATACCAACAAAGAGCAATATACAGTATATACCTCAGCAGTGTACTTTTAGTTATATATTTACCTTAGCAGTGTACCTTTAGTCATATATTTACCTCAGCAGGGTACCTTTAGTCATAAATTTATAAGAGAAGTGCTACTCAACTAAATGAAACATTTGACCAAAACCTGAATATCGAATCCCAAACATGTTTTTCTACAGATTTCCTATTAAAAAGCAAAAACGCAATTATAAAACTACAATTTCAAAAATAATTTTTAGATTAAGTACGATATTTTTCGCATTATAAGGCGCACCGGATTAAAAGGTGCACATTAGGTGTAGTTAAGTAAAGCTACAGATAAAGCTTAGATTCCCGAGTTTTCTTCAGCTCTAAGGTTGGAACATTAGCATTAGCAGCTAACCACTATTGCTCAGCGTAGTTAGACCGTAATGCTAATACTGCTCCAACCGTGCTAGCCAGGGTTAGCAGATCAATAATACAGATTAATTAACATATCAATAATGCTCACCTCTGAATGGCAAAAGAGCTAGCGGTTAGCTGCTAATGCTAATTGATGATTTTTGGAAAAATTAAAGGATTTTAAGTGCGCCTTATAGTGCAAAAAAGCGGTAATATAGCAGAAGACATACCAATAAAGGGCAATGCATTTACCTCAGCAGTGCTACTCCAATTCTGAATTTACTTTAGCAGTGCTAGTGTTGTCACACATCCACCTTAGCAGTGCTATTTTAGTTATACATTTACCTCAGCAGTGTTACACAAGTCATCAAAAGTGAAATTTACACTGAAGAAGGTAGTCAATCTTTTAGTAACAGTCACATGCTTAATAATATTAATAATATTACTGTCTATATAATAAATAACATGCATTACTAACATTACAGCTCTGTTCCAAACTGTAGCAATAATATACTAGTAGCATTTTGCTTTGATACTCTACGGGAAGGAGGGTCTACTGCTGCTACTGAAAAAAGAAATCCTAACATTAGTGGAAACACTGGTATTGGCATTGTTTGGTATACATTTATTCTGAATTAAGCCTTTTTACAATTTAATACATTTTATCTCTATTGTTTACCTTGTGTTCACCTTTTAATTGTTAAGAGATTACAGATAGCATGGGAAAAGGCATGGAAACAAACTTTAATCCTGGTTGTTTTTTGATATCGTGATGATTTACCTGCTGAGAACGATCAGTTTACAGTAATTTGGGCTAATAGATGTTATCTCATGGCACATACAGTACATTTAAGTTCCTATCGGCTTTGCTTCTTAGCCTCCTTCTGAGTCGCTTCTTAATAAGCTGCTTTCAGCATCCCGGCTCCTGTTGTTTTCCCTTCAATTCAAGAATGTAATCTTCTATAAACATTACACAATGCGCAATGGGCCGAGACGCAACAAACAACCCGGCAGCGAGAAAGTGAGAGGGGGCCAAGCCTTTCCGAAGCAACCAGATACCTCCAAACAGCAACAGTCACCAGGCTGCTCTCCGGCTACAACGAGAGGGGAAACTCCCATGGACATTGTCCCATCAGAGAGATAAGCGTAACAGTCTCCTTGTGGCGCGGTTCTCCGTTCTTTCACCTATTATATCGCTTAAAGCAAACGTGCTGTGGGCTTTTCGGACGAATCAGAAATCGGGGGAAAAAAGGGAGGGATTTTCTTTTTGGAAGCTCCACTTCCTTTAGTCTCAGTCTCTTTTAATCAGTCACGAAGGAATGAGTGTTCTAGAGTGGGATTTTTTTTTTAAAAAAGAAAAATATATAAATATGTAAAACGGAAGGAAAGTGTAAGATAAAAACCGGTTAAATCCCAGGGTGTGGTAAAGTAAGTAAAGTAAGGGGTCTGTTTACCTGCCAAAGGGCTTGGCTCACGCTCCAGAAGCTCATAACCTTGCCATTTGGCACTTTGAGACGTTCAGCTAAATCTTTTTGGCTGCGTGTCAATCTGCTGGGCAGTACCTGTCACCACACCCTGTGCAGCGTTGCTGGCGTCTAGAGTCTTCTCTGCTACAAGTCTCCTCCGCTTCGCTAGTTTACGCCCTTTTAGAGCAAAGCGCAGTGGAAGAGGCAGCACTGAAATAAGTGTACAAGTCTTAGAACCAAGCCTCGCAGCTTTTCGCAGAGAAGCGTCCTCTCAGGTGAGCTGAAAATAGGTTTATGGGCGAGATCATTTTTCCTGGCTGGTCCTCTCTATCTGGCTTTTCTTCAGATTTTCCTCAGCTCTGTTCTCTCCTTTTGTATCTTCTTATATTACGTGAAATATAAGTTGTGGGGGTGTGTGTGCGTGTGTTTGCCTGTGTGGTAAACAGCATGAGACCCGCTTACGGCCCTGTTTTAGTGGTCATGCTTCATTTTTTTTCCCTTTTTTTTTTTTTTTATAGAGTATAGCCATAGACCAAAAGGTTCTTCTTGAGTTCTTCAGCTTTTCTTGACCTCAAGTGCTTTGCATTTTTGCTGCTGATATGTGCATGATTTTTGGGGAAGTGATGGACGCTGGAAATAGTATTAGTCAATGATTTACATGTAAGCTTATTTTTAATACACAGATGTGACTTCAAATAAGTTCATTTAGAGTTTGGTCAGCCTAAAGTCAAGGGACATGGCCTAGTAGTGTGTAATATGAGTCTTGTTACAGTGATATAAAAAGTTTGGGCACCTCTTATCATTTTTATGATTTTTCTTTATAAATCATTGGTTGTTCAGATCAGCAATTTTAGTTATGTAATATATCATATAGCAGAGGAACACCGTGGTATTTGAGAAGTGAAATTATTAAGTTTATAGGGTTTACAGAAACTGTACATACATTGGGGCACCATTGGTTTTTTTTTTATTGATTTAGAGCTGTGTGGCCAAATGCAGGTACTGGGAATCTTGTTAAAGTTTAAGGTCACATGTATTCCAGTCAATATTAGCAGATCTTTGAGAAAAATGTTCAAGAATCAGTAAGAAAGTTGAAGTTGAAGTTAAAGCGCCAGCCGGGGCTGGATACTTCAACAAGACAACGACCCTAAACACTAAACACTGCTCAAACTCGTGAGTTGATGGCCTCGCCCACCTTGGCTCGGGACCGCCCACGGATGTTGTGTATGTAACTGTAGGTTTAAATGGGATCTCCGGTTGATTCCGCGTTTTACAGAAACCCTAAATATACACTAGGGAAGCACGGTTTGACAAGGCAGCACAACTCGATAGAACATCAATCAAATTTTATTTTATGCTGTAGAGCGGACTCTGGGGAAAGGTGTGGAAAGATAGGTCGTGTTCACTGCTGCAGTGCTGTTAGCCAATCAGAGGCGATATGTTTGTATGTATGAATATTCATGAGCAAGAACCGAAATCCTGTCTTTCCTCAGAGACCACTAATTCAGTGATCTAAAGCAGGGCTATACAGAAACACCGGAGCACTTTTTATTTTTTTTTTTTTCAGAAAAAATGACTCACATGGCATTTATTAATACTAGAAACCACAGCTAGCTATTTTTAAATGGATGAAAAACGATGGAATGAGACCTTTAAAGAATTATTGAGTTATTATTTAAAAATAATCAAATGTCACTGTGTTTATCCGCTATATGATATATTTTTGTCTCTTATAAATCATTGGATGTTTAGATCAGCAATTTCGGTTAACCGCATATTTACTTCGTTTACGTTCATAACCGCAGATGAAATTTCCCCCCATTTGCCCTGCCATAGTGTCATATTTCTGCTAAGCTCAATTAGGTGCACTATATATCTAATAGTGAATACCTAACTGCATTTTAGCCAGCCTGAATGTGTATTCAGTGGCGACATACATACCCAGCAAACAGCTCGCGGACGTCCTTATTTGAGTATTTTTAAAACGTTTGCTATAGGACGTACGTGACCTTGGCCCTTATGGACGTCCCTAACAGGTCCTATTTATTTATTTAAGCCGAAGGCGTGGCAAATTCCACTCTCGCGAGTGTTTTGCCTCCTCGCGCGCGTAGCTCTCCCGGCGCGCGCGTAGCTCTCCCCGCGCGCGCGTAGCTCTCCCCGCGCGCGCGTAGCTCTCCCCGCGCGCGCGCAGCCAGCCCTCTCCGCGTGCGCAGCCCTCCCCGCGCGCGCGCAGCCAACCCTCTCCGCGCGCGCGCGAGTGTGGTTTTGCTTGCGCCAAGCCCTCTCCGCGCGCGCGCGAGTGTGGTTTTGCTTGCGCCAAGTGACTTTGCTCGCTCGCGAATTTTGACACGGTTTTGACGCCATACTTAAGGACCTTTGAGGACTAAAGGCAGCAGCATGTTCTGTTATTTGTTCCAGCTGCTCACAGCAACACCTGATATCACTAATTAGGTTTCCATGCTAATTGAGGGCCAGTCCATCAGGGAGATCAGGTGGCAATTTGCAATGCAGGAACACATTTCTTCAGACACTAAGACTGCGTTTATAGAGCAGGTAAACATGACCCAACACAGTATTTACACTATACACTCTATCGCCAAAAGTATCCACTTGCCTGCATTGCATTTGGTCAACCATTTGGTCCGCGTCTAACTAGAATGGCATTTTTACAGTGAAGATCAAGGGAATTCTTGGTGATTGTCCTTTATAGTTCCTGAAATTCTGACAAGAATGAAACCGAAACTTCATGTGAAGCAATACTGTTTTGCACAGCGCTAACTGTTCATTACAAAGACTGTGTGTCTAAGAGATGTTGAGCACATTTGATTTGAAATTATGGTTAAAAAAGTGGCAAAACCAACGTTTTTGTTGGTGTTTTAAGCAAAAGAAACTTAAAAAAAGGCTTTTAAAACTGCATTTAGCCCCTATTTTATTTATTTACCCAATTTGACTAAGCCAAATAACCCAACCACTCACTAGAACGTTTCTTATCACTTGCAATGCTCCCAATAAAATGCTGCCAATGCATTCCGGGGTAAGCGCCAGATCTTCAGGTCTGATGCATCAGCCAACAGACACCTGTGCTGACCAGCATCACAATGGTAGGGATGTTTAGTGAGAGCACTTGTTAGACTGGTTACAGTTTCTTTGTTTCAGTTTCAGTTGTTGTTATTGTGTGTGTCTGATGTCACGTTCCCACCTTGATTTCACTGAGTTAGCATATTAGCATGCTAACTGTAGAGCCAGTCCAGCACATTTCTATATCACTAAGCTCTTAAACTAAACAGGTCTGTGGCCTTAGTTAGTTACAGTTAGTAACCATGCTGTGAAACCCAGGCTCAGCCTGGTTTGTAAGTGTTCTTTGTTGAATTTTGTTTATGTGGAAAAGTTAGAACACTGGAACAGTTACATTTACAACTAAAATAAGACACCATATTGTACACCAGCTCATTCTTTGTTGAGAAGAGAGATGTTTACGCTACAGTAATTTCAGCAGTAACCAAAACATTGTACAGTCCATGGCACGTTAAACCTTGAGGCAGATGGGCTAACAGCAAAGTCCTACACCGAGTTTATTTTTCTTTCAGTCAAGAACAGAAGGCTGAGGCTGCAATGGGCACTGGCTCAATTGAAACTTGGAAATATGTAGCCTGGTCTGGTAAATCCCGATTTGTGCTGATGTTCACAGATGTTTTATTGGCACTCTTTGGACCTGATAATACAATCCCATTATCGTTGTATGCTACAGTCTATTGAGTATTACTGCTGACCATGTGCATCCCTTCATGTACACAGTTGAATTGAATCATTTAACAGCTACTTCCAGCATGATGATGCACCATGACACAAAAGATTCTTCAGGAGCCTTCTGCATTACACTGATATTCTCTCAGAGAACAGCTTGAAAATGCCCACACCTGTATAGGTTGTGAGTTGTTATCTTGTGAGTAAGGTTGAACACTGGCGAGTGCGCTCATGGCAAAGCAATGGGACATACACATGTATTCCAGGAATACACCAATTGGTGATAATGATCGTGTCCGGCAGTGTCTGTCCAGAACTGTCTTTGTGAACAGACAAGCAACTTCTTTAAATTTCATGAGACATGTATGATACTAGCTCCCGTTCAATGACTCCTCTTCTGGAATAGCGTTCTTGTACAGTAGCAGTCAAAAGTATAGACACACCTTCTCATTCAGTGTGTTTCTTTTTCTCCTACATTGTAAATGAATACTGAAGTGATCCAGACTATGAAGGAACAGATAAGGAATCATGTAGTAACTTAAAAGTGTTAAACAAACCAAAATACTCTGTGAAGAAGCATTTAGGTGCTCTTATCTAGGGAGCTGTTTATTAACTTGCAGTTTCTGAGGCTGGTAACTCTGATGAACTTATCCTGTACAACAGAGGAAACTCTTGCTCTTACTTTCCTGGGATGGTCCTGATGAGAGCCAGTTTCGTCATAATGTTTTCGATGGTCTTTGCAACTGGATTTGCACATTTCTTTGGATTGACTGACCTTCATTTCTTAAAGTATTTTTCCTTTACTTAGTTGAGTTGAGTAGTTCTTGCTTCTCATAATATGTATTAGAACATTACTCTATAATATTCACTATTCACTGTATACCTGTAACTCTACCTCTTCACAACTTTACAACTGATGCTCTCAAGCTTTACATTAAGAGGCAAAAAATTCAAGTAATTAACTCTTGACAAATTCAGCACAGCTGTTAACTGAAAGCCATTACAGATTACCAATGCCTACTTTAAAGAATCTAAAATATCGAACATATTCTGGAACTTTTTTGTGTTTGTGTTTCTTCGTCGTTTGGATGACTTATATACTGATATACAGTAGTTTTATTTATTTTATTGTATTTTTTACTTTTAGCTTATATCTTGTTGTCCTATTGTGATGATATATTGAGTATCACAGAATCACGGAATCACTGTGATATCATTGTTATTGTGAGATGCCCTGTGATTCCTAACTCTATTCCGTGACTCCCCATTTTACGCTGTAATGGTTATTTGGTTAGATAAATGGAAGCTGTATGATGGAAGTACTGCTGTAAACGTGGTGTGAGTGATTTTGCTAGAGAGCAGAGTGTTGGCTTGGTGAAACCCCATTCAGCCCTTCACGTCCTGGAGATTAATCATTCTTCAAAGTTACATTAAAGCATTTCCTTTTATCCAATTAACTTTTAAAGTGTGCCTCTCAGCTCTGGGGGGAGACCATTATCAAAGTGTAGGGAGGAGAGATAAGCAAGATTAAAGTGCCCCGTCTGCTCTGGCTGAGTGTCTATTGTAGATTCTCTGCAGTTGTTTGACTGATGATGCTGATAGTAGTGCTCAGGGTTGGTGGTGTTGAGTTTCTGTGTTAAATGGGTCGGTCCTGTCTGTGTGTGTGGGGGGGGGGGGGTTTGTGTGTGTGTGGGTCAGTCCTGTGTGTGTTTGTGTGTGTGTGTTGTGCAGCTCGTTCAATCGGACCGAGGTTTTCAATTGCAGTTTCAGCTAAAAACGAAAACAAGCCGAGACACAGCGCTCAGAATGGGGTGGATGCTGATTGCTGTTAAGCAGAGGGAATTGGGACAGGCAAACAAACAAACATACTATATATAAGCAATAGGTCTGTCCTAGTTAGGGTAAGCTTTGGTAGATTGGTGTGTGTGTGTGTGTGTGTGTGTGTTAGAATAAACACCTGGTTTTAGACCACAATAATTTATTGTCTTGACAGAGTTCTGGTGGAAACAGAAGAGTTGAGGTGCACTTTGAATTCTGCCGTGATTTGATCAGCCGTGGTTTAATGTTTTTTATTGGATACAATCCGGGTTAGCACCCAAACATCCCTCCCTTTCAGACAGCTTCCTCTTACAGCATCCACAGTTAATCCTGTTGGATGTGGTTGGTCCTTCTTGGTGGTATGCTGACATTACCCTGGATACCGTGGCTCTTGATGCATCACAAAGACTTGCTGTCTTGGTCACAGACGTGCACCAACAATTTGTCCTCTTTTGAACTCAACTTGTATGTCACCCATAATGTTACAGTGTGCATTGCAATATTCTGAGCAAAACTGTGCTCTTACCCTGCTAATTGAACCTTCACACTCTTACAGCTCTTACTGGTGCAATAATGTGCAATTAATGAAGATTGGCCACCAGGCTGCTCCAATTTAGCCATGAAACCTCCCACACTAAAATTATGACAGGTGTTTCAGTTTCATTGTCCAACCCCTGTATACCATAGCAACATCTTTGCAACCACTTATCAACACCTTAGCAATCAATAGCACTGTTCCTGTTCTGCCTTTCACACTGCTAACTTTCCACTGCTTTCTGTAATAACTACACTGGTAGGTGTGTGTGTGTGTGTGTGTGTGTGTGTGGAAAGTCAACAAACACACACTGCTGCTGTTATATTGAAATAAAAAGAACAGCAGTAAGGTTCCCAGGTCAAACTGACCTGTGATAACAATGTTTATCACTCCCAAAGTAGATAAAAAATACTTTCTCTATGAACTTTAGTTATCTTTAGTTAGCCTAATTCATATAAATAAAATTATAATTGTGAAACAATTCACACATAAATAAATAACATTTAATTCTCAAATTTGTACTAATATACACACTAATTTAAACTAATCATAATACTTTCATAAACTAAAAGTAAATTAGTCCTTTTTCATTAACATGTTCATTACACTAATTAATCCCACTAAAAAAGTGCAGTGTCACACTAGAGCACCTGCACCACTCATCATAACAAATGCTTCATATTAAGCCACACCTCCCTCTTTCTCTTCTAGGCTGTTTAGCATCCCTGCTTCAATTCTGCTGAGCCTGGCTGTTAGCATCACTGCTCTAATTCTGATTAACCTGGCTGTTAGCATCGATGCTAATTTCACTCCAGATTTTCAGAGCCTGGCTGCTGTGTCTGTTTGCATCTCTTTTCCAATTCTGCTGAGCCTGGCTGTTAGCATCGATGCTAATCTGGCTGTCTGTTAGCATCACTGCTCTAATGCTGACCCTGACTGCTAGCATTGCGGCCTTATCATTCTAAACCTCCAACAACTGTATCCATGTCTATTAGCATTGTGGCTAACCTGTTTTTTTTTTTGGTACTGATATTTTACACAGTATATAACATAACAAAGTTTAACCTGAGAGGGCGCTGCAGAGGCAGAAATTTCCACAATAAAAGTGTTTTTGAAGTTAAGGAATTTTTTTATAAAATTTAGCTATTAATAAAAAAATATGGTTTTGGGTTTAGTGTTTTTTTTTTAATAGCTCATCTTTACAATGTAGATCGGTAGTTTGACGCCACTTCATAAGAAGTAAAAAAGAAAAGTTCCTGTGCAAAAGTTTTGACACTTTAGAGGATGTTGTAACACCTTCTTTGGCTGACAGTCACGGCTTCCTGATGCTCTTGTAGTTCTTGTAGTTGTAATTTCCGACTCTTCTTTGCAGAATTGCTTCCATTTCTGAGACTATTTATGGGTTGTCTTGCAGGCAAAGCTTTTAGGCCTCAGTTTATGTCCGTGGTTGAACCACAATCCCCATTTTTGTTGGAGCCAAATGTGCTCTGATGTTAGTGGATTGCTATTCCAGAGGCGCAGCTACCTGGACATACTGTGTCTAGTGCTTCTCAGCAGAAGAAACTTGACCTTGTTAAATAAAAAATGAATGTAAAATGCGATTATATGTATATTAGTGGTGTCAATTAAAGTACTGGTATGTACTTGTATGTTTGAGGGGAGATAAAGCCTCAAATCTCAGGACGTGTTTTTAGCATTGCACACATGCTCACAATAAGGGGATGACCATTTAAATGACCTGCGGGAAAAATATGTAATGGCCAGTGTTCAGTAATGTGTACACTGTTTCTTTAAGAGTTCCTTACGCTAAGTGCGCAGATGTGTTTAGCTATGTATGTTGATAGCGTAGAGATCCACAGTGCTTTGGTGCTGCATTAGCACATGTATGAACTAATAAACAAGTAAGTGGAAAAACGCCAGAGCGACTCGGTGTGATCTATCTCTAAGTCTGAACCGAGACCAGGCAGATTATGGACGAAGTTGGGAGCAAACTTAGTGGCGTAATTAACTTAAATAAAAATAATAATAATAATAACGTGTTACTGATTTCTGATTAATCGCATGCTTTAACGCTTTAACGTTTACAGCCCTAATTAATAACGAACAAAACCAGGAGGTTTGAACCCCTGCTCGTGCAGCTTTGCCATCAAGCTGCTGGCGCTCAGAGGGAGCACAATTGGCCCTGCTCCCTCTGGGTGGGTACAGTCGATGGCGCTCTCTCCCCACATCACTCCTAGGGTGATGTCTGCATCACAGGGCGTCTGTGAGCTGATGTATCGAAACCGAGCCTGGTGTGTTGTCAGAGTTACCACTGCTTAAGAGTTAACTGCTGCTGTTACTGGGGAAATTATTTCATTTTCCGACCTCATAACGACTTCACTGATTGTCCAAAAGTTTGTGGACACGCCTTCTCATATTGCATATTCAGCTACAATAAGTCTGACATGTGCAAATGCACACTCACACAGCTTGTCTAGTCCCTGTAGAAAAGTAGTGCCAATGCGATAAGACTCTCTGTAGCAGATAAACATGAACCTATTGACACCATCATCCCTAATGCTCCATGGATATCTGTGGTTCTGAAGCTGAAAAACAGAAAAACATGTTTTGTTGTATTTTCCCTGGTGTAT
This sequence comes from Astyanax mexicanus, assembly GCF_023375975.1. Taxonomy (NCBI): domain Eukaryota; kingdom Metazoa; phylum Chordata; class Actinopteri; order Characiformes; family Acestrorhamphidae; genus Astyanax; species Astyanax mexicanus. Next base: position 4,760,065 of record NC_064420.1, on the reverse strand, counting down.
CTATTCTAATCCTTCCCTCCGATTATGTTTCAGGAAACTGCTGAGTGGCTGCAGAAGCTGAAAGACGAGAGGACAGTGACTCCTCTTGGAAGCTGGTTTCAGATGGTGGCTTAGAGTGTTTCTCTAAAGAATCTAGCACCATTTGAAATCAGTGTTCTAGGGGCGGGAGAAACCTCATTCGCTGGTGTGTTACGGTACATCGCTTCAGCTTTATTTTAAAATAAAATAGGTAACACTTTCTGTAAATGTCATCTCTATAGGACTCTATAAACATATTTATAACACATTATAATGCATTTATAAGGCATTATAAACATGACTATACATATTTATTAAACTCAATTCATCATAGCCATGTTTATTATGCATCATGAACTGTGCTTATAATGCATTAATAGCTGTGTTTATAACATGTTATATGTCAATACCAAGAAACTCAGTCCCAGCTTGTAGACGTGTATCATGACTAAAACAGCTTCCAACTTATAAACACACCCTCAGTAATCCTATAAATGTATTTTATAAATATATAATCACTGATAAATTATACTTGTCTTGAATATAATATTAGTTATAGTCAATTATAATGTGTTATAACAGGGCTTTACTTAGAGCTTTGAGCTTTGTGCGCTCTAAGTAAAGTGACAGACTTTCATTGTGGGACTAGATTTTTAACGATAGATATAATCTATTTTAACATGTATATCATAAGCATAGCTTATAACGTATTATGATCACAAGTCATGATGCTTAATAAACTTGGCTATAGTGGGTTATGCATTTTTATAAATATTTATAGCCATGTTTATAAGGCCTTATGAATGTATTATAATATATTATGAACGAAGTTATAATATACGAGTCTAATAAAGGTGACATTCAAAGAAAGTGTTACCATAAAATAAATATATTGTGTGCTCCAAATATTTAATCCAGTATCCGGATGGGCCTGAGCTGCGAGACTGTGTCCTGACAGCAAGGCTGACCGATTTCTTTTGGTGTTCAGAGTCTTTTGGGGTTTCTAGCACCATTTGAAATCGGTTACAATGAAGGACAGAACTCAGCGCTGGACGGAGGAGGCGTACAGGAATCTATTGCAGTATCTGCTATTGCAGTAATAGTTCTCAACCTGTGGGCCTCGGCCCCCCGGTGGGCCACAGAGGTAATGCTTGAAGGCACTTGCCCAAAAATTGTAGTTGGTTTTAATATTCATATTTATTGTAAAAAAGTATTTTAATAGTGGTATGTGATTGTGGTTTTAAACACTTTCCAATTTTTCAAGATGCATTATTTTCAGCCTCAGTCACTGACTGACGTTCAATACAGGGTGCATTCCATAAATTAGCAAAAATCTGTCTGTCTGTCTGTCTGTCTGTCTGTCTGTCTATCTATCGTATCTGGAGTTAAAAAACAATAAAGAAATTAGTCAGAATTAAGCTCACTCAAATACTCAATAGGCAGGCAGGCTGATGGGTGGATGGATGGATGGATGAATTGATGGGTAAATGGATGGATGGGTGGATGAATGAATGGATAGATTGATAGGAATGGATGGATGGATGAATAAATGGATAAATTTATGGGTAAATGGATGGATGGGTGGATGAATGAATGGATGGATGGATGGATGGATGAATAAATGGATAAATTCATGGGTACATGGATGGATGGATGAATAAATGGATAATTTTATGGGTAAATGGATGGATGGAATTATAGATTAATTTATTGATGGGTAGATGGATGGGTGGATTGATGGGTAAATGGATTGACTGATTGATTGATGGATGGATGGATGGATGGATGAATGGATGGATGGATGGATGGATGGATGAACATATGGATGGATGGATGATTGATGGATTGATGATTAGATAGATAGATAGATAAATGATACTGTTATTGTCATTGTTAAAATATTGTGATAAAATCACATAAATCTCTTGTTAAATGTAAAATAACATTGAAAATATTAAATAAATAAATACACACAGATATCAAAAGTTAAAGACCTTTATTTTTTTCATTATATCACCATGAGTCATAATTTTACAAGAAATGTCTGTTTATAATCAGAGATATTTACATTATTATGAAGTTTAGTAAAGTGTGTTTAAGCTAGAAAATGGATTTATTTTATACATATTTATATATATACAAACATCTGCTATATCCTCACATCCATCCAAGGTTCCACCCAGGTTCCACAGAGATGACTGGATACACTCTTGTTTATTCCTGTGAAACAAAAACAGGCCCATCATTTGCATTCACATTAATTGACCATTGGTTGTTGCCTCTGGGCATACTCAGACCTGTTTAAGTTGTGAGGTGTTATCATGGGAGTGAGACTGAACAATGGACAGGAAACGTGCTCATGGCAAGGCGACGTGAATTAAGGAAGTTGACCCATTAGAGACTTTATTAATAAATAGAGACCAGCCACTGGATGAAATATGATAATAAAACAAAGTCCCACCAATTAACAAAAAAGAGCCAATCAGCTTGCTGTTTACACTGCGAGTGAAGAGGAGGAGGGTAGCATGTTAGTGGAGAAAGGTATCGTCAATGAGGAGATCTGCGCAAGTGCAGCAGCCAGAACATGCTAAAAAATCTGTGGGCTTTTCGGGGCAGTTTTAAAGCCAAACACTATTTTATCAGTGATTTACATAAAAAATATGTTGTTGAAATGGTAATTAGACCTTCACTGGTTTAGGGTATTTCTTCACACTCTCCCTATTCAAACATGGGACATTTTAATCATATATCACAGAAGGCTATTATTACCACCATAGAATTACCACCCAGTGCAGTGGACAGGGTGGAAATGATGGTGACCGGCAGCATCTGGCTAGAGTTGTCCATGTGGAACAGACCCTGAAGCAACTTTGCAGGAGATCCCACTCTCATATCCCACAGGTCAGTCTATGTGATGTGGCAAAAGTCACGGGACACAATGCTAGTACTCGTTTCTGTTCCAATGACTTGTTGCATGTACAGTACCAGTCAATTTTTTGTTTAATTATTATTATTATTATTATTATTATTATTATTATTATTTTTATTATTATTATTATTTTAAGTAAACAACAAAAGTGTTAAACAAACCAGAATATGTTTTATATTTTAGATTCTTCAAAGTAGCACCTCATGCTTAGAAGACAGTTTTGCACATCTTGGCTGGATTTTCTCACTCTGGAATTCAGGCGTTCAGTTAACAGCTGTGCTGAACTCGTGAAGAGTTAATAATTACTTGAATTTGTTTGTCTCTTAATGTAAAGTTTGGGAGCATCAGTTGTAAAGAGGTAGAGAAACAGGTATACAGTGAATAGCTCTATTTATTTAAGTAATGTTCTAATCCATATTATGAGAAGCAAGAACTACTTAATTAAGTAAAGAAAAAATACTTTTAGAAATAAAGGTCAGGAAATGGATCCTTAGGTGCAGTCGCAAGGACCATCAAAACATTGAAACTGATGAAACTGGCACTCATCAGTTACGAGCCTCAAGTAAACATAACCCCAGATATAAGGACCTAAATGCTTCACATTTATGAGTATTTTGGTTTGTTTAACACTTTTAAGTTACTACATAATTCCTTATATGTTTCTTCATAGTCTGGAAGACTTCAGTATTAGTTTACAATATAGGAACTTTTAACTGGTACTGTATATTTATATTAATCCTCAATATAAGCAAAGACCATTGAAACAGATCCAGATATCCGTTTTTATTAGGTGCTGATATAAAACACTAAATACTCACATTTAAGCTGCAGCTATAGGTCACTTCCAAGTACTTATGGACACCATGGCACGGGTCTGAGAACACATGGTTGGAGGCACTCAGCCTACAAGACTTCTTACCGTTGCACCTGCATTCAGAAACAACAACAGAGAGGATACAGCACTGTCATATTGAATATTTTAATATTTATAATTAATACATGATTAATTATTCTAAAATGTTCAGTACGATGTATCATGTTTGGTCATTCTTATTCTTAATATTGATCTTGTATTAATTACAGGTGACATTATTCAGCCAATCAGATCTGGACATTACAGTTAATTGTTACAGTTAAGTTCATATATTATAATTTAACCATTTAAGTTCTATTCTTCATCTCAACAGTACAAGAAATGATAGTCTGAGTAGATTGGTGACTGTAGATATACGTTTTGAGTGTAATACAGTGTTCCAGTAATACAGTGTTTACAGTGTTCCAGTTTGCCCACCTGGAGCGCAGACTGAAGGTCTGGGGGAAGTAGCAGTCGGATGTGGTTGCTAGTTTATGGGGGCAGGTGGTCCGATCCCTCCGCCCGTAGTTGGCATGATGGATGAAAATCACTCCACTGTCTTTTTTTTTTTACAGAAAAAACAGGAAATATAAGTAAGTAAATATGTATTATTTATGTGTTACACAAAATAAAGTTGTGTTCAATAAAAAAAATATATGAATTAATGCTGAACACTTGATGTTTTGGTTTGTTAAACCCAATTATATTATATTATATCTATAATTATACAACAGTTAGTTCCGACCTCACAGTCTGATTGGTTGAGAAGTGTTTTAGCCATGTTGATATTTTTTTACATTACATTACATTACATTTGGCAGACGCTTTTGTCCAAAGCGACTTACAATAGTCAAGTACAATGTAAAATAAGTTTAAAGGTAAAACATCTTTGGATAGGGATAAAAGGAGGTCAAAGGGGAATAATAGGATAGAGGAGTGAAGGAGGGGAAGAAGGAAATGAGGTTAGAAGTAGTTAGTGTGTTCGAGGTGTTAAGAGAGTAAGTGCTCTTTGAAGAGCTCTGTCTTCAGGAGTTTCTTAAAGATAGCGAGAGATTCTCCTGATCTGGTAGTAGAAGGTAGTTTGTTCCACCATTGGGGAACTCTGTATGAGAACAGTCTGGATTGCTTTGTGTGAGTGTTTGGCAAAGCGAGGCGACGTTCATTGGAGGAGCGCAGCGGCCGGGAGGTAGCGTAAGCCTTCAGGAGCGAGTGCAGGTAGGAAGGAGCCTGTTCTGTCATCACCTTGTAGGCGATTGTAAGAGCTTTGAATTTGATGCGAGCATCAACTGGTAGCCAATGGAGCTCAATGAGCAGCGGGGTGACATGTGCCCGTTTTGGCTGGTTGAAGACCAGACGTGCTGCTGCGTTCTGGATCATCTGGAGTGGTTTTACTACACAGTTAGCAGGGCATAGCAGGGCATTGCAGTAGTCGAGGCGTGAGATGACGACCGCTTGCACCAGGAGTTGGGTGGCCTGTTGCGTCAAGAACGGTCTAATTTTTTGGATGTTATAGAGCGCAAAGCGGCAGGACCGAGCAACTGAGGCCACATGGTGCGTGAAGGAGAGTTGGTCATCAACCAGAACACCCAGGTTCCTTTGTCGGTGAAAGAGAGAGAGAGTCGATACTTATAGAGAAGTTGTGTTGAAAAGATGGTTTTGCTGGTATAACCAGAAGTTCAGTCTTTGAGAGATTTAATTGAAGGTGATGCTCCTTCATCCATGAGGATATGTCAGAGAGACACTGCTGTATCCGTGCAGAGATTGAGTGATCTTCAGGTGAGAACGACAGGTATAGCTGGGTGTCATCCGCAAAGCAATGGTAGGAAAATCCGTGTGAGCGGACAACCTGACCAAGAGAGGTGGTGTATATGGAGAAGAGAAGGGGTCCCAGTACCGAACCTTGGGGAACCCCAGTGGATAAGGAGCGGGCTGAGGACAGCTGTCCTTGCCACGACACCTTGAACGAGTGCCCAGTGAGGTATGATCTGAACCATGACAGCACATTGTCTGAGATCCCCATGTTTGAGAGTATAGTTAGGAGGAAGCAATGGTTGACTGTGTCAAATGCGGCCGAGAGGTCCAGCAGAATGAGCACTGAGGACTGACCTGCAGCTCTGGCAGTTTTCAACGCTTCAGTCACAGACAACAGAGCCGTCTCGGTAGAGTGTCCTTTTTTGAACCCAGATTGGTTCTGGTCCAGAAGGTCATTCTGGGAGAGGAAGCCAGAGACCTGATTTAGAACTGCTCTTTCTAGTGTTTTAGAGAGAAAGGGTAGCAGTGAGACCGGTCTGTAGTTGTCAATCTGGGCGGGGTTGAGAGAAGGCTTTTTAAGCAGTGGTGTCGGGAATACACCAGAAGTTAAAGAGGCATTGATCGTGTGAGTGATAGCCGGAATGATTGCAGGCGCGATAGTTTGCAGTAGGTTTGAAGGAATTGGGTCAAGCGGACACGTAGTAGGACGGCTACGTGTTAGGAGAGCCAGTGTCTCGTTCTCAGTGAGAGGAGTGAACGAGGAGAAAGCAACGCCTTCGGTGGAGGGACACCGGGCAGTAGAGGATGTAGTAGGACTGCTACATTGTGCATCAGTAAACTGGTTGCTGATGGCCGCCACTTTGCCAGCAAAGAATGAGGCAAGTGTTTCAGCCGTAAGGCATGTAGCCGGAGGAGGAGGCGGAGGGTTATTTGTGATAACATCACAGCCTTCTCACACTAAACCTGTATCACTCCGCCGACACGTTGCCGAGTAACGGCGTATATATACACAGGACAGTTTTGAATCACCACCGGCGTCAGCAGCAGCGTTAGCTTAGCACAGGCTAGCGCTCAACCACGGCACGCTCGCCCACAGCGCTGGCTCGTCTTTTGTGGAAAAAAGGGAAAGAAAATCGCTCGGCTAATGCCGTCTGACAGCCAGAACGCTAACTTAACCAGCCAGGCTAGGCTAAGCTAAGCTAAGTTAATGCTGAGCTAAAGCAAGCTACGCTAACCTAACCACAGTCCAGCCGGATAGCTAAAACCAACACCACCCAGCAAAACAAGCAGAAATGCTCAAAAAATGTGCAGCTTTCACCCGAAGACGACTCCACAGAGCAGAAGAGGAGAGTATCAGCGTTTTTTTTACGGTCCTAACGTTACCATCTTCACTTATTCACAATTTTGATTTTAAGCTAACTTTCGTGGTGTTAGTCTGTATGAACCATACACCGTTTTGTAGTTAAGTTTCAGTTCTGTTACAGTTGTTGTGGAACTACTTTTTGTTGGAAGGCTCAGTCCATATTAAAGCATATTCATTCTTAATTTCTTAAAGTTCTTTGTTTTATTTATTTTTTTATTCATTTTGTAAAAAAAAAAAAGCAATAGTATAAAAGCAATAGAACACTCAAGGTCGTGTGTTATCACATCACGACCAAATCACAGCCGTGACTCCCTCTTGTATTCTATTGCTTAAATATATATTTATATTTAAAAAAATGTATTGCTTTTTTATGTAAGTAAAAAAAGGTCGAAAGTGTATACAGTATTGTGCAAATGTTTTAGGCACCTGTTTGAATTTTTTGCAAAGAAAAAGCTTCTTATCTGTGAAGTAAGTGTTTATTAGCTCAGTAAAACACTAACATTACAGCATTAATAGAGTTATTTCCAGTTCTCATCATATTAATCAACACCTGGTTTGGTAAGTTGGTAAATGTGGTAAATCAGGTGAGCTGCTGACGGAACTGAACATATCTTTATACACATGCTGGCTGAGGAGCATCCAGGAGAAACCTGGAATCTCTACACTTTGTTTTTTAGCTTGGTTCAGAGGATATAACATACTTATAGTTAAAAATGAGAATTCCTTGTTATGTTTTACTGTATGTATGTTTATTTTGCATCTGTTTAAATCATATGTGGTGCTTTTTTTGCTGAGATAAATGGATTAGTGTAATTTGCTTTGGTGCCTAATAATATATATATATATATATATATATATATATATATATATATATATATATATATATATATATATATATATAAAATTCTATATATTTATTTTGATACAGTATGATTTGAAGGCTGTAGCCCATGTCCAGAGTCCAGATGAGACGTGTGCCTCACAGCAGATTCACAGCAGAACTGCACTCTATTATTCTCTTTTATTATTGTGCGATGGTGAAGGTGAAAGAAATAATATGTGAAATGACTCATACATACCACAGCTTATTTCACCCTCCGCGTATTCACAGATCACGCTCCGCTCTGGATTTATATGGAGGGAAAAAGAAAAAAAAAACTGAATGAATTCATATATATTTTAAACTGAATTACTGAAATGAAGTATCTTGTACTGATTTTTTTAATGATATTCTAATATTTTTGAGATGCACTAGTATATACTAGTATATAATTATATATATTATACTGATCAGTTCTGTGCTTTAGGAGGGACTCACTGTATGGAAGGCATTGATACGCAAAATCCAGGTATTTCCAAGTTCCAATACAGGGATCAGAGAAGACTGCGTTTACCACAGGAACAGAACAGCTCCGCCGTCCATTACATCTAATACACACACACACACACACACACACGCAAACACATATGATGTAATGTAATGTAATATGATATATTTTAGCATTGCAGTATTACACAGACATGAAGCACAGTAGATTTTGTAGTTTTTATCATTTATATATTGGTGCATTATGCTGGAAAATGCAGATGGGAGCAGATCAGTATACATATATATGACCCTTCTATTAATCAGTATATTGATTTAAGAAAAAATATAAACAGTATAGTATAATTTATTTTATATATGTGTATATTGTATTTAAAATCTTAATTTAACTTGATAAAGGTAGAATTTAGGACTAAGACTACCTTTTTATTTATTAATTATTATTATGTATTAAGGAGAGTTTATTAATGGTCATAAGGTTATTAGGTTATAAATACTGTACAAATTATGAATATGCATGCTGAAAATGTCAAAATAAACAGTATAGAATGTTAAATATTTTTTCTATTTAATCTATGTAGATTAATAGATTACTAGATTACGCCTATGAACAAATATGGTAATGCAACAGGTTTAATGCTGACTGATGAAAAAAGTAAAGCTATGAATAAGATATGTCACTATTATACTGGCCACGCATTTATAAGCTAATTAGAAACCATTAAAAAAACATTTTACAAACCATTTATAAACACTAATTTATGAATTTGTAATCGTAAAAATTGTACAAGTAGTACAAACATGCTAAATATCACCACAGGCACTGTAACCGAAGTTCTCCATGTGTTTCTCCGCCACATACAGGTAGGGCTGCCACGATTAGTCGACTAGTCACGATTATGTCGCCTATTAAAATAGTTGACGACTAATTTAATAGTCGATTAGTCGTTTTTTTTTTTTTTTTCTTTGTTTTTCTCTCCAAACTGCTGCGACTGCCTTTCTGTCCTGGACGCACATGCGCAGTAGTGGAAACCGGGGTAGGTAGTGGACGACATCTCAGGACATTATACAGACAGGCTCTGGTTTCATGGCTACCCCGCTACAGAACTCAAAAGTGTGGGATCACCAAGAAAATAAAAGTGAAACGCGTGCAATGCAATATCTGCAATGAAGAACTTGCCTTCCTCGGCAGCACAACCGAGATGCACGAGCACCTGAAAAGGAGGCATGTTGTGGCTGATTAAATGACGAAGAAGCTAAATTGCTATTTAGCTGCTAAAATTAGCATAAACAGAGTGTTAACTTAGTACTTAACTTACTCATCTTGATAGCTTTAAAACAGAGGTCACTAATAGGCGGACCGCGATCCGGATCCAGACCCAGACGTTGTCACAAATGCCGTCCCAAACCGATAAACTACAGAGAAGGATTTCATTCTGACAGTGGCTTCTGTTTTCAGTGCTTTTCGGTGCAGTAAACTCACAGATCAGTCATGTGTGGTGTAAAATCACCAAACGCTCTCCTCTGCCAATCAGATCTGTGCAGACCGCTGCCCTGTGTACGGTAATGTACACAATATCTGGACAGAGAGGCATTTTTTATTAATATACTTTTTTTTCATAATAGTTCAAACAACCTCATGGTTGAGATGTTTCATAAATGCCAGTGCCTTATCCTTATTTTACACAGTTGTTTACACTTTATGCTAAACAGTAAAATAATTGTCTGTTACAACAAGCTGCATATTTCATTAAAGGTTTAATGAACTATGATTTTAATTGTTTTTATTTTTAGTTAGCATATAGCTGAAATCTAATGTTGGTTGTATAATAGCAGCTGCATTCTATTGTGATAAACTGTGTTTTATATTCAATTAACGTATGATCCGATTAGTCGACTAATCATAAAAAATAATCGGTGATTAGTCGACTATAAAAATAATCGTTTGTGGCAGCCCTACATACAGGTAACCTAGCAACGATGCAGCGCTTACAAGCCAAACATCACAGCTACAAACAGAGCAGTAATGGAACTTTTTTTTACTTTTTAAAGTTTTTATAACCAAACAGATCATATTTTCTCCTCCTCTTCAACTCAAAGTTTATAGTGTATATATATATATATATATATATATATATATATATATATATATATATATATATATATATATATATACACTATAATAAACACTATAACTAGAAATGAGCCTCACCTGTCTGACATGACTTTAAGAGATCTTTCGCTGAAACAGTGCACGTTCGCAACCCCATGGGCCGGTGCTCCGTCCGAGCAGGTGGTTCTGTCCGTACGCCCGTAATTCGCACTGTAGACTTTTATATAGCCATAATCTGTCAGAGAGAACAACAGCTAGATTTGTTATTATTCGTTTAAATCACTGACAGTGTTATAAATGTGGAGGATGGGGTGAATCCTTACCGCAGGAGAGATAAGCAGAGTGTGTCTCGCACGTCAGGTATCTCCTCGCTGCTAGAACTGAAGCTGCTTCAGCATCTCCTGTAAAATAAATGTTGATGGAAAAGCAGACATGACTCTTTAGGATGTGTCTGCTTTAAAGAAAAAAGAAGAGCAATTAAAAACAAAAGAAAAGCTGTAAATCTTCTGCTCCTTACCATAAAACGTCAGAAACAGCAACAGCATCCCTGCACATCAAAAAAAAAAGAATAAATAAATAAATAAATAAATATACTCCAGTGTGTATGACTTATACGTCATGCAGGGAATTAGTGACATTACGATACATTATACCACAGAGGCAAGGCGTTTTATGAGTGCCATTATCAGCCGGTAATGCACTGTAACTGAAGTTCTCCATGTATTACTCCGCCACATACAAGTAACATAGCAACGATGCAGCGCTTACAAGCCAAACAGCACAGCTACAAACAGAGCAGCAATGGAACTATTTTAACTCGCGGAGTGTTTATAACCAAACGGATCATATTTTCTTGTCCTCTTTAACTCAAAATCTTCCATTAAACAGCATTAATGGAACTGTGATATAATCACAATCATAGTTTAGTTACCCAGACAGGGATTAAATCTAGTCCCAGCCTATATTTTCATTTCTACTGAAAATCAATTAAATCAAATCTATTAAATTACTGTGTAGTCCAAGACTAGCCTTAATAAATGTTTAGTTTTATAAATAATATTGGTATATTTTACAGTAAAATATGAAAGCTGCTAATTCTTAATAAACTGAGTTTTTTGGATTTTGGAGTTTTTTGGAGTTACAACAATAAACGTTACAGAACATTTTATATTGAAAACTGCATTTGAAAATCTCTAATCTTACCAGTACAAAGAAATGATACAGTTTAATTTGCAGTATAAAACATTATTTATTTATTTATTTATTTCATTTTTATGTAAACACAACATTACAACAACTTCAAAGTCCAGAAGGTAGATTACTTTCTATTTATTTTGAAATTTGGATTCAATCTTATAATTAATTGTCTTTCTTTCTTTCTCTCAATCTCTCTCTCTCTCTCTCTCTCTCTCTCTCTCTCTCTCTCTCTCTCATACACACACACACACACACACACACACACACACACACACACACAGTAGAAGTTGTTTGTCTGGGCAGTCTGAAAGTTTTCCCAGTACAATAAAATGTTAGTGCTCTTTCTCTCTCTCATTTTGTGTCTTTCTGATCTATCTCTTTCTGCTCAATCTTTCTGTTTTTGATCAATATCTCTCTTTCTGCTCTATATCTCTCTTTCTGCTCTCTATCTCTCCCTCTCTTTGTATGTCTTTCTGCTCGTTCTTTTGCACAATCTCTGTTTTTGATCAATATCTCTCTTTCTGCTGACTTTGTCTTTCTGCTCTATCTCTCTCTCTCTCTTTAAGTCTTTCTGCTCTATCTCTTTCTGCTCTTTCTCACTCTCTTTATGTCTCTCTGCTCTATCTCTCTGTTTTTGTTCAATATCTTTCTTTCTGCTCTCTCTCTCTTTATTTAAGTCTTTCTGCAAGAAACAAATCTAAATATAAACAAAATCCCACTGTTTTAATCATATTTAATTATTTTATTTTACATTGAATATTAAATTTAAAAAATAAGTTCTAGTGTTAAGAAGAAAATATTGCGATTTATATTTTATTTTTTCTACATTAATCGACAGCCTTAATTCTAATATTAAAATCTATATACAAAACCTTTGAATGTATGAATAAATGTATACTCACAGGTTGTGCTGCTGGCAGTGTGTGTCTGCATGGTGAAGGAGTGTGTGTATGGATGGGGAAGTCAGATATATTTACAGTAACTTATATAGAGAGAGTTCCTGCATGTTTTTTTTTTTATCTCAAGACCAATATATCCTGAGGCCTCTTAAAAATTAACCTCTGAATTGATTACTTATTAAAGAATCTCACACTCTGAGCTCACGTGTGGAGTTCACTAATTATACATCACTGTAACACTGATAGAACACTCATGGATGTGTTATATATACAGCTCTGGAAAAAAAATAAGAGCCCACTTAAAAATAGTTAGTTTTCTTTGATTTTAACAAATTTAATATATATGGAAAATAATCAAGAGGAAGATGGATGATCACAAGCCATCAAACCAAACTGAACTGATTGAATTATTTCACCAGGAGTGCAGGCATAAAGTTACACAAAAGCAGTGTGTAAGACTGGTGGAGGAGAACATGCCAAGATGCTTGAAACTGTGATTTAAAACCAGGATTATTCCACCAAATATTGATTTCTGAACTCTTAAAACTTTATGAATATGAACTGGTTTTCTTTGCATTATTTGAGGTCTGAAAGCTCTGTTTTGTTATTTCAGCCATTTCTCATATATATTAATGGTGCAGAAAGATGCTACAATTATATTTTAACACATATACATAATAAAATATAAAAGCTGCTTCTACTGATTTGTGAATGAACTGATTTAATGACTTTAATCGTTTAGGTAATTTATGTTTGACCTGTAGCTACATAATATTTCTTATATTTCTGTATTGATTGCTTTATTTATTTCATAGAATATTTCAGTGCTTATAGCACAGGTGCAAATGTTTTTTTGTTTGTTTGTTGAGATTGGTTCATGTGGTATTTTACTGTGCATTGCAATTACTTTAAAAAACTATAAAATATTAAAAAACAAAAAATAAATAGTGTAAATAGTGACGGTATCCTGTTACCATGGTCATGCGGTTACTATAGTTACTTGTAAACAGGAGAAATGGCGACAGGAGCTGCAGGTGAAGATTATCATTATTTAAGCGAAATTTCCTGTATTTATATATTTCACCAGTGTATCTAAGTTTATGTGAGTGTGTATGTGTTCTGAGTGTGTGTGTTCTGAGTGTGTGTGTGTTCTGAGAGTGTGTGTGTGTGTGTAGCTCAGTGTGGTTGTGTGACTGTTCTAATTTAGGCTGTGACCGAAATGGCTCCCTATTTACTAGTTAGGGCACTATTGAGTATGTCAGCCATTTTTCTTTGAGTGTCCGAATCTTAAGGGGGGATTCGAACGTGATTTTGAGGGCACTAAAAACTCCCATAACGCATCATGATTTATATTAGACTTCGCTGCTTACTAAGCGAGCTGAATGTGTCCCAAAATGCATTGCTACTAAGCAACTGACAGCCGAAGAAACGGAGCGGACAGCGAGCCACCAGGGTTGCCAGATTGTTACAGTGGGATTCAGATAAAACCAATTCACAGGGTAAAACATGTTTCAGATCCACAAATTTACTGAGAAAACCACCCAAACAGCTGATATTCGTCATACTAACAATATTACAGGGTTTATTCCAACATGATCTTAACTAAAATATCATAAATATCTTAAATATCACTGATTACAAAGAATTATATTTAAATGAGTTTATCTGCATATTTGTATTATGTGTTTTGTGCCTTGTATCATTGGACACACGACACAAAAATGTAGAAACAGTGCATAAAAACAACCTTGCAAGCAATAAAATAAAGAAATAACTTACTCACACATAATAACGAACATAAACACTTCAACAACTTCAAATTTCCGTCAGCAGGACTAAAAGCTCTGTCTCTGCAGTGTTAGATATCTAACTATAACACCGCCAAGTTAAATTTCCAAACTCTTTACATTTGGTAGTTTTGTTCACCTGTCAAATCACAGCATTTCCTCCAGACAATTTCAGATACAACTCGACATTTGGCATGATACCACCCAATCTGGCAACAGAGCGAGCCGGTGTACGCTGCTATTTTTAAGACTTCATGTAGTTCAGTAATGTGAGGATCATCTTTTAAACAGCGTGAATATAACAAGCAGATAATTAACTTCATGATCAGCTCAGAGCTTCACTATCTTTAATTCAGAGCTCAGTTCAGTGTGTTTATGGAGTTTTAAACACGGCTCAAACCCCTCACCTGTGTGTGTTTATGCGACCGGTGCTGGCGCATGATAATGATGAGTTAGTGTCCGAATTCACTCCAGTTTTACCACTAATTAGTGAACTTATTAGTATCTCCCTACATAGCGCAATACTAATGAGGGAGTAGGGAGCCATTTCGGTCACAGCCTTACACTACAGATGATTATCCGGGTTACTATAATCAGACTAATCCGCCCGTTCTTTCCGGTATCCCCGCAGCTCCCCGGATGTTGGGGTTCGGCAGCATTCAGGACCGGGGGCTCGTGCCGTCAGCCCGCGCTGTGTCGGCGCGCGCGGCCACCGAGCTCCGGCTCGGCCCGGGAAGCTACGAGAACCACGCGGTAAGATCACGGACTAGCCACGCGCTGTGTTTACACTTCCGCAGACCCCGCCCTCTGCGCCACGATTGGCTGATACGAGATAAGCTTTGAATTTACAGCCAATCCTTGATCAGTGTGCAAACAATTTTCAGCTTGCCAGCAGTATAGAGTTTTTTTTTTTTTTGTGACGCTATTATATATAAATAAATAAAGAAAGAAAGAAAGGCTTAAATAAACACTAACACACACACACATCAGTGTGTAGTCTTGTCAACAAGGGCTACATCCCTTCGGTATTTAGTTAATGCGCAAAATTTGCTTTTTTTTTGTTATTATTATTCTCCTAATGTGAATTAATTTCACTTATTCAGGGAAGTACATTTATTTAACATCCCTTAATACATTACTCAAAAAGTACATATTTTCTGTAGGTTCTTAGCATCATTTATTTGCATAAGGGGTGGGTGTACTCCAAATTTCACTCACCATCAGTGGGTAGTCTTGCCCACCAAGCCTAGCTTTCCTTGGGGATTCAGTTTTCTTGTATAAAATGATATGATATGGCATTTAAATTTTATGTGACGGGAAAATCTGTTTGTAGAAGGCAAGTAGTAAGAGTTTATTGTCTACTATGTAACAAAAATAGAGGCTCTTTTACTTTTTCCTATTTTTTCTCCTAAATTATCCCACCTGTTTAACTGCTTGACACCATCTCTTTTCAAACTTCAAACTCGGAGGAAAGTGCAGAAACTCGGTTTTGATACATCAGCTCACAGACGCACAGTGCTGATCGACATCACCCTAGGAGTGATGAGGGGGAAGAGCGCCATCTACTGTACCCACCCAGAGAGAGCAAGGCCAATTGTGCTCTCTTAGGGCTCCAGCAGCTGGTGGCAAGCTGCATGACCAGGATTCGAACAAGCAATCTCCTGATCATAGTGGCAGTGCTTTAGATTGCTTGACCACTCAGAGTCCTTGGAGGTCTTTTTAAAATAAGTAATACTTTTCAAGTGACTAAAAAGAAATATAAAAAAAGGATGAAACTGGTATTCCTCCCTCTCATTTCTCTTTTGAGTATTAACTGAATAGACAAGACCACACACTGATGGTGAGATAATAGTGAGGCCACGCCTATTATGCACATAAACAATGCCAGGAATGAATAGGGAAGTGCTAAAAATATAGAGTGAACTTTGAGTACAGATTGTTACCTCAGATCTTTTTTGAGTAAATTCTAAAAAAGTTTTTTTTTTTGCAGTGTATGCTAAACTGCTGTTTTGTTTTTTTGTGGGATTTTTCATGCATTTTGGCTCATTTTGAAACACATTCTTGCAGAAAACTGTGGTAGAAATCTGGCAACTTCAAGCTTGGTCTGTTTCTATCAGCTGTTATGCCTGTTATGGAGCGTGACCTGGGTGTTGATAAGGAATCGGCTTTCCTGTAACATGGTTCATAAACAGAACACATTGCTCAATATAACCATAACCACAGTCACGCTTACCACAATGTGTTTATGTTGAGAAAAACAACTAGGCGGGGCTAATGGTTAAAAAACCCTCCTGATTTTTGCTGACTCCACCCTCAGCTCAAAATTAAAAAAGGCTGAAAAATGGGAGGAGTAGTTTGGGCGGGGCACTGGGTGATGTATGGGTTTAGAGGCAGGCCAGGGTAGGAGGGAAAGCTTGGCTGAGCTGCCAGATGAGACGCAGATGGTTGGATGTCAGCAGGGGGGCGGTATGATTGATTGATAGATACATTTGCATATTGTGATGTGTCTGCATACCAAAGTACATGTACACATCATCCTCACCAATGGCACAGTTGAACCTGAAAGAAAATTAGAAATGACTACAATAAAAGCATTTTTTAAAGGTTAGGAAAAGTTTTAAACAATTAAATGTTTTATTACTTTAAAGGAACACATTTCAGCTATGAATAGAAGAAAAAAAAAAAAAATATATATATATATATATATATATATATATATATATATATATATATATATGGTTTATTAGGATTAGTGGCTCTTTAAACCCCAGGCGATTTGGTTCCAAAGGTAAAATTTGTAATGTGTGATTATACTTAAAACAGATCATTTTACCTCCTACAACTTAAATCTGTTCATCTCAACAGGTGGGAACCATCCTTCACAACCTTCAGAGCAGACCAGAGAGCAAGAGGGGCTACATTTTATCTCGCACCGCTTCTCGCTTCCCATCTATCTCCCAGGTATTGATGAAAACCACAGAATAATCAACATAAACGGGTACAGCAGTTAAAAGTACTTACAACAACATTAACACTGTTAACAGCTAACCCTTTCAGTCCTGTATTATTTCCAAAATAGAATGGTAAGAATTAGGTTTCCTTTCCCTAAAGTGAAAGAAGGGATACAATATTGTGTTTAATGGTACCAAAATTAAGATTTTGCATGGATACATATCTACATCTGTGAAGCTCTTTTGCAGCTTTAATTTCTGTGTAACCTCTGAGGGTGGGTGTGTGACCCATTTTAGCTGAAAACTGTGGTCAAATATTCTGACCCATTTTGGTTAGCTGGTTAAGCTTAAAACAGTACCTAAAATTAAGTTTTTACAAAAATCAAACAAACTTTTACTTTTAAAAGATCAGCTTTTTTTTGCTTTTATGGTAAGTTTACATATTGCTTTATTACCCTTATTATTACTGATAATTAAAATTTGCTATGTTGTATGATTCCCCAATCTTATCTGGCCCATTTTACATAATGGCCCATTTTAGCTGACTCCACCCTACTGTTTATGCACCACACTAAAAAAAACTGATGGTTCAAACTTAGGTCAAATGTTTCCTATTTGAGCCTTCGCCATCTGGTTCACTCATTGATTTACCAAGCAATGACCTACTAAACAAAGCAGAGATCGCATAGCTTCACATTGCAGAATTCCACATGGATTTATTTATAAAAAAGCCTTCATGATTTTTTTTTTATATTATAAATTTATTTCTCTATATAGATTCGGTTCCTATACATCAGCTCACAGACACAGACTTGTGCTGATCGACATCACCCTAATAGTGATGAGAGGAAAGAGCGCCATCTACAGTACCCACCCAGAGAGAGCAAGGTCAATTGTCCTCTCTGAGTCTCTGACAGCTGAGGGCAAGCTGCATGACCGGGATTCGAACCAGCGATCTCCCAATCATAGTGGCAGAGCTTTAGACTGCTGGACCACTCGGCACCTACATTGAATGGGACTCAACAACAGCAACAACAGTATTGCTGTGGTATACTGTGTATCTCTACAGGGTTTTTCTTGTATGGATGCAGTGGAAACAGTGTTTAAAAACTCCAGCAGCACTGCCGCTCCGCTGTATTTGATCCACTCACTGTACCACCAGCACAACACACACACACTACTAACACCTTGCATTGCTCTCTTCCAGGCATACACTCCCTCTGCACATGAAGAGCAGCAGGACAGGAGCCTATCAATAACATGTTCTCCTGCAAGAGCTCCCTTCAACTCCTCCAATCAGAGGTTTAGATCAAACACGACTACACTGTTCATCACACCAGGGTGAGTTTCTGATTTTATCAAATTAAAAACCTCTGGAATATAATCAAGAGGAAGATGGATGATCACAAGCCATCAAACCAAGTTGATCTGCTTGAATTTTTGCATCAGGAGTAAAGCAGCATAAAGTTATCCAAAAGCAGTGTGTAAGACTGGTGGAGGAGAACATGATGCCAAGATGCATTAAAACTGTGATTAAAAACCAGGGTTATTAGATGTTGCTGTTTTTATATATTAAACTGCTCAGTTGATTTAAATATGATAACTGTCTCAGTCCAGGAACATATGCTCATGATACTCCACGCAATCAGAAAGTCTCCTGGCCCATGAAGTTCGGCTCACCAGACTGGACACAAGTGCCCCAACCTGAAAGGAAGGCAGCTAGAAAGGAGGTAAGCAAAATGTAGGGGTGAGCAATATGCTACAAGCTGTTCACTTGTGGTGAGAACATGATCTGGTCTCGATCCGACCCAACAATCAAATATACTTCTTTTTTAAAGAGCTAAATTGCTGATGAGGTGCAGTTTAATCTGATATATTAGCCAGATAATATATGAACTGCTATGAACAAGCGCAGTCTTGCTGCTGCTGCTCCATGCTGTTTACACACTGAGCACGTTCACTGCTCATATCTGCGGTACACATTTCATTAAAAACACTGTATTTAAAAGTGCATTTTTACATTTTCTTGATAAATAATAATAATAAAAAAAGATTGACACCAATAGTTAGTTCTTCTATGTCTTCTATAACTTTTATAACTAAATAACTAACTCACCATCACTGTGTAGTCTTGTCAATCATTAAAATGTACTTTTTGTGTACCGTAGAAGAAATGTTAAGTAAATTTTATCTTATTTTATTGTTTTTAATATACTTAATGTAGGTAATATTTATTCAAATATTTGTGATAAACTCTAGACATTTTACTTTATTTAATTTTAGAACACAAGGTGCACAATGGTTAGTAATATTTACTGATAAACATTTAGTCCCATTCAGTTGCTTAAGTTTTACTTATTTTGTATTAATGTTAACTCATTAATTTGTGTTATAATTATTAACCCAATCCAATGTTTTTTTTTTTTTCTTTCAATTAACTATGTAACTCATTTTTTCTCTGATTATTTGATTGGCCACAGCTTCTCTGTGACAAAGAGTTCATCAAACAGAGAAACCGAGTGGCGTACCTGCGCCTGTTCTACACTTGAAGCTGATGGACAGAAGCAGCAGAAGATATGGATTCAGGAATTAAGTGAATAAATAAACAGCCTAAAGCTATTCCTGTACTTCTGTTCTCTTTTTTGTCTCTTTTTCAAATGTTCTATTCATTTTCCAAAATATTCACATTATCAAAACCCTTCTAATCAGTGGACTATAATACAATCATTTAGGCTAAATAATGTGTTTAATGTGTTTATAGTTCAGATAGGGGATTTGAAGACCAGAAATCTCTAATGCTATATTCACATACCGTACTCATATTCTAAACTCTTCATTTCATTTTTATATCATTTATTATAATCTATTTTAGATTTCTATTTATTTTTAGCAAACCTAATAATGTTATTTTAGTTTAAACCTGTCTCTGTTTTATTCATTTTTTTAGGTGATTTTATTCACCTTATTTTAGCGATCTGTAGCAATCTTGCAGCTAGATTTAAGGCAGTCGGTGCTCAAAATATGCAAAAAAGCATTTACTAATTTTCTTACGTTTTACTCGTCATTCCCATTAAACCAAATCATTTCAGCTGCAATCAAGCACTTGTAAAAACTGGAATTTTGTTCCACTCTTCTTCTTCTTCTTCTTCTTCAGGACTGTCTGGTAAACAGCAGAAATACTGTATTTCTTTTTATCTATTACAGCAAGTTTTTCAGGCATTAAGGCAGCAAAGAGCCCCAGACCATCACACTACCACCACCATGTTTTACGTTTAGTATGATGTTATTTTTTCCATTATGCGTTTATGCGTTTTACACCACGTGTAATGGGCAAACACCTTCAAAAAGTTCCACTTTTGTCTCGTCAGCCAACAGAGTATTTTACCTAAGTCTTGGGGATAATCAAGATTTTTTTATTTTTTTTTTTTGACAAATATGAGACAAAACATTGTGTTCAATTTTTGTCAGCAGTCTTTTTTGCTTGAAACTCTCCCATGGAGACACATATATTTTTGCTATATGTGTATATTTAATACCCTTCAGCACTGCAGTATGTAGAAGCCATGCTGCATAATTAATGAATATTTGGATACCTTGCAAGTTACTAGCTCACTAAGTTCCAGTTGCTCAGACTTTGGTCAAGAATTCTGCTAAATTTAGCCTGACCCACTTTAAGACCTGCCTATTCTACGTCCAGAAGAGAGTGATGGGGGTGAAATGTAGCTTTCTATTGAATTTATGTTGTTCAGTATTATTTTTCTCTTCATTGTAGAAACAAAATGACATAATTTAATCTTAAATTTAAAACAGTATATCTGTGTGAAAAAAAAAACATTTATTTCTCTCATTCATTCATTCTGATGAGTGTCTTGACAAAAAAAAAAAAACCAAACCAACTATTATAATAATAATTATCACATATTCAATCATTTTAAGATCATTTCCACAGGCCTAAACTAAACATTTAAATCAGATCATCACTCAACTGCAACACTTCCCATTCTATCCAATATCCAGAGGCACAGTGTGACCCGTGAGCACCACAGTATCGTTATGTGGTGTTCATTTTTTCCGCCTCACTTTCGGCTTCTTCACTGGCCGCAGGTAGGGGTTGTCGATCATATTTTCTTCATTATTCTTCACTGTGGGCACCACACCACCAGGTGGCAGCACTGCGTTCTCCTTGTCTGCTCCTGTATCGTCCTGAATTGAGGGAAAACAGATCAGCATATTAGAAACATACATTTTCAAACATTGTGGATTGATTTCCCAGGCAAGATAGAGATTAAGATAAAAAAAATTATACTAATTTCCCTTCAATAGTAAAACTCCATTCAAAATTCTGGTTCTGATTTAAAACTGACACCATATGTTCAACTTCACTTAACTGTATATATCAATCACCAATACTCAGTATACAAACCTAGAAAATTTATTTTATCAGTCAAAAGTTTGTACACATCTTCTCATTCAATATTAAATACAAGAAAGCAATTAAGGGACACATATGGAATTTATGTAGTAAACAGTAAAAAAAAAAAAAAAGTTCTCCACATTAATCCCCTGATCTAAACCTGATGAACTGAGATGGTGATTTGAGGTGATTTAATTGGGATGAGCTGGAGCTTCACAGCGTGAAGGAAAAGCAGCAACTATTGTTCAGCACCTCCAGGAACTCCTTCCTTCAAGACGCTGAGAAAACTATTCCAGGTGACTCTCCCTCATGACCCAAGACACTATCCTCAAAGATAAATGTGCTATTAAGAAGAATCTAAAGAATCTATAAAACATATTCTGTTTTATTTAACACTTTTTGTTTTCTAACTAATTCTAATTCTGCATGTGTTTCTGATTTGCTTCAATATTGTGTTTAAAAAAAATAAATAAATAAAAAAAAAAGGAAAAAATCGTAATGAGAAGGGGTGTGTCCCAACTTTTGACTGGTACTACAAGTGTTCTGATTATAGAAAGAAAAACACTGAGACGTTTTTCTAATAGAGCATAAAATCAGATTTGAGCAATGTGGCTTGTAATGTGATTGTTGTCTTAAAAGTGCAGTTTTACAGTTAGCCAGCAAGTGGCGTAATTTGTATGCTTAATCCGTAAACATCCGTAAAACTCTATTCTGAGTAAAAGGGAAAACTCCCAGTCTTATATTTTATCCAGCAAGCTATTATAAACAAAATAACTGCTTATAACCTGTTTAACCAGCCGCAATTTCACCTTCCCAAACCCACATTCCAACAGAGCTTTAATCTCATCCCGTATGATTCACATATGCACCCTGCATTAAAGGAATAAATATTTTTAAAAAATGCACAAGAAAAGAAAAGTTGTAGGTGGTTCTCTTACATGAATGTTGTTGTTATGGTTGTTCTCGGTGTCTGTCTGGTCGTCCTGCTCAGACGAGTCCGTCTCCTCTAGTGCCTGCAGCTCCAGCTCAGACGGTAAGAGGGCGCTCAGGTACGGGATAGAGCTCGGCCGTGCTGCGATCACTGAGCGTGAGCAGAGAGAACACATTCACACACATGTTCCAGGCCTGTTCTTTACTAAAGTACAGTAAACAATTAATTACTCTAGCTTTCAATAGTTATTTAAACTGATTAATTCATGCATTCAAGCCTAAGCCGTGCTTTGTAAACCATTTTCTGTCCATCACCCCTCTTATCTCCACAAATAGACATCCAAAGTGCATTTTGTTACCTCAAAAATCTCTCAAACAAATGTATTTATTTATACCTTTTTATGTGTTAAACAAATTAATGGCTGCAAAAACGGATTGTGATCAGCAAGTACTGTTTATCTTGTTTTTATTGCGTAAAGCAAGTCAGCACTTCATGCTTCCCTCTGCTGACAACTTTTATGGAGATGCGGATTTCATTTTCCAGCAGGACTTGGAACACTGCCCACACTGCCAAAAGTACCAATTGGTCTTATATATTATATTTGCCTACCCACACAGAGAGAGAGCACAGCCAATTGTGGTCTCTCAGACTCTGGCTGCTGATGCAGAGCAGTTCCCACCTCACTGACAATTGCTCTTATGTTTGTGATGGATGTTAATGCTTACGTGGGAAGGCAGTGAGGTCATCCTTAAAAAGGCTTTGTGTTTCCCCAGTTTTGGCCATGAAGCGCGTCAGAGCTCTCTCAACGTCTCTCCTCTGAGAGGCTGCCTTCTCCCGCACCACCTGGTACTCAGACACTGGCTCACGGAACGTCTGAAAATCAGCAACAGCTATAAAAGTTCTGCTTCAAAAAATAAGCTTCTGTACTAAAGGTCACAAATAATAACAGTACCTACTACAATAAAAAAACATTGTAAGGTCTCAACTCATTAATAATTGACACTAGTATAAGATACTATTAAACATTACTGTTAAATGTTGCAAAAAGTCAATAAGAATGAATTGTTCCATTAGTTAAAGCATGTGTAATTATTATTATTGTCTTAGTTAGTGCTAATTAATAATAGTTGAGACATTTGTTGTGCTGTAGTAAGTACTGTTTTTTTATTGTACCCTTATTTTACCCTTATTTATTTACACTTTTCTGAAACTGGAATTTTAAGGCCACTGTCAAGCCACCCAAAACAACACACAGACACTATTTTCAGTAGTTGAAGTGTGTGTAGTAATCGTACTATATGCAGAAAAACGAGTATTTTCCTGGTTGTCAGTTGTTTTGCTCTTTTTAATTAAGCAGGAAAAAAACATTAGAAATGCAGATTATTGCCCCCCCCAGTTATATAATGCTAAAAAAACAAGCACATACATGACACAGTCCATACGAGTGTAAATGACTATTACTAGTCCATACTGTTTATCAATATTTGGCAACCCAGGAACAAATAAAAAAAACTAACATGTAAAACTCATGGACACTGTGAAGCCTTACTGGGGTTTTGATGTATGTATGAGGGTCTGGGAACTCTGGGAAGTGGCTGGGGATGTACGCTGGATGAGTGCGCTTCTGTCCAGCCACCAGAGACTTGGGGATGACTGGGGCATTGGTTACTGGAGCTGATAAAGAGAAAAAACAGATAAGATTTATAGTCAAAAGAGTCAAATTCAAGAGTCACATTTATATTCCTATCTTATTGGGCTGCAACCAAAGGTGTGAAATTTATTTACATTAATTACACTGTAGGTAGAAGTATAGATACTAGTGTTTAATATACTTCTGTAAAAGTTGAAAAATCAACTGTGTAAAAGTGTACACAAAAGTGCTGGTTTTAAAACTACTTACAGTATAAAAGTAAAAGTAATATAAGTGGGGAAAAATGCCATTAAGGACAAAAGCTTAGGGTCCTATAGTGCACTACCCGCTTGTAGTGCATTAATACTTGCAGCCCTAATACATAAAAATAAAGAAAACAAAGCAAGACACTTACGTGCAGTTATGACCATCCTCTGGGATCTTTTGGCATACACTGGAAGTGTGTCTACATTGAATCCTACAATTATTATAAGAAAGAAAATGATATTTTAATATTCTATATGTACAAACCACTGTCCAGACCACTGTAAAAAGCTTATTATGAATACAAACAAACATATGCCTAATATAAGCAAGCAACTATACAATAAACAGAACAAAATAATACAATAATTAAGAATGTATGGTGAATATCTCTGAATACTGAATCTGAGCTTTGCTTTTTCCCCTTTGTAACGTTTCTGAGAAAACCAGGGTGAAGGATGATGTGGCCTCCAGCCTGCAACCCTTCAGACAGTGGTTCTGTGTTGTAATTTCAGACTGACCTCTCGCTGGAGCAGAACAAGTCCAGCAGGAGGACAGATTTTTGGTTTCAGTTATTAGCAGACAGAGACATTTGACAGGCCCTGGCAGCCAACAAAACCCTGCATGATTGCAAGTAAGGATCTGTGCAGCACAAATTAACAACATCTTATGATCTTATGTAAGTCAATCAGTGCTTGTCTCTTCAAGCTTAATATAAACTATTAAAAAATGTACAAAAATAGGCCTGTGCTAATGAAAACTGCTGCAATTTTTCAAAAGATAAACAAAAAACACACAAAAATAATAAAATAAGACACGACAGTTCATTAACAAACAAAAAACAAAATGTCATGGGACAGAAACTAGTTATCCTGCCAACATGTGTTCTGCCATGTTTCATGGAAGCTAAATAATGCTACACTGATCTGTGGCATATGCATGTGGAGTCTCCTGCATTAAATTTGTATATTGTTTCTGTCCAATGAAAAACTAGTATCTCCAATCTACATTTTATAGGAAAAAAACTAAACCTTTTTCATTTTTAATGGAAGTCAACATAAAAAAAAGAGTTAATTTCAGGTCATTTTTAAGTATTTCTAATAATTCGTTCATCGATAAATTTTGGCACATTGTAAGCGACAATTTGTCTATTCAAATTATGTGGTAAACTAAAAACCGACAAAAATGGAGACTTTGCTTTTCATTGGATAGCGACGACATAATTAAAGTCACACGTCTGTTGGCATGTTTGACAATTTGAGCCAGACACTGCCAGTCATGATCATTCCCACCCACTCCTCTGTCCACTGTGTGTTTTGAATGTTTATATTTAACTAAGACTTAAGCTTACCCATTTCCACCAGTGTGATGACCACGTCTGACAGTGTGGGAGTGCTTCTCGCTGTATGCTCACAGCTCGCCTTTGCACAGCGGCCTACTTCAGTTATATCTTTAAAAAAAAAAAAAAAAAGGTTAAAAATCACACAAATTTAGTACAGAACTACAGTAATCCTTTAACTACATAAGAAGAGTCAAATGAAATGAAATGAAATGAAATGAAAAGAGAAAAAAAGACACCAACTCTGTACAGGGCAACACATGCTCAGTCATATCAGGCTGCAGTTTCTCAATATGAGGACTTATCTACTGGTTACGAAAGTTGGTGCTGCTTTTTTGTGTCAATTGACATCATACATCTACACATTTTGAACTCAATTACTGAAATAAAGTATCTTTTCGATGATATTCTGTTTTTTAGATGCACTAGTATATACCTAAAAATCAAAAATGTGAACAGAAAAAAAATTAAAGTAATTTTCAAAAAATAAAACAGATTTCACAGGGCCCTATATACTGTATGACAAGTCAATATTGTAATTATTGTGACAGATTGGTGTGACAGAAGAATTTGACTGGTAGTGGTATCCCTCCTGAGTTTACTTACAGCTCTGCATCATTTCTGTTAAAGTTTCCACCGCAGCTTTCTCTGCACTCTCGAAGCCACATTCTGTCAACAGAGAGCTGACCACCACCTGAAGAGTGCGCCTCCGAGCCAGGTAGTAGTTCTCTGCAGGGCTCGTGTTCGACTTGTTACCTCCTGACCGCTGCAATTAAGAAGAAATATAATAAGGAACAAATTAATTTGGATAAAGAAAATCCAATGCATACTGGTAGGTAATTGTAAAATAAACCTATATCTGTGATGATAAATTATATGTGGTTAAGACAGAGTGCATTTATTTTGTTTTATATAGTTTTCTTTACATCAAATATGTTTGACGGTGTGGTCTGCTCAATAACCAGCATGCCGGAATGGCCAGCCTTTAAACCACCTTTACCTCTAAAAAGACCAGTTTAAAACACCTGAAACCAGCTATGCAGTCATGTTGAAACAGGAAGGGGGCATCCCAAACTACAGCGAAGTTGTGATAATCCAAAATCTCAAAAAAAAAAAAAAAAAACCTGCATCTAATCTCCCCTCCACCAAACTTTATGCTTGGCGCCGTGCACTCCTGGCAACCGCCAAACCCAAACACATGCATTGAATTGTTCTAGAACCCAATGGCAACTGTTTTACACAACTGAATCTGATGCTCTGCACTGTCCTTGGTGATGTAAAGCTTGGATAGAGATGCTCAGCCATGGAAGCGGTTGATTGTGGAGAAAGTTGCTGACATTCCCAATCGCTTAAACTTGTTTTTGCAAATGAGGCTCCAATACCAACATCCGATACCCAGTCGGGTACAGTTATAGTTATAAATAGTTATAAAATCCATAGTTTTTCATGATTATAGTAACACTGTTAACAATTAGTCAGCACAATCGACGCCGTTGGTTATAAAAAATTGTTGATGCATCGTTAAGGTGTGATGAAGCGAGAGAAAGATGATGCCTTCAAGTTCACCAAGAAAATTCCTATTTACGAAGCTGGAAGTCGTAATTACGACTTGCCATGCGTTCCAGTGTTTTTTGGTCCGGTGAAAATGGACCTCATTGGGAAAATCCTTTTGTTTATACTCTCATATAAAAGTGGTATATTTTTCCCTACTCCAAGAGAATGAAGCAAATAACACGCATTAGGTGAGTGGTGTTTTTTTCCCATTAGAACTGTAATTCATAGCAGAATTTTACGTTTTAATTTTTTTTTTTTTAAACCTGTAAAACTTAAAACTTTTGCTT
Organism: Astyanax mexicanus; assembly: GCF_023375975.1. NCBI lineage: Eukaryota > Metazoa > Chordata > Actinopteri > Characiformes > Acestrorhamphidae > Astyanax > Astyanax mexicanus. The sequence continues at coordinate 4,732,457 of NC_064420.1, read as the reverse complement.
ATAAGCTTCAAGTTTTGACTGTTTACTGTAGGAGCAGGGTTCATACTGGCAGCCACCATGCCCTCTAGTTACTGACAGGCCCCCAACCGGAACACTCTTTTCTAAAAATTCGAGTTTCCTACTGGTAAATATGAGTTTTTGGTGGTGTACATGTGCTCTCACTTCGTAAATACGATATAAAAGAGCACATGCACGCGAGCACATGCATGCGAGAGAGGAAGACACACACACATAGGCTGCGTCCAGAAACTTTTGCTACTCCTCCTCTCCTCCTCCTTTCCTACTCCTCCTCTCCTACCCCGGAAGAAGGTGGAGGAATCGAGGAGAGGAGAGGAGGAGGAGGAATGGAGGGAAGGAGCTGTAATTGGGGAAATGGGACAGCTGATCCCTTTTAGATAGGATGTTGACTACCGTTGAACTGAGCCAATCACAACGCTCACTTTCAGCACGTTTCAGAACATTACTATCACACACAGCCAAAAATTCAGATATTCCAATAAAATCCTGTTTACTCCCAGCCGCATCTCTGACCAGTGACTCTGGCAGCCCTGTCTGACCTCAGCCTTATGAGGGATTCAGTTTCCTCATCAGTCCCTAAGTTAAAATAAATAAGTAAATAAATGAATTAATTAAAATTATATATATATATATATATTATAAATAATATATGTTTTTATATGTATAACATGATACACATAGGGTCATAAATATAGTTTTACTGAGCATACAGTTTATCTAAACTATAAATTATATTACTGCTTTACTGGCTGTTTAATTAGATAAGGAACCTAGTTAATTAATATGTTTATGACGTATATTTGGGCGTTGCCTTCCCCATTTTCGCGTGCTCTGTGGGCGTGGATGCAGTGATGTCATTAAAAAATCCTTAAAAGTCTTCCGGAGTAGGATACACTGATGTACCCTCCGTTGGAAGCCTACTACAGGTGGATTTTAAGCGGCTTCTTTCGTCTCCAACGGTATTCGGACAGGCGGCAAGATGGCCTCACGAAATCAGTTTCCGGGTCACGGAGGAGAGGAGGAGGATCGGTAGGAAAAAGGAGACACTTTTGGGGTTTCTGGACGCAGCCCTTGTGAGAGAGTGACTAATCCTGAGCATCCTGATTGGCCTTTCTTCATGCTTAATTGACCAATGAGGTTTCAGTATGGGTGGGATTGCAGCACGTGAGAGAGCAGGAGAGAAAGAACGGAAAAGACGCGCAGAGAGTGTAAAAGCAGCACTAGTCTCCATTAAACACAAACAAACACATTTAACTCCACACTATACTCTACAGTTTGTGTTTACTAGTTCTGTTAACTGCAAAGTTAAAACAGTGGCTTCTATATTACCCGTGGTTTAAGTTAAATTACTGCAGAGAGCTGCTGAGGTAAGTTTAAACAAGCTTCACTCCTTCATTAACATTACTAACATTAGTTAAACTAATGTCAGCTGGCTAAATGCTAGAGAGAAACTGTAACTTACTCTGTCCACTCCAATAAAATTAAGTTATGTGTTACTGTAACTATAGACTATAACAATACAAAAATTATTATTTTTTTTTAGACAAACAATCATTTCAGGGAGAAATCTCCTTGTAAAAAAAAAACGAAGAAAAAAAACAGTTACAATTATCCTATAACTTAATATCCTGAAAATAACATACAGTCTGTGTAAATGTTTCCTATAATATATTTTATGATTTTTAGTTTCACACACTTACGTTAAACTATCAAAATGTACTGCAAAATTTCTCTTTGGGCCTAAATGTTTAGCGGTCCTCACCAGTAATAAGTTATATATGGAGGGCGTGACAAAAATAATCGACTACTTAACCAAATAATTCGACTAATTAACCAAATAATCGACAGCTTAGTCGACTACTAAATCAGTAATTAGTTACAGTCCTACTGTGGAATATTGAAGGTTAGTAATGAGGAAATTCACTGAACGCCTAAGAAAGACCCATTCTTTTACTAATTTTTGTAGAAGCAGTCTGCATGCTTATTCAGGAACACCTGAATTTGATTGGTAAATGAAAATTTTTGGCAGTATAGCGTATTTTAATCTCTTATATTTATCCCCTATTTAAAAGTTAGGTTAGCTAACGTTATCTAGGCTGTTTTCTTTATATAATAATTGTAATAATAAAGCGGGTAAAAAGCGAGTTACCTCTCCTGTCAGCATGTTGAAGCTCTTCTCTGTGGGTCTCGCCGCTCCTGAATGTGTTGTTTTTAAAAGCGTTAAATACAGCTAGTTAGCATTAGCAGCTCGCTGAGCCCCGTTAGCACACAGTAATAATTTAGCTTAGCCTAGCCTAGCTAGCCGGTTAGCCAGCGTTCTAGCAGGTAAATGCTCGGGTAAATTTCAGCCCAGCCTAGTCTTTAACCCCCCGCTGCCTCTAACCGCGCTATCCTCCATCTCTTTACTTACATATTAAACCATCAACACTAATATCTGCTCTAAAATCCAGCAGGCTAATCTATATAAACACTGAGTTTAGCGGAAAGCCTCGCAGCTCCTCCGTTAGGGTTGGCTGCCTGAATAATAAGATAATAAAAGTCCCGTTGAGCGTTTTAATAATATTCCAAAATAAAAGCCTTAAACATCAAGCACTGAAAACTTACGACATAAAATCCTATTAAAATATTTAGTTTTTAAAGTTTCTTAATAAGAAAACAATATTGGAAAAAGATTATAACTAATACATTTTTAAGGAAGTGCCATAGAAACGTATTTGACACGACATAAAATATAGCTATATCTAGCAATAATATTATTTTATTATATCATTCATTCTGTAGCTAACACTTGGTTCAACCTTATTATTATGTTAAATAACTCTGCTTTCATTAAGTAGCATTAAGTGCCTTCATTATTCATTAGGTTGATAATAATTTTGTTTTTGTTAACATTATATTAAACTAATACAGCCCTAAAAAGCCATTAAAACTCTCTATATATATTACTATAAATAGTATATATATATATATTTTGTTTTAATGTTATTTTGTTGTGATCAATGGTATTTTCTGATATACAAATGTACATAGTATTTTTGAGTATGTGTCATTATAATATGGTGGTTTTTTTTTTTTGGTTTTGTTTTTTTGCATAAATGCCCTCTCTCTCTCTCTCTCTCTCCTTGCATCCATTAATTTCTCTGATTTGTTGTTTCAGGATTGTTCCCGCTGTCGGCGCTAACCTCGGGAGAACTGCCTCTTGCAGCAGCCTGGGTGGCATTTCTCACAAGGTTAGTGACATTTCAGTTTGGACAGGCACTTAATTATTATTATTTTTTAAATTATAATATAATATGAGAAATTTACAGGAAAAATAGTAATGAGGAAGGCCGGGGGAAGAAGGGGTAAAATACGGTAGTTTCCCTAGCAAAACAGGAGAACTCAACCCTCAAAATTCAGTCCTTTTCACAACCTTTCCCTGAATTCCTAAACAAAGAAAAAAAGAAGGGACACACTTTCAGGAAACTATACTTTATTCATTGGCAGTCAGACTTAAGCACATTCTATAAAGACTTTAATACATCCTGTATAAATAACGAACGTTCACCCAGTAGAAAATCAATACATCATTACATCATCTGATACGTAACATTTGATAACATGGAGCTTCCGATACTTCCAGCAACTTGCGCTGCTCAGCAGCATTCAATCCCAACAGACACTTTCCGTTTCCTCTCCGTCAGGCATGCGTAAGAATCCCTCAGTGCAAAGGCAGAACTCGTCTCTGTTCCAGGCTAAGTGCATGAGTACGTGTAGCGGCGGAGTGTGTGCTGTTTATGAGGCGTGTGCTCTGAAGCTCATGCGCCGCTGCCTGAGCATGGGTAGTTCCTTAGCCTTGGCTTCCATCTCAGCATCCATGTCGTCTGGCTCGGGGATGGCGGTCTGGGCCTCCTGGGCCTTCTCCGTCACCGGGACCATCTCCTCCAGCTTCTCTAGGACGGGCTCGTCCTGCTCGGGGAAGAGCGAGCAGGCCACCTCCATCATCCCGCTGACCATGCCCAGAACGGCAAAGGTGCCACCCACCAGGTAAATCTTCATGGAGCCCTTGGAGGGCCCTGCACTCAGCATCTCCTTGGCGAATGGGATGATCTCATGCATGGTCTCCATGATGTTGTTTAAGGTTGAAATCTGTGTTGGAGTCTGTGAGGAGAGAGTGGAAAGAAAGTACTGAGGTAAGTACTGTGATTAAACATCCTGATCCTACTAACAAAATTATGCTTTTTAAACATTCCTCTAACGTTATAAATTATAGTTTGTGGGAATGATTTTTCCTAACATTGAGGGAACTATGAACAAGTCTTTGTAATATTTTTAAAACGTTCCATGAACATCACTGTGGATATGATTGGATATGACATTAGAGGAACTTTAAACAAGGTCTTGAAACATTTTTTGAATGTTCTTTGAAAGTTACTGTGTGAACAATTTTTTTAACATTTAAGGAAGTTTGAACAAGGTCCTGAAACGTTTTATATAATGTTTTCTCCTAACATTTGGGGGAATTTGAACATGGTCTTGTAATGTTTTTAGAACATTTCATGAACGTTATTGTGGGAACACATTTTCCTTACAGTTTGGATGATTTTTCCTAACATTTGGAAAACTTTAAACAAGGTGTTGAAAGGTTTTTAGAATGTTTAATGAAAAAAAGTTATTGTAACATTTTTAGAACATTCTATGAACGTTGGGGAAACTTTGATTAAGGTTTTGTAATGTTTTTGAAATTTTCCATTAAAGTAATTTGGGAATGTTTTCTTTTACCATTTGGGAAACTTTAAACTAGGTTTTGTTATGTTTTTTTAGAACCTTTTAAGCAACTATTTTTTCGAACAAGGTCTTATAACATTTTTTTAATGTTCCATGAATGTTGGGAGATCTCTTTTTTAAACTAGGTTTTGTAATGTTTTTGAAAGTTACTCTAGCAACAATTTTTTCACATGATCTCGTAACATTTTTAGAACATTTTATTAATGTTATTGTGAGAAAGTTGTAGTAACATTTCCAGTTAGATAATAATAAGGGCTGATAATATTAAGTGCATGCATGCATTTATTAAATATAGATAGCTAATCAATCAACAAGGTAAAGAATATCAAGTGTTAGAAATTAGAAAAACTAAAATGACCAAAGTAAAACAGTAAAATCATACTTACTTCCAAAACCTGTAGGTAGACCCTTCAGCTGATAACTCCTTATTCGTCTCTCTTCAGGAATTAGTAGGCGACTGACTAAAAGCTTCACTCCCTATTTAAGGACAGTGCTATCTGTTGCCACACCCACTAAATATGAATATGTATGAGCAAACCCTGCCAACATGCTTGTGCAAGTTCCTGTGTTGCAGTTTGTGCCAAGTCAGTAGAGAGAACTCTGCTCAAGCGTCCTCATCTCCTGATCACGTGACCAAAACACTGGATCTTCCTCACTGTACGTGAGTGATGTGGGCATGTGAGATAATTCAATGTTCCGTACTGAAGAACTTGATGAGTGTGTTTGTAGTCCACAGTTTTACAGCAGAGTTCAGGTTTTAAAAAGTAAATAAGTTATTTTCTGTTTACTTAACATGTTTCTTTAATAATCATAAAAATGAAAAACACAATAGAATGTCCCTATATTATTTTTTGTTTTTTTCTTATTCACAGGAAACTAAAATTTGATTGGCTGACTGACATTTAAAGATCTGTCAACACGTTCACCTACATTCATATAAGGAATAAGGAACTGGTGTATAAAAACAACATAATTACTATGAAAGGCTCTATTTCTAAATAATTTTATTTCTCTTGTTTCAGTTCCTCTTCATTCTTCATCAGAAAGTTATTACTATAAACAGTACCAGTCAAAAGTTTGGACACACCCTCTCATTTAATGTTTTTCTTATTTTCATACATTGTAACTAAAAACTAGTCATCCAGAATACTAATTATTTTTTTTACTTAGTTGAGTAGTTCTTGTCATACTATGAATTAGAACATTACTCTATAAATAGAGCTGTTCACTGTTTACCTGTAACTCTACCTCTAACTGATGCCCTCAAACTAACATTAAGAGACAAGAAATTCAAATAATGAGTAACTCTTGATGAGTTCAGCACAGCTGTTAACTGAAAGCCTGAATTCCAGGTGACTCTACCTCTCATTAAGCTGACTGAGAAAGCAAGGGGTGCCTACTTAAAAGAATCTAAAATATAAAACATATTCTGGTTTGTTTGACACTTTATTTGATTAAATAATTCCATATATTTTTCTTCATAGTTTGGATGACTTTTGACTGCTACTGTATTTGGGGGGTTGGTGTTGCGGCAGTGCTGGGGCATCACCCTGCTGGTGTAATTACTTATATTTGGCGGCATCACGTACTATATGACAGTTGGTCACCCCTAGTAGTTATACAAGGGACTAGCAGCTCAGTGATCTGGGTGAGCCATGCAGCTGCCATGTTTCAGCATGCTAGTGCTCAGCCAGGTGGAGTAAGGGTTTCTCAGAAATGTCTCTACTAGATTGCAACACTTCCATAGACGTCCATTTAATACTTCAATAATTTCTGCTTTTTCTTTATGCTGTGAACCAGCTCATCCCAAATCACCTCAAATCACCATCTCAGTTGAGTTTAGGTCAGGGTATTTATATTGAGGACTAACTTTTTCTAACTTTTCTACCCTTTACTGCATAAAATTCAACATTTTCCATCAAGCCGCCGGCGCTCTGAGGGAGCAAAATTGGCCCCGCTCCCTCCAGGTGGGTAGATGGCGCTCTCTCCCCACATCACTCCTAGGGTGATGTCTGCAGCACACGGCATCTGTGAGCTGATGTATCAGAACCGAGCCGCTGCGCTTTCCTCCAAGTGCGCTGGCTGAAAAGAAGTGGTGGCTGACTTCAAATGTATCGGAGGAGGCATGTGTTAGTCTTCACTCTCCTGGTGTGTTGGGGCATCACTAGTGATGGGAGGAGTCGTAATGAGTGGGTTGGGTAATTGGCCGTGTAAATTGGGAAGAAAATGGGAAAAAAATTAAATAAAATTGTAAAAATAAAAAAAATCAACGTGTGCCCAAAAGTTTGACTGGTACTGAATATAAAGCTTCAATCAGCGTTTTGTTGTGTTAGTTTGTCAGACTTTGGATCCAACCCTAATCCACCCCACCTGATCCGACTCATTACTGCTTTTAGAACTGCTTGATTGGTTGAATGGGCTGTGTTAGATTTAGGTTAAAGTTGAAAGCACTGTTTTAGAAAGTAAATAAAGGGCTATATATGTAAGGTAGAGGTCACAACCCCTGGGTTTCTATCAACACTGTACAGAAATCGGTACCACTTTAAAACAAGACTACCGTTATAAAGGGTATATAAATGGTTAATTACAATTTGTTTATTAATGATTACTAATTAGGTTGTAAATGCCTTGAAAATCATTACTAATCAGTTATAACACATACATAGAAAGGGCAACAATGACCTGTTGTTTGCCAAATAGTGAACCCACAGTCATCTATATTGTCGCCCTATTCTTCGTATGTGTTATAACTGATTATTAATGAATTTTAAGGCATTTACAACCTAATTTGTAAACTAATTGTAAACCATTTATAAACCCTTTATAAAGGTAGTCTTATTTTAAAGTGGTTCCCAGAAATCTAATATGGAAAGTTTCTCTCAAGTATAATAAATATCATTCCACCTTAAAATTGAATATATAAACAGGGCTGTGATTTCTCAGGTTTGATTCCCTGTCTAATCTATTCACTATTCAGTTACATATAAGCTGCGTTGTATTTATCCATTTATATTTTTCACTATGTGGTAAACAATAGTTAATCCATTATATTTCTCAGTAACTTCCTGTGAAACATCTTTCCCATAATGTGATCTCCCCATAACAATAATCAACATTTAATGCTTCTCCTCACAAGTATTCTGTTTCCTCATGTCTCCGTTTTCCTATTAATGTGTTAAACTAGTCATTACAACTGTGTATACTGTGGAATATTTTGTATATTTTGGTTTACAAATTTAATCATAGTAAAACCAATTAAAGTGGTTCAATAAAACAGAAAAACCTTTGATATGAGAGAGTAGTACAGATTAGATCAGACACATCATTCACTGACCCTTGCCTTACTTGGCCTTGTGCCAGCAGTGCCCGTAATAAATCGGTTGGAATAGACCCGTAAACGAATGCAAATTTGTACTGAGATCAATGAGAGCCTATCAAATTAACCTCAGCTAATGATATACTGTTCTTAATATTGGACCAATTACGCAGCATACGTGCTGTGTAGTGCTTATTTACTTTGGCTTTGGTACATGGCAGATCTCCCATAGCCTGAGAATGTAAACAGATGATCAGGCCAAAAGTTTGGACACCTTCTTATTCAATGCGTTGTCCTTATTTTCATGACTATTTACATTGTAGATTCTCACTGAAGGCATCAAAACTATGAATGAACACATGTGGAGTTTTATGTACTTAACAAAAAATGAGCTGGCCTCCACCAATCAAGATGGTTTGGGGTGAGCTGGACCAGAGTGAAGGCAAAGGAGCTAATAAACACCTCTGGGAACTCCTTCCTTCCTTCAAGACTTTTGGAAAACCATTTCAGGTGACCAACTTTTGAAACTCATTGACCTTTTAAAACCTTTTAATACGATTACTCACAACAATATTCTGTTATAAACTGCGATTAATCGTACTTGTTCTTAAGACGCTAGTTTTAATTGTGGATGTGATGTACGAAATGTAAAATGCAATTCTATTTTTATATATTATTTACATATTTGTATGTTTGAGGGGAGATAAAACCAATGTGGGGTGCTGGAACGTTAATGTAGATGTAGTTTAGGGGTACATTATCTTTTAGGGTCCCCCGGGGACATTACGTTTTATTTTGACTCACTTCTGTTGTCTTGTGGCTGTATTTGCAGCGCTTTTCTGTACTTTCAGCGCGTTTCTGTATTTGTTGCGCGTTTCTTTATTTGCTGCACGTTTCTGTATTTGCGGCGCGTTTCTGTATTTGCAGCGCGTTTCTGTATATGCAGCGCACTTCAGTATTTGCAGAGCGTTTCTGTATTTGCAGAGCGTTTCTGTATTTGCAGCGCGTTTCTGTATTTGCGGTGCGCTTCAGTATTTGCAGAGCGTTTCTGTATTTGCAGAGCGTTTCTGTATTTGCGGCGCTTTCTGTATTTGCAGCGCGTTTCTGTATTTGCAGCGCGTTTCTATATTTGCAGCGCGTTTCTGTATTTGCAGCGCGTTTCTGTATATGCAGCGCGTTTCTGTATTTGCTGCGCGTTTGTCTATCTTCAGAGCGTTTCTTTGTTTGCAGCACCTGTTTTATAATTTTGATGAATGTGTTTTATGCGTTGAGTTTCCTTGGCCTCTGTATAGTCATTGCTAAAGTGGCATTAGCGACATTGGATGGGCTTGGTCATTGGCATTGCTAATGTGGCCATAGAGACATTGGGTGAACCTGTTGTCAGAATTGGTAACGTGTTATTAGCTTGGCCTTCACCACTGCAAATGTGGCATTGGAGAGGCTGGATGAACCTGGTAACTGGCAGTGCTATCATGGCATTAGCGATGTTGGATGAGTCTGGTCGCCATAACAACGTGACGTTATTGGTATTGGATGATAGCTGCGGCCTCATTACATCCCACAGGGATCCCTAGACAGCCCTTGAGCTGCATGTAACTCTGCCCATTACCTGAAATCAGTTTTTAAACCCCTGCTATTTATAATAAAAAAGTTATAGAGGATAATATTTTGGCCAGTCTCCAAAAAAATGGTTGACTACACCATTCACTGTTGATATAATCATAAAACCCCCTGTTCACATTTAGCCCCTGTAGTGTTTACTCTCAAACACCATGCTGACCTTTTACAGAAAGCTTCACGTTTGCGTCCCAGGGGCGAGTGTTTGCGTGTGAGGTGAAAGATGAAGGGGTCGTTGAGCAACGCTCCTCAATCCTGTCTCACTCTAGACACCACCACTGCTGCTGTGTGCACACAGTCGCTTCAGAGACTTCTGAGCCACATGGCTCTGATCTGTGCCATGACCTGTACCCTGGATGTTCAGACGGCATTGAGAAACTGACTGAGGACAAGCAGCTAATCGTGCAGCACGTAGAAACGCTGCTACACTGCTCACTTAATCACTACTGATTATTATAACAGCACAATTACAGGGTTACAAGCTACAGTTAGACCAGAACCCCCTTTTCACTAATACAGGAGCTATTAGTTAGCCCAGATAATTGGTGTGCAAGCTTTGTTAGTTTAATTTCAGAGCTGCATTTTTACTGCAGAGCAGTGCAAGTTATAATCCAAGAGCTGTACAATGCATCATTTTTTATTTTTGTTTATTTATCTATTTTATTTTATTCTATCATTGTTAATCAGAAATCAGATCGTTCAAATCTCTGATAATCAGATATTAACAGAAATTAAATATCAGATTAGTCAAATGACAGATAATCAGGTATCAGATCTGTTAAATCACTGATAAAAAAAACTGATGAATATCAGCTTACTCGGTATCAGACAGTCAAATGAAAAAAACTGATAAAGATGCCAGGCCAGTCCAATTACAAATACTGGTAGTCAGAGAAATTGATATGGTAATAACATATTGTCAGATAAATTGGATATCAGATCTGTTAAATAACTGATAATCAGTGAATTGAATATCAAATTACTCAAATGATGGATAAATTAAATATCAGACAGTCAAATGATAAATTGATAAATTTGATAAATCAGATGTCAGATCAGCCAAATCACAGATAATTATGAATCATATCATCTCAGGTCACTCAAAGCACTAATAATCAGATATTAGACCAATCAAATAAGAAAATATGGTATTAGATCAGTCAAAACTCATGTAATGAGAGTAATTAATATGGTAACAACAGATTTTTAGATAAAGCTTTTATCTTTTTACTTTTCTTTCTTGGCAGCAACCGATTCAGAGCTTCTGTCTCTGACTTTATTCTATGTACAAGGTGTTTCAGCTGTAGGTAGGATTCAGGTGTGTGTAATAGGGTGGAGAACAGTGAGTGATGATTAAACACAGTGTTTAAAAACTCCAGCAGCACTGCTGCTGTATCTGATCCACTCACTGTACCACCAGCACAACTAACCACTGCTGATCACTGCAGTACTAAGAATAATGACCCACCACAAAACAATACAATAGCTGATTTGTGGTGGTCTATCCTGTGGGCTCCTGAATAATACAGGACTATAGTCTATAATTATTACAGAGTAAATGTCTACAAACTGTCCTATAACGATCAGTGTAGAAACAGGTGAGTAAGTGGTCATAATGTTATAATAGGTCAGTGTACATGTCATATGTATTGCATCCAGTATCCAGTTGAGGCTGCTGGTTTGGTTCAGAGGTCAGGTACAGAGCTCCCATTGGCCTGAGCTTGTGTATATGAGGTCATACAGTGTCTACTTCATGTCTGGCTTTTAATTGGTCCTGCAGGATTGCAGGTGTGTAACCTGAGAACAACCTTATCACTTACACACACTTCTCTGAGTACACTTAGTGCTGAGCAGGGAGTAATTAGGTCAGGTCCACCTTTATCTCCTGCTGTACTGTAGTGCTTCTGATATCAGAACACTCTGCTGCTATATTACTATATATACTATTTAATATTAATAAATATATTGACATTTAAAGCATTTATTTGCAGAAAACGAGAAATGGCTGAAAAAAAAGTTGCAGAGCTTTTAGACCTCGAATAATGCAAAGAAAATAAGTTCATATTCATAAAGTTTTAAGAGTTCAGAAATAATTAACATTTAGTGAAATAACCCTGTTTTTCATGCATCTTGACATGTATGATATATGTAGATATACATTTCATTTTGTGAATCATTTTTTTTATTATTTATAGGTATATGTTTGAGTATAAAGAACATTGAAATGGACAACGTTTCTCCCGAATTCCAATTAAAAGTAGTAATTTAGAGCATTTATTTGCAGAAAATCAAATGGCTGAAATGACAAAAAAGACGCAGAGCTTTCAGACTTCATATTCATACAGTTGTAAGAGCTCAGAAATCAATATTTGGTGGAATAACCCTTGTTTTTGATCAGTTTTCATGCATCCTGGCATGTTCTCAGTCATACACCAGTCACCAGTCTTACACACTGCTTTTGGATAACTTTATGCCTTTACTCCTGGTGCAAAAATTCAAGCAGTTCAGCATCTTCCTCTTCCATCTTGATCTTTCTGAATAAGTCAGACACATACAGTATGTGGGAAAGTTGGGTTTTTATTTGTGAAGCTTGTATAGAGTATAGTGTGTATTACAGATTAACGAGAGCCGTCTACTGTACATCACAATCTGCATGAAACAGAACACTCATTCATAACTAATAGTGATTTCTAACAGGATTATTAGTATTATTAACAAATATATTTACAACAAACCCACACATTAGGAGTATTTGGGTGCCTTGGCAAATTCAAACATCGATTGGATGGAGGAAAGACATTCTTTTATTGTGGTGGGTTAAAGGTGCTGGTATTTTTTTATATACATTTTATAAAACAAAATACATTATTATGCTTGTGCATATTTATATTTTATATATATATATATATTACAAAAATAAACCTTGTCTCTAGGCTAAATTAAAAGAGAAGAAGAAAAAAAAAAAAAAACCTCCAAACTATCACCAATAATCTCTGATATAGACGATTCTGATGAAAATCCAGCTATTCACAGCTAATTCACAGTCTCCCCAGGTAGTACAATCAGCTAGTACATACACAGCGCTGTACATACACAAGCCAGGAGTGTGCTTCAGGACGAGTTTCAGGACGAAATATAATATCATACATCATATAGCATCGTAGCAAAACTGCATACCATTACAGGCTATATAAACTGCATATTAATAGGGAAATATTAAACGATATTACATCACCAAATACTCTCAAGGTAAAATGAAGCACAAGAGCTGGAATTACGTTCATACACATAATACAGGGAGCTGGAGTTACTGTCCAATGGTAAAATACAAACATTCAAGAGATGCCTTGTTGCTTTTATGTGGATACTGGAGGATATATCAACAGTTTTTGTGTGTGTATGTGTGTGTGTGTGTGTGTTTGTGTGGAGATATGAGGCACTCCTCTGAACCTCGTTGGTGTCAAAATGGTGCGGTCAACAGGCAACGGGTCAGCTGTCTTCTAAAGGCTCGCAGCCAGAGCTCAGAGCTGTAAGTGCCACCCCCAAAGCAGCCAGCAGTTGACAGAAAGGTCACAGACCTGCCAAAAGATAAAGAATTAGGGCGAATGTTATACATTGGCATACAACATCAAGAGTCCCATGACTTTTGCCTTGTCCCACTTAAGCTAAATAACACTGTACAGAGTAAGCCTGGATGAGTTGAATGGACCTAAATATGAAAAAGTACCGTATTTTTCGCATTATAAGGATTTAAAATTCAATTTTCCCAAAAATCATAACTGTGCCTTAAAATCTGGTGCGCCTTATGTATGAAATAGAGTTTCAGTGAAGTTTCTCCAGCAGCAAGGCTGGAGCAGTATTAACATTAGTTGTTAACCATGCTAAGCTATTGCTTTTTCACCATTCAGAGGGTATTATCGGTTTGTGAGCTGCTGCTAACCCTGGCTAGCACTGCTAGAGCAGCTTAAGCATTAGTTCTTAACCGTGCTAAACGCTAGCTCTTTCACTGTTCAGAGGTGAGTATATCAGATTGTAGTCTACGCGTTTAACATGTTAAACAAGCTATGTGGGACGAAGCGCAAGCTAATATCACCCTGGCTTAAAGGAACACTCTGTCGGGCGGGATTTACCCGCTAATCTAGCCACTATTTTAGCCGCTAATGCTAATGCTAATGCTACTGCACACAGCCTTAGTGGAAATCTGGAATTATGAACTTACTGTAAATAACGGATGCGCTTTACTCATGCAAATAAACAGTTAAAATTTTTGTTTTTAGAATTACTGTTTTGATTACTTAGCTTATCTTTAGTTTAGTTTGCCCCTAACCACCACACCCAGCAGCAAGAAGTATCCAATTTTATTAAGTAGTAATTATTATATATATTTTTTTTACTTCCACCACAGGAAGACCTTACATGATTGTACACAAATATGATACAAATCATGCAGCACTTGTATTACTAGTATTTGTCAGTAGTTGTGTTTATGTGAAGATATTTTACCTATAAAAATCTCATCATAGTGTTGCCATGGCCAATCACATGACAGAGCAGACCCCAGTCTGAAACTTCTCACCAGTGCGGTTGGTGCCTCTCTTTCCATACCTGCACAGAAGAGAGATTTCAATATTAATACAAAAAACACAAAATAAAAAACTCCAGGTAGAAAATTTCAACTGGAACCAAATTTTAAACTGCTCCTGCAAAGTTGGGAGCATAAGTATCTAAATCTTGTTTTATGTTGTAGCACTAAGAGCTAATTTTATTGGAACAAAGGGGCCATTCCGAACTTTTAGAAAAAATTAAGAGACCAAGTAAAAATGATGAGTTTTGTTGATTTTATCAAATTAAAAACCTCTGAAATATAATCAAGAGGAAGATGGATGATCGTAAGCCATTAAACCAAGCTGAACTGCTTGATTTTTTTTCACCAGGAGTGGCATAAAACTACCCAAAAGCAGTGTGTAAAACTGAAAACATGAAAACTTTATGAATATGAACTTGTTTTCTGAAAGCTCTGCATCTTTTTTTTTGTTATTTCAGCCATTTCTCATTTTCTGCAAATAAATGCTCTAAATTACAATATTTTTTATTGTTGTCTGTAGTTTAAAAACAATAGTTTAAAACAACAATGTTCATTTTATTCAAACATAAACCTATAAATAGCAAAATGAGAGAAACTGATTCAGAAACTGAAGTGATCTCTTAATTTTTTTCCAGAGCTGTATATTTGTCTACATATCAGTTCAGATTTACCAACATAGTGAATGATAAAAAGTCTGTACCCATTTAGATTAGCCGGTTCAGAGTGGTACACGTGTTTCCCCTTTTCGGCCACGGTGAGCGTTCCAGCGTGGGCAGTCTCCCGGTGGGCGACCTTGGGCGGATGGCATGAGCCCTTGGCATCTAAGTGAGTAGCTGGTGGAACAGTCATGTAGACGGTGGGCAGGTTGCCGTTGGGCTCCTGAGTCTCGGGGGCGGGGTTTTTGCGTACTGCTTCAGGGCTGGATGTGGTGATGACCTTGATGGCAGGCGGTGGAGGCGGAGCCTGGCTCTGTTTGAGAGCAGCCTCGCAGTGGGCGAGCTGGAGCTTCTTCATGTGGTGGATGGCCACTGTAGCATTGAAGGCTTGCTGGAAAACACAGATTATACACAGATGTCAGAAATGAGGGGTAAAGGAAAAGATCTTTAACCATTGTAATAGTTAAAGAGGCACTAAATCCGCTTATTTTTGCTGACTCCACCCTCAGCTCTAATTTGGAAAAGGCTAAAAAAAAATGGGAGGGGTTGTTTTTGGGAGGGGCACTGGGTGATGTATGGGTTTAGATGCAGGGCAGGAGGGAAAGCTGATTGGCTGCAGTGTGCCTCTGATAGTATTTTTTTAATGGTTAGGAAATGTTTATAAAATTTTAAGCAGGACTGATTTCAGCTATTAATGGAAAAAATATGGTTTAGGGTTTAGTGACTCTTTTTTTATATAGTGGCATTTTTATTGATAATGTATGACCACAGCATCAGAAAATTTCTTAAATATGCTTTTGAACAGATGATTAGATTAGATTAGATTTGATTAGATTAGTCATACTTGAATGAGAATGAGGTAATGCTGTGGATAGATGGATGGATGGATGGATGGATGGATGGACACCTTATATCATTAGTGTGTCATATGCAATTGGGACACACCCCATGTGTTGGCATTGGCAGCCACACATACACGCCATACATCTACATGACTATAGTAATTGTTTCATGTATTATTTGTGAAAATACCCCAGTTAGGTAGAAAAATATCTAACATATTGATAAAATAATAAAAATGATTTGTTTTCTAGTTTTTTTTTTTCATAAACAATTTACTTCCTTAAATTTAAATCCAAAATGTGCATTAGAATAAAAAATAATTTTTTTGGTACATTTTATGTTATTAATACTGTTTTTCCCTCATACAGTGTGTTAAAATAAGAGTACATTAAATAGCTGTACTTATAACAGAATTTTTAATGGACACTAATTAAGACATTATTAATTATTACTCATTTTAACTAATGACTCATTTCATTATTAAATACAACATTTTTAAGCATTAACATAAAGCATTGAAAAATTTCGTATTTAATAATTATTTACTTATAAATTATATACTTATATACGACAAATGACTATATATCATGAACATATGGCCCTATTTCTATGAGAAATATCCCAGAATTTTAAATCCACATAACCTCATATCCCCACAAGATCACCTTTGCCTAAACTAACTAAAACAGGTCCGAACTAGAAAACCACTCGGAGGGTGCTCTGTGAGAGCTTCAGACTACGAAATGGTGATTGCTGCAGTTCTGTTGTGTAATCAGGCCACAGATCGGATGAATGACCCCGGTGAGAATATGGTGGAGGAGGCAAACTCTAAATAGTCAGAGTCTTTAGAGAGCGATTAGCTGTGAGGGCCTCAGTTTACCTTCCACTTCGACTTGGCGAAGTTCTTCTGGATCTGAACGCTGACGGAGTGGTAGATGTCTTGGCTGCGGGCGGTCTTTCCAATGATCCTGAAAAATACAAATACAGAAAAAAAAAACCTGCATCATAATCTCATAATATATTGACTATATAACTGGTACCTTTGCTTGGGTATTTAGTTCTGTTCTTTTATATAATGATTTATAGCCTGGCCATGGTGTTGTAGGCCATAAGAGCAAGTTACCAGTAGTTTTTTTTTATTATTATTGTAAAGAGTGAATTAATGCTGGCTAAGAACTTAAATGAAGTTACTCTGAGCTTGATTATTTTTCCAATGAAATGGAAAAATAGTTTGGTAGGAAGGATGCAATATAATTTTGCCCCTTGTTTAAAAAACCTTGCCTGAATAAGCAATAGTTTAATATAAATATAAAATATACTGGAAATCCTCTTATTCATTTATTTTTAAAGGTTTTACCTAAATACCCAAGGGAAGATAATTATTTTTGACAAGACAAAGTAACTAGAGTAACTATGCTGTATAAAGTTAGTACAACTCAACTAAATTTAGTTGAATTATTTAATGTTTTGTAATGAAATCATTTAACTTTATCAGAACCTGTTGCTCTGTCTGTGTTTTATTTTTAGTTCTGGAAATGTTATTTTTTTTAACTTTTCCAAAATGTTAATATTCATTTAGCAGGGAGTGTTATGTGACAAACATTATAATAATATAATTGTACTGCAAATCATTACTGTTTCACACGTTTTCAGCACATTTATGGAACATTACTTCTATAACATTTAGAGGCTAAAAATGTTTTTCTGCTAAGTTTTCTGTTTGCTGGGCCATAACAACATAATATTAAGCTTACCATATTAGAGTCATGTTGGGTTAAAACAAGGTAGTGTTTTTAGTTTTGCATAATACATTCATATAGGTTTTACAGAAGCTGGTTATTTTTTTTATTTTAAATATATGATTTAATTAAATAGAACACAACTTAAGAAAACAATAATTTTAAACCTTATAAAAAAAATACTGTGCCTTTTGCCATCAAAATAAAAAAATATATATAATAATAAGATTTTTATAATAAGATATTTTAATTATTTGGGTATTCATCATATTTTTATACACAGCTATAGAAATCATATTTTTCCAGCCTAATCAATTTATTTTTTCACCTTATATACAATTATATTTAGCATATTCAGTCCCTTGAATATAAAACAGTGTGAAGATTGTGATGAGTTTTTTTTTTTTTTTAATACGCAGGGTTATCAAGGAACTTATCCTAAGTTATAGCTGTAACTTAATTTGTAACAATAGTTTTAATTCATATAAGAATTAAATGAGGTTCTTACCAGGGATGTCTGAGGGCTTGGTCTGTGGTGAAGCGCAATTTTGGGTTCTTCTGCATCATGTTACGGATGAAGTCCTTTGCTAAAAAACAAAAAAAAAAACAAAGCAAAGCCATGTCACATAAATTCTGGGGCATTCTCTGTATGTATGTATGTATACATGTACTGTATATAACCATAATGAAATGGTACATGGTTTTATGCATTTCATGTACTATAAGTGCACTATAAGTGTCTCAAAATTCTATGATATAAAAAATAGAGACGTTTAGAACTTGTGAACACACACACACATTGAGTTTGTATCAGTTAAAGATGATCAATATCAAGGTTAGTTGTTCACTCTGTGCTGGAGACACTTAGGCACAAGTCCTAAATGTGGAACGAAGCTAACAAAGTGATTTTTGGCAAAACTGTTATGTTGGCGGCAGAGGTTGCTGTGTATAAAACTTAGTTACTTTTTAAAGGAGTAATCAGTAATTGGATTACTTTTTTTAAAGTAACTAGGCCATGATTGGTGGGGATACAGAGAGAGAGAGAAGGCAGGAGACTCTTACCAGATTCGGATATGTTGTCCCAGAAGGGAGAGTCAAACTCATACTGTGCTTTCATGATCTTAGAGAAGAGGCGAGTTTCAGTTTCTTCATAAAAAGGAGGATATCCACAGAGACTGCAAAAAAGAAAAAGAAAAAAAAAAACATAAAATAAGCTGGTTATTGTATGCCTCTATAGTCTTAAAAAATAAAAATAAAAAAAAAATATATATATATATATATATATATTTTTTTTTAAAGACGTATATATATATATAAAGATGTGTGTGTATATATATATATTTATTATTATTATTATTTATTTATTTTATTTTTTTTTACTTTGTACTGCAAAGAGCTGCAATCCCTGCTGTACGAAATCTGCTATTGATCTAAATGTGTTCATTGTTGTTGTTGTTGTTGTTATTATTATTATTATTATTATTATTATTTTTATTATTATTAACCCTTGTGTGGTGTTCGGGTCTGTGGGACCCGTTTTCATTTTTCATCAAATGATACTAAAAAAATAATATTTTTTTCTAACTCAAACTCATTGTCATTGGCTCATTTTTTGTGAAAAACATATATCAAAACACATTTTCGATAAACACACACTGTACACCCCCCCCCCCCCCCCCCCTACACATTTATGTTACATACAGTCTGTTTGGCCAAGGGCTAATAAACATTGCTTCATTTGTAAATTTGAAACTAAACTAATTTTCTACTCATATCTTGAGTTTAATTCATTTTCTTTTACATTTTATTAAAAAACAAATAAAAAAAGAGTAGCACTTTTTGAAAGAAATGTAACATAAGAAAGGTAAAGGGCAAATATCAACCATGTAAGCTGTTTATATTGCTTGCAATTTAGGTGAAGCGAGCATGTGTAAAGCATTTTAATGTAAAATTGCTTAATTTTGCTGAATTAAATACAAATAACAAAGTAAACGAGTAACAAAAATATGAACACCACACATCATGCTTGCTCACTAGAGGGCACTAGAGGGGACTTTCACATTACACACTACTTTACTCTACTCTACACTACATTACACAGCAACTGCAGCATTACAGAGCTAAATCTGGATCTGAAACAACACGGCTAAAGTTGTTGACTGACTAATCAGTTCCTCACAAAGTGTCCCCATTATAATCCCCTCTCCTAACCAGACTTACAGGCCTGGTGCATCTAAATACAGCACTGCGCTTCTGCCAAACCCCCAACTTAAGCAACTGTTCCCTGTGGGGTGGGTGGGTGGTGAGCTGTGGTGAT
Organism: Astyanax mexicanus; assembly: GCF_023375975.1. NCBI lineage: Eukaryota > Metazoa > Chordata > Actinopteri > Characiformes > Acestrorhamphidae > Astyanax > Astyanax mexicanus. Next base: position 4,712,599 of record NC_064420.1, on the reverse strand, counting down.
GCAGTTGGTTGTGTAAGCGTAGGGTGTTTTGGGGTGGGTGGTGGTGTGGTCGGTTGTGTAAGGGAAGGGTAAGTGCTGTGGGGAGAGCAATAGAAGGTAAAAGCTCCTCACAGGATGTAAGTGATGACTCCGATAGACCAGCAGTCCACCGCTTTACTGTAGGGCTTCTGGGCCAACACCTCCGGAGCTGCAACCAATCAAAATCACAGGATTAAAAAAGTGCATTCAGTGCGACCAGAGAATCTTTAATAGAGAGGAGAATACACACTTAAAGTGTCACTAAACAGCCTGATTTTTGCTTAAATTTGTAAAAGGCTTAAAATTGAGAGGGGTACTTTGGGAGTGGCACTGGGGGATGTATGGGTTTAGAAGCAGGGCAGAAGGGAGGGCTGATACATCGACACATCATCTACACCTATAGCACAGTTGAACCTGAGAGGGCGCTGCAGAGACGGACATTACCTAAATAAAAGTGTTTTTTAAAGGTTAGGAAATTATTGATTAAATCATTAATTATGTCAAAGGAACATATTTCAGCTATTGATGAAAAAATATATGGTTTAGGGTTTAGTGACTCCTTTAAAATCTCTTCCAGGTATGTCAGGCCACTAGAGAGCGCTACTGAGTGAGTCCAAAATTAATGGGTTCGAATGTAGCAATTGAGCAAAATCATAGTTTTAATTAAATTACATTTTTAATACTAAAAATTGGGACTCATTTCCCCAAAACAGAACAAAATCATATGTTTCAGTATTGAATACATAACTCCATACCTCCAATTCCTTAACACCTTTTAAACATTGTCTAAAAGTACATCCACACTGTAAGCCAGTTTATGCAAAATGATGTGTTTATTAAATGTATTAAATGTATTATTTTATTATTATTCTTTTTTATTTTTATGTTAAATAAATGTTTGTTGGTTTGTTATAAAAAATGTTTGCACAATAATTAAACATTGTTCACCAATGTTCACCTAACTAAGAATAGTTAAGTAATGTTTGGAATCATCTCATTTTATGTTAAACATATTGTGGCTTTGGAAAAAAAAAAATATATATATATATATATATATATATATATATATATATATGGCAATATTTCCATCAGTATATACAAATTTACCCACATACACCATTCTTCCTTCTAAAATTAAATTAATTTCCTGGCTAAGTGGTTTATCAATATTTTAAATTTGAGTTTAACTTTAGCATTTAGCTCCATTCACCCCCATTCATTGAGGACTCGCTCGTAGCCTTTATCTAGCTTTGCAGTCATTCTTTAATATAACAGGAGAGATATGGGGTAAATAAGTGGGTAGGCGCTCCATAAATCTCTATAAATATATTTATCATTTTAGCCTGTATGTCAAATTACAGAGCCTCCTTACCTACGTAGCCTGGAGTACCACAAGCTGTGGACATGATGTCGTTGTCCTCCATCTTGGAAAGACCAAAGTCACTGATCATGATCTTGGAGTTCTCGTCTTGGCTGTAGTACAGCAAGTTCTCTGGCTGTGAGGAAAAAAAAAACATAATTTCAACATTTCAATATATATATATATATATATATATATATATATATATATATATATATATATATATATATATATATATATATATATATATATATATATATATATATATTAGTTAATTATTTTATATATTTAGACAAACAGTCCAGACTGATGATGCTTTGCTTTGTTTTACCAGACTGTATTAAAATATTTATATTATTTTTCGCCCTTGGCATTACTGATATGGTTGACAGGCCTTTATTTAATATTAGTGAAACCAAGCCAAGACGCTTAGATTAATTTAGGATCTTAATTTATTGAGTTCATTCACTTGATAATATATTATCTAAAATAGTTATGGCATATCACAATTTTTGTCTATATTGTGCACCCCTGATTGTTGTTTATAGAGGTGAGAATTACAGGGCATCTCACGATACGATATTATCACGATATATTGTCCTCGATAATGATGATTTCATGATTCTGTGATTCTCCATATATCACTCTATATAAGACAAATCTCTATGAAGATGATAAAATACTACTAAATAAGAAAATACTAGGTATTTTTCCACCATTTATTGGTGTTCGGTTCAGTTACACTGAATTTTACAACCAATATTAGATACACAGCATTGTCTCTGTGTCTGTGTGAGTGACAGGCTGCTGCTGCCCGAGAAGCCTCTGTTTTGCTTTAACTGCTTTTTGCTTTAAATGCTTTAACTTTTTTTTTTATTGTGTATTAGAGGTTGTGTCTCTTCTCTTCTATCGCTTCCATTTATCCATATCTATTTATCTATTTATCTATTTATGATCATCTTAATTGGCCATGTTCAGTATTAAAAAGGGGTGCCTGAAAAAAACAACAAAAAAATGTTGCAAAACCTGCAGTTTTTTATTTTCACCCTAGGAAGGGTGAGGGATTGTTGTGATGGGGACCACAGTGGCACTAAAAAAGGTTGAGGACCATAGGCTTAAAGATCGATAGATAGATTGATGTATCTGCAGTAAACAGAAACTAGACACCCGTCTCTTCATACCTTGAGATCACGGTGTACAATTCCGTTTATGTGCAGGTAACTGACAGCCTCCAGCACTTGTCTGATCACCAGGCTGGCATCCATCTCTGAGTACATGCCCCGGTCCAGAATCCGGTCGAACAGCTCACCACCAGAAACACTGTGCAGAAAAAACACCAGTGAATAAAAGCTCTGAATACAGCATTTCCTGATAAAACGTTGCCAGTAACCAATAACTACTCACAGCTGCATGACGAGGTAGTAGTGGCTTCGGCTTTCATAGAAATCCTCCAGCCCAACCACGTTCTCATGTTTGATCCTGAAATGAGAAAATGAAGAGACTGTAAGGCCTGATAATTGATTGGCCTAATAATTGCTTATTTTTCACTTATGCACTAAAATGACTTTGGAAAAAAAATAAGAGATTTTGCAATTTATAGGTATATGTTTGAGTAAAATGAACATTGTTGTTTTATTCTATAAACTACGGACAACATTTCTTCCAAATTCCAAATAAAAATATTGTCATTTAGAGCATTTATTTGTAGAAAATGAGAAATGGCTGAAATAACAAAAAAAAAAGATGCAGAGCTTTCAGACCTCAAATAATGCAAAGAAATCAAGTTCATATTTATCAAGTTTTAATAGTTCAGAAATCAATATTTGGTGGAATAACCCTGGTTTTTAATCACAGTTTTCATACATCTTGGCATCATGTTCTCCTCCACCAGTCTTACACACTGCTTTTGCATTACTTTATGTGTTTACTTCTGGTGCAAAAATTCAAGCATAATTTTGTATACAAAATAAATACTAAACTTAACCAAACAAAAGTAATAGTTATTTTAACTTTGGTAATATAAATTGGCAACAATTTAGAGGTGATCTGCTATTTAAAGTTAGTAGAACTCTTAATTAAATTACAATCTGATTGGCATGTAAGGTCATGTGACGTAGACTCAGAAACAGTACCTCCTCAGCACAGCAATCTCATTCTCCAGGTTTATGTCCCTCTTGTTCTTCTTCTTCACACACTTCATAGCAAAGAGCTTGCCTGTTTTTCTCTCCTTCACCATGAAGACCTCGGAGAATGCTCCCCTAAACAGAAAGAGAGGAGAGAGAGAGAGAAAGAGAGAGATAGTGTGGGTTAGAGGAGGCTGGATGTGCAGTGTTAGGACAAAAATGGCACATTTTTGCTTAACAAGGTGATATTTGTTATAATTATGATCTAATTAAGGTACACTACATTCAGTTTCCCCAAGTGAAGGATGCACATTTGTACATTTCCATAACTGTTCCATAATAGTGTTAAACAAACCAAAATACTTTTGGTCTTTCTTTCCCAGGGCGGTCCTGATGAGTGCCAGTTTCATCATAACATTTTTGAGTTTTTTTCTTCTCATAATATGGATTAGAACATTACTCAAATAGAGCTAATATTAACTGTATACCTGTAACTCTACCTCTTCACTACTTTACTGAACTGATGCTCCTAAACACTTTATTAGGAGGCAAGAAATTCAAGTAATTAACTCTTGACGAGTTCAGCACAGCTGTTAACTGAAAGCCGGTCATTCTAGGTGACTCAACCTCATTAATCTGACTGAGAAAATCCAGCCAAGATGTGCAAAACTGTCTGATCTAAGAATCTAAAATATAGAACAATTTTCAGTTTACTATATAATTCCATATTATTTTATTTATACACTTTTTGAATGACATTAGTATTAATCTACAATGCAGAAAACACTCAAATAATGAAGGTGTGGCCATCAGTATGCAGATTTGCCCACCAGGGCTACCTTGCTTTGGGTATTCAGTTATGTTGTATATAATGGTTTAATGTGTGGCCTTAGTGTTGTAGGTCATAAGAGCAAGTTACTGTTATCTTTACTATGAAGTGTAACATACAGGTTAAGAACTGCAATCGACTAAGAACTTTGAGTTGGCTAAATTTTCCCATATAATACCCATAAAAAAAAAATAAGCTAAACTTTGCAGAATAAACAGTAGTTGATAATGTTAAAAAAAAGTGAACTGGAAATAATTTTGAATACTAAATAAGTACTAAAGGGAAGGTAGCCTTTGTCGAAAAGACCACACACCCATTATACAAATAAATAAAGCTAAAAAAAACAATGATTATTTAAATTATTTTATTTATAATTATATTTATTTATACAGTTTAGAGGTATTATGCTATATAAAGTTATAGTAACTTAAATTTTACATGATAGAAAATAGCATTTTCTTGTTCTCCACATTAAACCACTGGTCAGAATGTTTTTCCCGTTTTGTTAAAGTACAGAACGAGGCCTCCTCCTGGGAGTAAAGCACTTTTTAATGAGGATGAGGAAGTGACCTTTTAAACCCCCTAACTTCCTGCCGAGCCTCTTTTGCACACCACGCCGCTCCGCATGCAGCCCGTTTCATAACACCTAGATCCCACCTGTACTTGAGCTTCTATTGAAGCGGGAGGAGAAATAAAACAAGTCCATGAGGTAAACTAAAGCCCAGTGCAATTATCTACAGTGGTAATGGTCTTCCTCTGTGTTCACACTGCTTCAGGTGTGGAAACATCCATAATAATTTTACTCTTGTGCAGTTTTCAGTGTGGAATACATGTATTTATCTATAAATGTGCTTTATTAAAGAAATACTCGAGTGTTTTTCAGTATAATCTCTAATATATATTTTATTTGTGTCTAAGGGTGAGTTTTCAGTGAAGTTTCTCAAGCACTAAGGCTGGGTGCAGCAGCATTAGCATTAGCATTAGCTGGTAACCGCAGCACTAGCAAAACCCTGAGTGTTCTGGTAACCCATGATGCTATCAGCTAGCAGTTTGTCCTATTTAGCATGTTTTAAAACCGCAAACACACAGACTACAGTCCAATACACTCGCCTCCGAGCGGTGAAAGAGCTAGCGCTGTGGTTAGAGGCTAATGCTAATACTGCTGCACCCAGCCTTAGTGCTGGAGAAACTTCACTGAAACTCTGTACTTCACTTATAACGCTGTACTTCAGCAGAGTAGTTTACTGCTCTTTAATACCTGACTGGTAAAATTCATACATAAGGCACACCAGATTATAAGGTGCACTTAAATTAATGGATTTTAATAGACCTTATATAGTAAAAACAAAATTGGTAGTAACTTGTAGTGACTTGTTTAAGTGTGTTTGTGGATTTTACCAAAGAATATGTATGTATATTAGCAAGTTTATATATATATATATATATATATATATATATATATATATATATATATATATATATATATATATATATATATATATATATATAAAATTCTCTTAAATGTATATCTACACATCTAATATTTCAAATTTTGAGATTATTAAAGTAATATTATCAGAATTAATAATTTATTCCCAACTTCCGAAGTGATTAATCTACTCAGTGTTTTGTTGTATTGGCAGAGAAATTGTTTAATCAAGCAAACATATCTTAAACAAATAAAAACAGGCAAATATATCCACAAATATATCCTATTTGTCAATAGAAAAAGACACTTTCAGTAGATTAAATTTCTTAAAACAAGGAAAATAGGCTAGGAACAAAATATACTAAAATTTGACAACAATGTAAAAAATTTGAAATGTCAGATACTAATTAAACTAGATTTATTATGCACATGTGCATAGTTCATATGTTTTTCTCAATATATGGAATTATTATCTATTCTAATGTAACATAACAGGGCTTATGCTGGAATTATATTATATTTTAATCAATCAATCAATGGATAATCAATCAACTTTTGCCTAAAAGTGGTGATCGGTCATCTTTTATGCACAGAAAAGGGATTTCTGGCTTAAGAGGTCATGACTAAAGCTTAATTTTCCATTCTCTCCATCCTCTGCTCTATCTAAAGCTGCGACTTGGAATAGCTGTCCTGGGCAGAGGATTAGAACTCGAAATCCTTTACGCAACGGAAACAGTAGCAGCTCAGGTATCCAGGTGTGGAGCTCGGACACTGCAGAGACAGGCTCAGCCCATCAACCGGGTCAGTGAGCGGGTCACAGAGCGGGTCACGAAGTGCTTCAAGGATCAAACCTTCCCACTGCACTGGGCCAAGCGGCAATTACCGTCGGATCCCCTTTATTTTAAACTAAGGGAAATTAACCTGCTTAGGAATTCTTAGACCTCTAGGAACCACTGTGGCCTATAAAAGTGAAACATCTACATTTTAACACATTGAACCATACATTATGAAAATGTTTCATGGGGTTAATAAATAAAACACAATTCAACTGAGTTAACTTTAATTGCCCTATTTCACCTATCTATAGCGCACCAGTCAATTATGCATTGTGCAGCTGGATTTGGGGTGTGTTGTGTGTCTTTGGTATCGTGAGGGCATAAAAAAAAACATCTTGCATAGCTCGAAACACACAAAAGGCATCTCTCTAACTCTCTAATTAATCATGCGTGTGTTTTGGCAGCTTATTTAATGAAACAGTAATGTTTTTTTATTCTATATTCTGTTTATTGTTAAAGTGAAAGCTGATTGCCTAGAATTGGACAGCTGACTGTTGACTGTTGTCAGGATTTTAATCAGTCAGGGGCGCACCTGTAATTCCATATCTCACCGCCAAGATAGAAACATGCCAGAATTGTGTCTGAACTCACCTCACTTCCAGACCACCATGTCTTTGGTGTAGATATATTCCTAAACTCTGATGCAATTTTAGCAGCATGGGCACTAACCATGAAAATAGACAGTCGATAGGGAATAAGATAGCAACAAGCATCACAAAGCACCTTGTGTAAGGTGTATGATACCTATGCAAAATCTATGCAAACAATTGAGTAAACAACTGAATGGGGGAATTTTGGGGTAAAATCCACACCTTTACTTAATTTTTAGCAGTAAACTATACTTCAGGAAAGCCATAAAAATATGCCCCCTGTCTTTTGGTATGTCAGGGTAAAAAGGCTTATATTATACGTAAGTTGAAACCCTCTCTGCATAATTCCAGCTGCTCTATGCAATTAAAGTAGGTTAAAATCAGCTTGAACAAATAATTATATAGACTTAGGTTCTTAACTCTTGTAACTAATTTAATGCACAGTTTCAGACCATTTAAAAAACCCTAAAACACAAACGTCTATCTTCCCTGATGGTTTCTGGCATCATTTATTGAATGGATGGATGGATGGGTAGCTGGATGGATGGGTAGCTGGATGGATGGGTAGCTGGATGGATGGATGGATAGATAGTGTGTAGCCTTGCCCAGCAAGAAATCAAACATTACAGTAAAAAAAAACAGTAACTTGTTCTTAACCAACGAAAGATAGCACTGATGATAGCACTAATAACTTTTGTACCATTGTAGTTCACTGAATTATAGGTAATTATTAGATATGAACAACTTAAATGGCAAAAAATATGTCCAATTTTTTATTTAAATTATCCTAAAAATAACGGTGCCCTATCACATGTAGAGTGTGAACCGCCTTCACACACACACACATACACACACACATACACACGTTCACAGAGAACGTGAAGAATCGCCGAATTGCTTTTAATTGCACTGCCGCCTCCAGCCTCCCCCGAGTCCAGCACACGCTCTCACTTACTGAAAAGCTACTTATGCATTTCTCTCTCTGTGAATATAAAAGCTGAGAATTACACTTTTAGCTAACCTTGGCTGCCAGTCAGCAGTAAAAAAAAAAAGTGTCCTTGTGCTTTTATTTTCTTAGTCACTGAGAAAGATTAATAGACTGTATGACTGTATATCCACTCTGATTCAGAGAAACAGTCAATACTCTTTAATGAAACACTGATACGAACACTTTCAAAACTAACCCAGTGATTAGGGCTATTTATACTGTGCCTCAAGGACGCTTTACCAAGAAATAATTTATGAAATGATTCATTTTGGTAAGTAAAAATTCATAAAGGGTTCATAGTTTGAGATTTTTATGTCATTTGTGTATATTTTAGTATTTTACATACAGTATATTATATATACATTTATATTTTTCAGGAAGTGAAACAGGCTTGTAAATGTTTTGCATGCCATACTGGTTGTGCAGATACCCTACCACACTGTTGAACCAAGAAGAGAAAAAACTGACAGATTGTCCAACATGCATTGTCCGAATGACCCAACTGCTATGACTATGGATATCCAGTGAGCAGTGATTCTCTCCATGAGTTGTCCTGTTAGTGCCAGCACCATTGGCGGACAGCTGCATGACGCAGGACAACATATACGTGTAATGTGTATCATGATACAGCGGTTATAATATTCAATATCTCTTTCAGACCCTGCATCCATTACAGTGGACATAATGTATTTTTTTTATTTAAAAATGTTTTGTTGCACATAACACTATTTGAGAGCTGTTGTCAGTCAGAATAGACCAATAGACCATGAAACAATGAGCCAATGAAAAAGTTTATAAAGAAATAAAACAGTAACATTACCCCACCCACTGCCCTGGAAAAACAGTAGAACTAAAATTAATAAGTTTAATGGAACCATTTCCAATTTTATCCTATTCACAACTTCAGTTAAAACTTTAAAATTACAATATATTTACTATTTTAGATTGATGCAATATAATTCCAATATCAGGACAAATAATATAAAAGCCACAGAAATCCTCAATAAGTGAAAGATGCTACTTATAATTTTAAAAAATCGCTTTTATTAAAGCATCTTTAATCTCAATGTATATTAGTATGAAATTATTGCCTAGTTCTATGTTCCAAATGCTTTTTAAAAGACAAAAAGTGTTACATGTATTCTAACAGTAAGCAGCTTTATCACAACCTCCCATATCTCACTTTATTTCTAAGAATAGAGAGGTACGAGAGACACTTCCTCAGTGTTAGAAACACCTGCTGTTCCTCACAGTCCCAAGCTGAAAGAACTAGAATAATTAATGAGCAAATGTTCAATTCCACGAATGGAATGGATGCACTGATTTAGTGCAAAAACACAGCTAGTAGCCAAGGGAAGGTACTGGTTTGGGAGAAAAGTTGTTGAGAAAGACTACACACTGATGGTGAGCTAGATCACATCCTTTATTGCAAATAAATGATGCTAGGAGCCAATAGGACAGATGGACTTTTTGTATGAAGTACAGAAAGTTCAAAAAAGTCTATCCATATGCTTTTTTTTTTAAATAAATGTACAGCTATGTTCTGTATTTGATTGCTAAAATACTTTTACTTTTAGAATTCCCTGCACAGCTTTTTAACTTACCCTAGAAAATCATAGACAGAGTCAAGTGCCTCTGTTTGATCTGATAAAGTTGATCTGATAAAGCCTATGTAAATCAATAAACGCCTGCCCATATTATTACCCTGAATCCTCAGTCTAGTCGAGTGCCTGTGTTTTTCTCAATGCGGTGTGACGTCAGCCATGTTCCTGCCTGGGCCTAATACAGCCTGAGCCACAGCCAGACCAGGAGACATGCTGATTGGCTATTGGATTAGTCTATGACTTACTTAATTACTTAAGAACCAATGAGAGACAACTTTTGATGAGAGCTTTGGAAAACAAGCTCAATACAGTATAAACATCTACCAATTGCTAATTATTAGCTAATTGCTAATAATATTTATATGCAATCTTCCTTTTTGTAGATATCAACCTCCGATTTGAACCTCTATAATGAACATCTATAATTCCCATATTATCAATCAGGCTAACAACACTTACCAGTATTGCTAAGTCTTGCTGATTTAGTTTAGTTATCTATCAGTTAGCATTGTTAGCATTGGTGCGTTTAGCTATCAATGCAACGTTTTGAGGTGTTTCCATTGAAGGCTATGTCCCATTAATGCTCTTTCTGAATGAAACCCTAATCTCTGTGTGTGAGAGCCAGGAGGCAAAGCTTCAGGATAAGGAAATAGCCCGACCTAGCCTAGCCTAGCTTAGCCTGACCAAGCATGCCAAAGCAGACCTTATTTAAATCCTATCAGGTCTGTCCGTCTCTGCAATAGAGGACAGAGTACAGTAAATAGGTCAAAACCTTTAACTGCAGGAAGATAACCTTATATAATAAAGGGGGGAATTCAATTAAACTCCAGACCTATTTTATTTATTCTTATATATTTGCAAAATTCATAGCAAATAAAATTAGACATTTGGCTACATGCTGAATACCAGTTTTTTTTATTTAAACCACTGCATACATTATTACTATTACTATTGAACACTGAACCTTTTTCTTATTCCAGCGAAATCAAACCAAGACCAATATGACTTAAAATACATACATAAAATAGTCATCATTTGGTATAAATGATTTGTCCTTTTGCTTATTTGGTCAACAGAACACTTTTGGTTGATTAATATATGGTGCATCCCTATCCCTATTTACAATCTTAGTACAGTAGTTTACAATTAATGAGTTTAAATAAATAGTAGCACATGTGTAGCGAGTGAAGAAGAGCTGGGAAAATTACTTACAATGATATATGATATATGAAATGATAAAATGAATAGATTATTAAAATGTACAACTAAAGTATCACTGTTTATTCGTAACACCAAAAACACAGCATCCCTAATATTTAAATATTAGTCATCTAACTGTAAATCTACAATATTTATTTATTTTTAACAATATACATAAGACAGATTAACTTTTTTATTGACATATCAAACTGTTTTCGATACGTTGCCCTGACATATTTACACTTTGTATAAGGTGGCTGTTGTGATAAAGTTGTGGTAATTTATATATTTGTATATATTAGTGACAGAGGCTTAGACTCTTAAATATATAAAAGTATTGGGTTTGCACATTTAGCTTTAATAATACCCCATTGTAAACTCATTATCATTAGTGTGTAGTCGCTCCCCCTTTGCAGTTTTAACCACATGTGTGGAGCTCTTCAGAGCGATGTTTGGACACTTTTCTGCACTATACTTCTGAGCACTCGTGTCTGCATTACTGTGGTTCCTACATGTTCCTCCACTTTTCAGTAATAAACACTCACAGCTGATGGTGTAATATCTAGGAGTGAAGAAATCTCACCAGCTGCTTAGTTGCAGCCGTGCATCATATTACAGCATCATGCTGGAGTTCAGTGAGTTTTCCGAACCTCCAATCCATTCACTAATATTAGTAAATGTAGACTGCATGACTCGGAATTAAATGGAAATTAATGCATATAAACCGGTGATTTTTTTTTTTAATTAGCCTATTTGTCCTGTTTGTCAACAAAATGTATCTGCAGAGCCAGAGAGCAGCTGCAGTTTTAGACCAGCAGTTCTCAAACATGCAGTACTTTTAGAGAAGCTAAGCTAACGTTAGCGTCAAATTTGACTTTTTCTCTCAAAGTTACCGAAGCCTGCTAGAGTAGTTAAACAAGTTGTGTCACTAATTGTTTGACTCCTCAATCGTATTTAGCAAACAATTCCTTTCCACCTTAAATGTTTCAGCTCTAGGCCAGTTCAAAGCCTTTTTTTAAGGTCTTTTCCAACATTTAAGTATTCAAATCAAGTGTACTGTGTGTTTATGTTACATTTACACTTTTGTTCTGTTATATAGACTTTAAATAATGCAACTGTTCTTAGGTTAATTCTTCATGTAAACATTAATAACTAAGCCTACAATTGTAACTGGATTGTAACTAAATTAATCAATATCAAATTGATTCGAATCTAATGAAATTGGCACTTTGTTGGAGTTGGAATTGAATCTATTCTGTAAACCATTGATAAAAAAACAGCCTTAACTGAGACATGAATTCCATTATTTAGGGGTGAAATCAGTAACTCAAAGATTTCTGAGGTAATTTAGCAAGAAAACAGTCCAGAGCAAAATTAAAACAAGGTAAATGTTTGGTAAAATAAAAAATGTACTTACGATCCCAGCACCTCTATGAAGTCGAAGACCTCCTGGATGTTATCGGTGCTCTTCTTCCACTCATAATCAGCTTCCTTGCGACCCATTTCAGCGTTTGCTTCTACAGGGATTTCTAGAGAACATGAAAAAAAAGATTTATTCAATTAAATGAACTGGAACAATACGCAGAATTAATCGATTCACACATTGAAACGTCCGGATTGTTGGCTACCTTTCTCAGAAGGGAAGATAACTCCCAGTATTCCAGGAGCCATGAGTTCAGTTACGATTTACACTTTAAAATCTTCCAAAATTAAGATCCAGGTACAGGATTTCCCCCCTAAAGTTCTCCAGTGTTGGCTCGTCCAATCGTAAAGCAGTTCCACAGCCAGAGATGTAAAATACGGAGCGACCAGGAATGTCGGACCACTCACTCATCATCTATCAACAGCTATCTATCTGTCTTGGTTGTCACCTCCAGGACGTTCCTGCATGTCTAAAGCTTTGTCTGGTCAGGCGTGTCCGCTAATACCTGCCTGGCAATGGCTACACCCATTGCCAATGACAAAAGAGCTCATTGGCCGGCCCACCGGAGCCCTACATTGCCTAACACTAATTCCAAGCTCTGGAAACCTTCAGACCTCGCTAATTTGTTGGCTAGTCGAGTGCTGAGGTAGATGGGGCAGATCAGGACTCAGAAAGAGAATCAGAAAGTCCCTTCTGGAGCTTTCTGGTCAGGAATATCAATATTAGTTTGTAACATGAAGACCAGCTAATGTAACATGCCTGATATTTCAATACTAAAGCTGTAGCTTTAATTAGCAAGAGTTCCGTTATTTTCCCCCCAAGATCTTGTATTGACGATGGGAGAAGTGTTCACCAGCACATTCCAAAGAGTTTTAGGTTTGGGTTAAGGTCTGGACTGTGGTGAACAGTCCATGTGTAAAAATGATGATCTCATGCTCCCTGAACCACTCTTTCACAATCTAAGAATCCTGGTATCAAGGTTCATACAGTTTTTACCCAATACAAATTTATGGCTTTTTCATGACTGAGCATACGATTTTTAAAACATCAGTGCAGACATGGACAATAAAACAAAAAAAAAACAATTCATCAATTCTAATCCAAATTATCAACTATAAATCCCATTCTATCAATAAATGGAAACACAAAGGTTTGTAGAGCAAATTTCCATGACTTTTTTTTTTTAACTTTCTAGGGTTTTTCTATTTTTCCAAAACTTATCCAGGTCTGGAAATTGCTATTTTGAAATTCCATGACTTTTCCAGGATTTTCCATGACCATATGAACCCTGTGGTATTGTCATTTAGGAATATGTCTGTGCCATTAGGACAAAAAAAAATCCATTGATGGAATAATCTGATCTATATTCAGTATATTCCGGTAGTCAGCTGACCTCATTCTTTCAGCACATAATGTTGCTGAACCTAAGCCTGGCCAGCTGCAGCAACCCCAGATAATAGCCCCAAACCCTACAGGCTTGTACAGTAGGTACTAGACATGATGGGTTCATCACTTTAGCTGCCACTCATTTACCCTGATGCCCGAATCACTCTTGAACAGGGTAAATCTTAATTCATCAGACCTTCACATGACCTTCTTCCATTGCTTCGGAGTCAAATCTTTAAGCTCCCAAGCAAATTTAAGCCATTTTTGCTGATTAGTCTCACAGATTAGTGTTTTTCTTTAAGCTACACAGCTGTTTAGTCCCAATTTTGTTTAGATTCCCTTCATATTGTGTGCATGTGGAAATGCTCTAACTTTCACTATTAAACATATCCCTAAGTTCTAGTGTTGCTTTTCTACCATTTGATTTATTTCACCAAATGTTTAAGTCATCATCGTAATTTAAAAGTTTTTTGATCCATGTTAGTTGATGTTCCCCTATAAGACATTTGTTAGAGGTAAAAAATGCAGGAAAGGGTATTTTTATGTAGAACACTGCTATGCAAAATTAACATTTAATTTGTGTAAACTTGACAGATTATTATTGTAATTTAGCAGTGATTTCAATCACTGTAAATTAATTTACTTTTTTTTTCAGTAGAGTTATTTACTTATCGTCTGTAATTTTAACAGGAAAACTCTGGTAACCACAGCTGCCAGCGTTTTCCTGTAAAAACTACAGTTTTTTTTTTACAGTGTACTGTTTTTCCACTTTTTAATAATGCATTAGACAGTTTTAAGTAGTTAAGTAGTTTCATAGATGTCTTCTCTGCTTGATGCATGCCAATAATCAGACCAAGGTTAAGCCTAGTCACAGATTTAATATTAATTTTAATGGAAAATTTCCATTGAAATTGATAGACAAAATAAAAAAGACATTTATGGCCTCAACCTAGACTTAGAATTAAACTGGAAAAATATTGCAGTTGAATGGGTGAGCAAAGTGCCACTATCTTTCAAATACTTTCAATTTTAAAAATATAAATATTTTAAAGTATAAAAGTAGAGAGACGGGAATTGTAGCTGATTTAAATACTGTAATGCCTACAATGGCTTCAGAAATAGCATACAGTAAATTGATATTAAACTTGTATCTAATTTGTGCAATAGAACTTGTGAGAAATATCTCTTTGAATACTTAAATATGGAGTATTTTAGGGTTGTTTATAGTGTTTATGGAACTATTTATTAAAATTAAAATGATCTATTTTTAGCTATTCTTTAGACTTTTTTTCTGAAAATAAAGTCTGATTTCTTCATATATTGTGTATATATTTGGTGGGACACAACAGTAAACCCAATACTAATCAAAGCTTTAATTTAAATTCATTTTTTTTTATTATATGTACTTCTAACAGTACAGCAACTCACAAACCTATATTGAAGCCCAGTCATACCAAAAAAATAAAATAAATAAATAATAATAATAATAAAAATACTGTGATATACCATGATATGCATTTTTGGCCACATCGCCCAGCACTAATTCAAATCTGAATTCAATTTTCCATTTGAGAGTAAAAATCCACTCCACTCTCCAGTAATTGCTGTGCAGTTTGTGGAAACTGTGGCCATGAGTTAGGTCATCAACACGAACGCTCTGAACAGGATTAGAAGTTAATACATGGCCCCAGTTTGTCCGTAGGCTGTGACCTGTTTTCCCTTATATAACAGTTAGTAGAATCTTGATCTGTTCACTTAACCTGAAAGGAATTAACTCTCAAGAAGAAAGGGTCAAGAAGTCGACTGCAGTTTTAGACAATAGATCAAATCAAATACAGGCAGAATAATTACACAATTATAATGAAGCTAGAGGCAGGGGGCCATACAAATATTCTGCTGAACACAATACTGCGGTTTGAAGAGTAATTGACTTAATAGGTTTGTATTGGGTAACCCGAAGACAAGAGAACATCCAATTAAAGAGCACTGAGAGCGTACAAATCCACCGGCCGTGTGCCAAGAAAAGGGTAACAGCGCTTTAAGCCATTCCACACATCATTCCTATTCTCATTTCCCTCTGAAAGTGACGGACAAATAAATCTGTTGACGAAACATTTAATTATGTCATTATATTGTGATTCATTAAAAGGAGAGCAGCTGAATATGTTACACTAAAGCAAAAAAAAAAAAACACTCAAATGCCTTCACTGGCAATGCAGGAGCAGTGCAGAAAAAAGCTCACTGACCATGCAATAAAAAAATGAAAGGAAAGGTTTCCTTATGTATAATTCTAGCAATCCATGCACTTGCATATATAAATACACGTATACATATATATTCCAAGTATGAAGACATGATGTGCTGATCTATGATCTGTCTGTCTATCTATCTGTCTGTCTGTCTCTCTATCTATTTGTCTGTTTGTCTATCTATTTGTCTGTCTGTCTATCTGTCTGTCTGCAGCCTGTCCCGAGCTGTACAGAACCGGGTCAGCCAAGGTCAGAGGGGATCGTGCACATCAACTCACTCACCATGCAATTAAAAATGAAAGGAAAGCAATAGAACTTACTAAAATATGTGTTATTTTAAAATATAATGAAATGTAATTTTAAAACAGTAATTGTGTGTATGTATAATCATTTCAGTGTATTAAATATTAAAATAGAAAATAAATACAAGCAATTACACTCACACACATAAATATATTATATATATATATATTTATATAATTCATATAAATCATACTGCACCAGTATGATGTACCACACTGCAGTATAGGGCACTTTCTTATATATATATATATATATATATATATATATATATATATATATATATATATATATATATATATATATATATATATATATATTATCTAATTAAAATACATACAGTATATGCACCAATTAATAAATAATATTAATATTTAATAGAATCTAAGTAATTAGTAATTACCCCCACCCCACACACACACACATTTCTAATTCTATTTGTCTATTTCAATTTTTTTTCATGAAGGCATGCACTGCAGCAGGATCTATCGATCTGTTTCTCTTTATATATAGTGCATACACACACTCATAAATGCATATATGGCAGTATATTTTCCTGCAGTAAATTTGCAAGAAAGACATGCACTATCTGTCTGTATAATATAATTTATTTATATATCTATTTATCTACCTAAATATATTATTAATATATTATGAAATATATTATAAGACAAGTATAAGCAATTTATTCAAAGTTTAGAATATTCATCACAACATTCTGACACAATGTAAAAAACGTGTTGCACTAGGATGATCACTAGGCTTCAGGGCACCATCTATCTATCTTTACCTATCTGTCTGTCTGTCTGTCTGTCTGTCTATCTATCTATCTATCTAGCCAATATTTGTCTTTTTCAGATTTTAAAATATAATTTTATGATAACCAGAGCATTTGTATACACTTGCATGCAGATCTGCATATACATACGCAAACGCATTCCAAGTATATATATATATATATATATATATATATATATATATATATATATATATATATATATATTGCATACTGTATGTACATACACAAAAACACACGCATCCTGCAGCATTTCTCTTGCAGTGAGCTTCATTCAGGCATGCACTGAACCAGGGTGATGCACTCTGCATTTAATTATGCATCTCTCTCTCTTTCTCTTTATCTATCTCCATATCTCTCTATCTCTGTATCTATCTCTCTATCTGTTAATCAGCAGATGCAGATGAGCGCGGGAGTGTTTAAAAGAGAGCAGATTGTGTTTATATTTATATATATATATGTGCAGTAAAACTACAGCGCAGTTTCTCCTCGTGTTTCTTTTTTTCTTTATCTTACCTTCAGGTCTATAGCACTTCCAGCACGAGCCCCGTTTCCCCCTGCGGGCAGTGAGGCAGGGGCAGCAGCGGTACAGGACGGTGTGCGCGAGATCGAGAGGACGAGGGAGATACCCCTCGCTGCAGAACCACAAGTCCAGGGGGTGGGGCTGGATCTGATCCAAGGGGTGGAGCCTGACCTCCTGACCACCCATATCTTCTTTTCATTGGTTTTAAGTCATCGCATTTCAATTCGTCGTTAAACTTAACACGTGTCGCTTACGTTTCCGACCAGGACTTATTTTATCATATCAAATAAATCCTGGAACCCAACCTTAAGACTTTTACCGTTTATAGATCAAAATGTTATTTGCTACGTAGCACATTTAAATCACACAATACAGATTTAAAAGAAGGAACATGTCTGTGATTACAAACATAATAAAATGCTGTACATTTCCTATATAAATATTAACTATTTCATTTTTTATCTTTAATAAAAAGGGCCTAAAGACAAAATAAAAAATAAATAATTAAAATAAAGGATGCCAATGAGTGTCTTATCTACCAGCTACCATGTTCATTTATTATTACAGATATTAATACACAATCAAAACGGCGAACAAACAGAAGCAATCAGATTTTCAATTAAGTAAAATCACCCAACGAAACTAATTAATAGTATTAGCAAAATGAAAATGTGTCTATTATGAACTTACTTTCACGTTCGTGATTGTTTACTTGACTCCGAAAGGCGAGTGAGTAAAACCGGATGGGGAAGAGTCCGATCTGCTTCAGACCAATGAAAACACGACGTAGGAAGAGTTGGATCAGATCCAGCCCCACCCCCTGGACTTGTGGTTCTGCAGCGAGGGGTACTTGGGACGAGGCGCGGACCTCAGAGACACGGACATGAGCACATGCCTGCACCCTTACCCGCCACTAACCAGCCACTGACAGCCCACTGTACCCGCCACTGACAGACACACTACCTGCCACTAAATGACAACCCCTGCACGCACCACTACCCAGCAGATACACTCACACGCGCACGCACACACGCAGCTCCCCGGTTCAATCAGCGGCAGGTTTGATCAGACCGCCCCGTGGCCGGTGGTCTCGTGCTGCAGCTGCTGATGCTGCTGCTGCTGATGCTGCGGAGGTCCCGCCACTCTGACTTACCTAGAGCCGTGCGCGCTCCCGCTGCCCCGCTCTGACTCTCCTGCCAAAAGCGCGCTGCCGTCTGGACAGATCAGCTCAGCCCCGAGGCACAGAAATAACCCGCGCGCAGATTACACATCCTCCCCATGCCGGGGGAGGGGCTTCACTTTCTCAGGTGGGCTCCCACCAGAGACACACACTCTCACTGTTGGTTTTACCTACAAAAACCTTTTCCTACATTGTAAATTAATTCTTAATTCATTTAGACTATGAATGAACACAATTAATTAGGAATCGGGTAGTAAACATGTAAAACAGTGTTAAACAGTGTTAAACAAACAAAAATACTAATTTATTGAAGCATTTATAGGTGCTCTTATCTGGAGCCGTTAACTTGCTTTTTCTTTAGGCTGCTAACTTTGATTAACTTGATTAACTGTGCATTTGCTGATGAGAGCCAGTTTCATCATTATGTTTTTGTTTTGTTTTGTTTTGTTTTAAGAGCCACTAAATCATATTTTGTTCCTTTTAACTAATGAAACATACAAAGTACATGTGTCCGTGTACTTTGGTGCACAGAAACATCACAATATGCAAATCAGACAATCAATAATACCAGCCATTCAGCTCTCCCTCCTTCCCAGCTTCTAAACCCATACATCACCCAGTGCCCCTCCCAAACTAACCCTCCTATTTTTTACCCCCTTTCAAAATTGAGCTGAAGGTGGAGTAGGCCAAAGTCAGGGGGTTTAATGCCCCTTTTATTACATATTTTTTCTTTACTTAGTTGAGTACTACAGTACTTTCCACTAGTACGGATTAAAACCTAAGTCAAATAGGGCTATTTACATTATATCAACTTTATATCATAAACTATTTGACGTAGATTTTATATAACTTTGTCATCTGTTAACTAGCTACCTACATTAGGTTAGCTAGTACTGTTGGCTACATTAGCCAAAGCTAGCCAGTGTTAGCTCATTATAAGTTCATTATCCTGAAAGGCTTATTTAGCATGCGCATCTCAATGCAGGCTCTAAAATATTTACAGCTCCAGCCTGCAGCAGTGGAGCGTCTTCAGTTACTCAGTTAGCTCTGAACTCATACACAGGCTGTAAACTGGGACTCTTAAATAGATATATCAATTGGACCAGTTTTTTTTGTTTAATGTGAAATAGAAAAAAACAGTTTAGAGTCACTTTCTGGTAGGAATTTGTACAGACTAGGGCTGACAGGTGCTCAAAAGAAATATTCAAATTAATTATTAAAGTATTTCATATTCATTTATTGTATTGTATTTTAGCTGAGGAGCAAATTAATTAATTAATTAATTAATTAATAAGTTAAAAACAGGCATAGACTGAATGAGCGACAGTCAGTAAAATATGCTGTAACATTTTTCTTTCTAAATTTCTGCATAGTGTTACTCTACCTCTTTGATGTATTCATTTTAATATAATGTTACAAGACATAGCTACATTCAATATATTGAGATGTACAAGTGGGTCATAAACTAAAAATAAATGTATATGCGCACAAATATGTAAAGAATTATATTTGCCTGTTTATATTCTTACTATTTTCTTATATTCTTCTTTTAAATGGTGTTTTAATTCATGTTTTTTTATTTTCTGCCTTTTGCTGGTAGACCACTTTTGTTAGATTAATCATGATGAAGCAGTGGTTCTCATCTCCCTCCTCCTACCCTACTTCATGTTCTGGATGCTTCCTTGCTTTAAAACACTTGATTCAAATGACCAGCTTGTAATCAAAAGTCGAAATAGAAATGTATGTTTCATATGTCCACTTGGACTCCACTTTGGAATAAAATTCCACAATTATATATTTACTCCAAAAATATAATTGACATAGAGGGTTAAACAGATTTTACATGGAAACTGAGTGCAAAGATTTATCGAACAGCGAATACATCCCATGATTCTCACATTAGCAGATCAATTTGAGCTGAATTCTTATTGTTTATAGATTTTACTTTAATTTCTTCCACTATACAGAGTGACCTATACAGTAAATAAGCTAAATCCAGTTTACTTCATGCTGAGGAGGTAAAAGCAAGGTTTCAGTCAGAAAGCTCCAGAGTAAACAGACTTACCTGAGTAATACCGTCTTCTGTTATCCAGAATTTCATATGTTTCCATGATGTAGGACCCCATTTCAGGAGAAAAAACATGCGACTGATGGCTGATACCCTTTAACGGAAAGCAGCTCACCAGGATCTCTGTTGGATTTCCGGAGTCTCTGGTGAGGTAAAACGCAACCTATGCCAGACAACTTGTTAATTACAAACCTCTGTGTTTGACGTTGCCATAGAGGGATGAGCAGACGTGATGCTGGTGGGCTCTCCTGAGATTTTTTTTTTTATTTTAGCAGTGGTGTCATGTGTGAGTGGGAATAGAGTTGTTTGTAGATATTCTACAGGGTTTACGCTGTTTTATCCTCCGTGGACGGACATGAGATTTGTTCCATTACAGACTGAGAGGATGAGGAAGAAGTGGTCCAAGACATTAGATGGATGAATGGTGTTTTTACACCAGCACTGTGGTGGTTTGTTTGTACTTGTTTGGTGCAATACACATACCTATACATACATATACAAATCAATTTACAGTACTCAAATTGTCAGGGAAATTTAGAGTATCCAATTTAACTGATCTCCATGTTTTTTGGACTGTGGAAGGAAACCAGAGTCCCCAGAGGAAACTCACGCAGACACAGGGAGATGATACTTTGTGTGTTCAAATTATGTAGTAAACCCGTACAATCACCTACAAGGTGATGACAGAACAGATTCCTTTCTACCTGCATTCACTCCTGAATCTCTCACTATCTTTAATAAACTCCTGAAAACCGAGCTCTTCAAAGAGCACCTACTCTCCTAACACCTCTAACTAACTACCTTCTACTACCAGATCAGGAGCATCTCTCACTATCTTTAATAAACTACTGAAGACAGAGCTCTTTAAAGAGCACCTACTCTCCTAACACCTCTAACTAACTATCTTCTACTACCAGATCAGGAGCGTTCTTCACTATCTTTAATAAACTACTGAAGACAGAGCTCTTCAAAGAGCACTTACTCTCCTAACACCTCTAACTAACTACCTTCTACTACCAGATCAGGAGCGTTCTTCACTATCTTTAATAAACTACTGAAGACAGAGCTCTTCAAAGAGCACTTACTCTCCTAACACCTCTAACTAACTACCTTCTACTACCAGATCAGGAGCGTTCCTCACTATCTTTAATAAACTCCTGAAGACAGAGCTCTTCAAAGAGCACTTACTCTCCTAACACCTCTAACTAACTACCTTCTACTACCAGATCAGGAGCGTTCCTCACTATCTTTAATAAACTACTGAAGACAGAGCTCTTCAAAGAGCACTTACTCTCCTAACACCTCTAACTAACTACCTTCTACTACCAGATCAGGAGCGTTCCTCACTATCTTTAATAAACTACTGAAGACAGAGCTCTTCAAAGAGCACTTACTCTCTTAACACCTCTAAATAACTCTTAACAACTTCTAACCTCAATTTCTTCTTCCCCTCCTTTATTTCTCTATCCCATTATTTCCCTTTGATCTCATTTAGGCCCTGTCTAAAGATGTTTTTATCTCTAACTTCTATTACTTTTGTACTTCACTATTGTAAGTCGCTTTGGACAAAAGCGTCTGCCAAATGTAATGTAAACTAAAAATCAACAAAAATGAAGATGCTTGTTTTTCATTGGACAGCGACGCTATGCATGCGTGCAGTGAAAAAGAATTGCTCTAGAGCAACACAACACCATGGTGATGAGAGGTGCTGATGAGACGGCCTACAGGGACATGGTGCAGCACCTGGACGCAAGGTGTGATGACAACAACCTGATACCCGACACTCAGAAATCTAGGAAAGTCATTGTGGGCTTTAGGAGGCTTAGGAGCCAGGCAACACTCCACTCCACATCCCCCAACCATCCCCCTCCCATCTAGTGCATCACTGGAGCTGATGTAGAGTGTGTGTCTGGCCTAGTTTACACTTTTTTTTTATGATTTTAGCCTGTTTTTGTCAGTTGTTGACTGTTTTTTGTAGATTGCCAGCTTCTTGATGCAGAGTGATCACCAACGAATCACTAATGAATCACTAAAAAGCAAATGTCTAGCAGATTTAATATCTAGACCAGTCAGCACATGTCTTCCCCATTAATTATGTATGACACAAACATGACAGACATCCTTTTTACACATATAGAATATAGATATTTAAAGAAAAACAACATTTTTTTTTTATGAAAATGCTTTTTTTATTGGTTTATCTCACACTTATAACACTTAAAACCATTAAGTGGATGAATCCAGTTATAGCATTAAGACTGATTAAGACAGATCAGAGAGGAGACTACTGGTGATAGTGAGGTACTGCATGATGAACTACTTAATGATGCTTTAACAACAACAAACTCATCATAAACATCAAACCTTAAAGAACCACTAAAAACAAACCCATATATTTTTTATTTTTTAAGTAATGAAAACGTACCAGACCTGCTTAAAATGGTTATAAACATGTCCTAACCTTGCACAATTCTCTAGCTCAGCCAATCAGCTCTCCCTTCTGCCCTGCCTCTAAACCCATACATCACCCAGTGACCCTCCCAAACTACCAATCCCATTTTTTTTTTTAGCTTTTTTCAAATTTGAGCTAAGGGTGGAGTCACTTTGAAACTTTGAAAAAGTAAATACAACAATACCTTCTACAGAAAGCTTTGAAGAGAGACTACAATGCATTATGTCTAGAACTCCACCCACTGCTGTGTAAGCAGTATGTGGTTTTAATAACCTTTCATATAAAAATTAAATATATATATATGTGTAACCTATATGAATTCAACATATATATGTGAAAAACAATACTTAAATACTAGTTATTTACAGTATAATATATGTACACACACATTTTTTTGGGGTATTTCATATATGTTAAAAACGTATATCTACATATATATCTACATATAACTGGCCAATGCATCACCCATTCACCCACCACTGAAAGAGTTTGCATATGCACTTCTTGGGAAAAATGAGAAACACCATCAAGGACGTTTCTCATCCAAATCATGTACCTTTTACCCTCCTCCCATCTGTCAGGCTTTACAGGAGCCTCTGCTCTCGCATCACCAGACTCAGGAGGTGCTTTTTCCCTGGGGCTGTGACTCTGCTGCGCTCCACACTGCTGTATTAATTGCATCCTTGCAGTCTCCAAACTATTACTGTATTTTACAGTATGTCCTAGTATTATTGCACTGTTCATATTCGCTATAGTCTAGTGCTGCATTGTCTTTATTTGCAGATTTTATTAAGCTGAATGCATGTTGGAGCCATGGATGAATGAGATCCATAAAAAGTTCATAATTAAACATTAATTCTATTTTTTTCACTCAATGTTCCTAGTGCCTGCTAGAGATGTTAAACAAGATGTGTCTCAGTCCGGTTTAGCGAACAAGTTATCATTGGCATTTTCCCCCCGAGTTTTCACTTCCACCTTAAATTCCACCTTAAACGTGTCAGCTCCACCAGCAGTTCCAAATCATTTTTAAATAATGACAATAATAAAATTAATGTAACTGTCAGGATAATTCCTCATGTAAACACTAATATACAATTACACCAAATAAAATGCTGAATATAAAATTTAGCTTTTTTCCCCTTCGTTTCACCGTATTGATAATCGATTAATTGAAAAATAAATATAGACATATTAATCAATTACTAAAACAATCAGCCCTAGTTCCTGGAATTTATCGAATCTTGCATATTGTCGCAAACTTTGTATCTCAAAAATGGAAATTTTAAAGGAGAAAAAAAAGCCTTCTTACTTCTATTAGAAGTAAGTAGTAGAAGTAAAGCTCTGGGATACAATGCATACATACTCTTCTAATTTGAATATTTCAGGGGTTCAGATAAGGTCTGTGTTGCCTTGAGCTGTCCTCCTGGCTCTGCTCCTCCTCGTTGTCTTTTGGCAGCTCTTCTATGGCGTCAAAACCGTGTCAAAATTCGCGAGCGAGCAAAGTCACTTGGCGCAAGCAAAACCACACTCGCGCGCGCGCCGAGAGGGCTACGCGCGCGAGGAGGCAAAACACTCGCGAGAGTGGAATTTGCCACGCCTTCGGCTTGACAGTCGGGGGAGGGACCC
Source organism: Astyanax mexicanus (assembly GCF_023375975.1). Taxonomy (NCBI): domain Eukaryota; kingdom Metazoa; phylum Chordata; class Actinopteri; order Characiformes; family Acestrorhamphidae; genus Astyanax; species Astyanax mexicanus. Next base: position 4,687,619 of record NC_064420.1, on the reverse strand, counting down.
AGACAGGATTGGCTACGGCTGTTTTCCGGAAGTGGATTGTGATTGGCTGTTTGTCAATGTCATAGCACTTGCACGAAAAACCCGGGAATAAGACACAGAAGGCCCACTTCAGAAAAATGGCGCTACAAGGACAGCAGCAAGTATGTACCTAAATGTACATTTGTACACGTTTTAATAAATATGAATCCATTGCTAATGAATCGGCATTTGCACTCCACCATAAATAAATAGGACCTGTTAGGGACGTCCATAAGGGCCAAGGTCAATCCACTTCCGGAAAACAGCCGTAGCCAATCCTGTCTGGGTACCTCCCCCGACTGTCAAGCCGAAGGCGTGGCAAATTCCACTCTCGCGAGTGTTTTGCCTCCTCGCGCGCGTAGCTCTCCCCGCGCGCGCGTAGCTCTGCCCCCGCGCGCGCAGCCAGCCCTCTCCGCGCGCGCGCGAGTGTGGTTTTGCACAAAGAAGAAAATCAATTAAATGAAGAAATAACGGCTCTGAGTGGTCCTACAGATTAAGGTGCTGCCACTATGATCACAAGAGCGATGGTTCGAATCCTGTTCATGCAGCTTGCCATCAGCTACCGGAGCCCTGAGAGAGAACAATTGGCCTTGCTCTCTCTGGGTGGGTACAATAGATGGCGCTCTTTCCTTTCATCGCTCCTAGGGTGATGTTGATCAGCACAAAGCATCTGTGAGCTGATGTATCAGAACAGAGTCGCTGCGCTTTCCTCCGAGTGTGCTGTGATGCTACTCGGCAATGACTGACTTCACATGTATCAGAGGATGCATGTGCTATTCTTCACCTTCCTGGCGTTGGGGCATTACTAGTGACAGGGGTAGTTCTAAATAAGTGGGTTGGGAAATTGTCCTTGTAAATTGGAAAAAATTGGGATGCAATTTTAAATGAAAATAAAAATGTGATCTTCCTCATGGGGATGGACACAGCTTTTTCAGAACAGGTCTTCTCCCTAATTAATATTGTGTGATGGACTGTCATGTCATGTCATGTAACGTCATATGACGTTACATTCATAGCAGTTGAGTTAGGGTCATCCTAATAAGGGGAAAGGTAAAAATACTGTGTGCAGGTGAACTTTGCAGTGCCCTTGTAACTCTCCAGCAGAGGGAGGATGCTGCTGTCGCCATGGCTACAGATTAGCAGTGTCTCATCATGTGCTGTGTTAGCATTTCACAAAATGTCAGAATAAGAGCATGCATAACAGGAACGCATCTGCCTGAGATATCGCACTCTGAGAGCTGTGGGGGTTTTAGTATGCAATTTACAGCTACAAATTCACAGAAAAGTGACAATGTATAAAACATAAATAAAAATAGAATGCAATGAATTGTAAAGCTTGTATACCTGTATTTTATTTACAGTTGAACATAAAACACATTTTAACAATTTATAAAAAACATCATGATGCTCATTGCTATCTTACACCTCACCAATGGTCTATTTTTACTCCTTCTGCCTGTTTCATTTAAATAGCAACAGTGCTTCGAATATATTTACGCTGATTGGTATATAGTGTTCTAAAAATGATGTGTGTTCTGGTAAATTTTTGGTGTATTGCTATCTTGGCAATGGAAAACACAGGTTCTCCACTGACTAAATGCAACCTAGAAAGATGTGAACAGTCAGACGTTCATTGCTATCTTGGCAGTGAATTGTCAACCCAGGCACATCCCCAATGCATGAACACCCCTGCTTATTACACACACACATTAACACGCAGCAGTGCACAATCCAGACTTTTACATTTACAAAAAACAGAATTAATGAGTCAACAAGCAGATAGGGCAGTTTCCTTTAATGAGAAGTGTTGGACACGTCCAGGTAGCTGCACCCCTGAAATAGCAATCCGGAAAAGTCATAGTGCACATAGTGCAAAGTCATGGTTATTCCCAAAACACACCTACCCCTGGTCACTCCAGTAACAGTACTTTAATAATATAACATTAATAAACATTGGTTCATTATTTATAAATAGTCAACACTAGTTAAGACACAATTAAACTATACAAACTTTTAATGCTTAAGAATGTAGTAAAAATTGTTGATTAATAATGAAACAGTTAGAAAAATGTCTTAACTAGAGTAAATAATAATTAGTACAGACATTCTATTGAAAGTACTGTTCATTAATTAATTGCTGTTCATTTACAAGATTTAAGGATCTGCTTTTTTTAATAGAAAACATAAATTGCCATAGCAATAGTGTCTTTAATGTTGTTCCTGTTAAATAAGCACACCTAAACTACACTGAAGAACCAGCTTAAATAAAATGATTCAATTAATAACAGATAATTGTAACATCTAAATCGATTTAATCGATTTAAGTTGAATGTAAAGCAAACAAACTAAAATAATTTCAGCATTAATAACTTCAATGATCTGAGCTTAAATAAGACACTGAACTAAATACAGACAATTTAAGGGAATTAGGTGATATTTAAGTTACAGTGACTTCATTCATTTAAGTAATAGAGAAGTTAGATTATACAATTTTCTTATTTAAAATATATTGCATTACTTCAACTACTACTCAAATACACTCACAGTGTAATGTAGTTACAGTGTAATCATTTTGTATAGGAAGAAATGATGAAATGTTACGTAATTTTTCATGAGTGCAGTGTTTTGTAATCAGATTATTGTCAGCCACACAAAATCACAGAATCTGTCAGGCATGTTATTAATCTAGGAGTGATGTCACTGACCTTCATTACTGTTTCAGAACTTTTCTCACCGACCCTCACAGTTAAAACAATGCAGCAGTGAAGCATATGTCACTGGGGGTGAGGATTAGTCTGCCAGTGATGCGTTAATGTCTTACATAACTAACACAAGTAGAGGAATGAGGGATGAAGGAAGGGAGGATGGGCCAATGAGAGGGGGAGGGGCAATGAGAGGGAAAGAAGAACAAAAATAGACAGACAGTATGTCCCTCCGTCTATCATCTTCATTTTATCCTTAAAACTGCCTTTTTATGTAAAGTGTCCCTAATATTCCAACAGTTAATTTTCCCTGTGCTAATAAATCACATTTATTATTTCGTCCAAAAAAGTTTTTAAAAAATCCTTTAATGTTCCCAAAAATCGTCAGTGCACCTTATGTGTAAATTTTACCAGTCAGGCTGTAATGAGCAGTAAAGCCACGCTGCTGAAGTAGTAGCAGTATTAGCATTAGCCGCTAACTGTGCTAAGCACTAGCTCTTTTGCCATTCAGAGATGAGTATATCAGACTGTAGCCTGCTGCTAACCCCAGCTAGCACTGATGGAGCAGCATTTGCATTACCCGGTAACCGCACTAACTAAGCGCAAGCTCTTTTGCCGTTCAGAGGTGAGTATTATCGGCTGGTAGACTAGCCACAAGGCCGCAGCTAGCCTTAGTGTAAATCTGCTAATCTAAGCTTACTGTAAATAAAAAGAAGTGCTTTACTCAACCAAATAAACGGTGTTTTTTCCCTATTTTATCTTATTTATTTTAATACTTGTGAACTCTCACACATGTGAGCATTATCCAAGGCTAATTCCTCATATGTGTAACATACTTAGAATAAAATGAATGTGATTCTCATCTGATCTGAGGAACATCTGTTCCACCACAACCTCCAGAGAATTCCACATTATTCCTATAACAGAGGCAGGCGTCTTAATCAGTCTGTGTTCTGTTGTGTTCTGTTGATATGGTTGCCCCAGAACACAACATCACAGGATGTAGCATTTTCCACAGTAGAGTAGTAGAGTGTCCATAGAGTTTAGTACACACCCCAAAGGACTACAGCCTCTTCTGAAGGTACATTCAGCTCTGGCTTTTCTTGGTAAATGATTTTCCATTCATTTTACCATGTCTAGTTGTGGCCCCTAGTATGAATGAATGCCCTGTGAGCTGTTTTGTGAAAAAAAAAGAGCTCCGGTGATCTGGTATAACCATGCTTTAGTCCAGTGAAGAAGTGGAGGACAATAGGATTTTGACTCTTGCTCATGACTGTTCATACATAAAACATATCACCTCTGATTGGCTAACAGCACTGTGAAGAAACATTTTAAAATAAAGACATTTTTACACCAATAACTAAGTGCAGTTTAGCCACTGACCTAGTCTTAGAGTCTCTGTAATACATGAAATCCACCGGAGATCCTATTTAAAACCTGTAGTTACACACACACAGATGGTTAGTCCAGGTCCAGGTGGTACAATCAGTTGATAAAAAAGATAGAAAAAGAGGTGGTGGGAATCCCAGTCAAAAGTTTCTACAGCCAGTCCAGACAGAAACATGGGCCAATTAATTTTATGTTTGAGACTAGTTTATTTAACTACTGTAGAAAGCTAAAAAAAAAAAAAAAATTTAGCTAATTGGGTCCTTCTGGCAAGCATATATGTTTAAAAAAAAATCCATTTTCCCCATATGACAAAAAAAAAAAAAACGACTTATTGTAAGAAGACAAAGTATATTTTTTTTTCTTGTTGCGTCATACTAATCTACTAATCCCAAATAAATACAGCTCTGGAAAAAACTAAGAGAGCACTTCAGTTTCTGAATCAGTTTCTCTGATGTTGCTATTTATAGGTTTATGTTTGAATAAAATGAACATTGTTGTTTTATTCTATAAACTACAGACAACATTTCTCCCAAATTCCAAATAAAATATGGTGATTTAGAGCATTTATTTACAGAAAATGAGAAATGTCAGAGCTTTCAGATCTCAAATAATGCAAAGAAAACAAAAAGTTCATATTCATACAGTTTTAAGAGTTCAGAAATCAATATTTGGTGAAACCCAATGGGTTTTATCATTGGCTGTAAGCCATAGTCAAAATAAAATAATTTTTCAATGATATTTTTTAAATTTCCGTGTGGGACTGGACTAGCACTCAGGCCATTGTAGCTGTGTGTTGGGTCCACATGTCTGCACCACAGGCTGGCATTCTAATCTCCATCTATATCATATTAATACTGAGTTAATGTGATTACACGTGGGGGGCAGGATTAGCCAGCAAGGCGATAACACTGTGAGCAGCCGTTATAAGATTTCATCAGTGCTGGTGACGAGAAAGAGATGTAGCATTAAAGAAAATAGCATTAAAGGAAGACATGATGACAGGCTGGAAATCTCTCTCTCTCTCTTTCTTCATTTCTCTGTTATACTGTATCTAAGGAGGTCTGGTGAAGAACAGCAGTTATAACAGGACACAGATTACATTGGTAATTAAAGTAATTAAAGAAAGGCACATTACTGATGGGTTAATAATCCCCAGCATTCACTGTGCTCTTTCACTGTTCCCTTTTACGCTGCTCCCAGATGGTGCTGCTTTGTTTTGTTCAGCCTCTATTACAGCATGTAATTATACACACACACACACACACACACACACACACAGCATGGTAGACTTTAATAGTGTGAGGGGACTCTGGGCTAATTAAGGTGTTTCTGCTTAGAGCTGGAGGGCCTTTATAAGTATAAGTCCTACAACAATTAAAGAATTAAAGGAAGAGAAAAGAACAAAAATGTTTTATTTAATAATAATTATTATCATATTCTTCTATATTTGTTTTGTAGTTTTTTTTTTTTTTTTTGAGAAATCCATGTCATTCCAACTCAAGATTGCTTTAACCCTTGTGTGGTGTTCGGGTCTGTGGGACCCGTTTTCATTTTTCATCAAATGATACTAAAAAAATATTTTTTCTAACTCAAACTCATTGGCATTGGCTCATTTTCTGGTGAAAAACATATATCAAAACACATTTTTGATAAACACACACTGTACACCCCCCCCCCCCCCCTCCCCCCCCCCCACACACACACATTTATATTACATGCAGTATGTTCGGCCAAGGGCTAATAAACATTGCTTCATTTGTAAATTTGAAACTAAACAAATTTTCTACTCATATCTTGAGTTTAATTCATTTTCTTTTACATTTTATTAAAAAAACTAATAAAAAAAAGAGTAGCACTTTTTGAAAGAAATGTAACATAAGAAAGGTAAAGGGCGAATATTAACCATGTAAGCTGTTTTTTATATTGCTTGCAGTTTAGGTGAAGCAAGCATGTGTAAAGCATTTTAATGTAGAATTGCTTAATTTTGCTGAATTAAATACAAGTAACAAAGTAAACGAGTAACAAAAATATGAACACCACACAAGGGTTAACATCCATCAAAAATGATCCAAAAACATTTGTAAACTTGTTTCCACAACATTCGCACCTAAGCAACTTCCTGAGACAACATACTGGTAACTTGTTCTTATGACCTACAACACTGTAGCCATGCAAACGACCATTATATGAAATAATTAAAAGAATGAACTACTCAAGGGAAGGTAGGTAATTTGTTTATTTGGGTTAACGCTGAAATATTAAACTGTTAAATGTCAAATAACCTACACACTGAATATAAATAACACAATTTAAATTAAATAAAAAAATACACTTTGAGAGTGAAAAAAATGAACTCTCAACTGTTTAATTTTGATTTTTTTTTAAAGGTTTTTTTGGTGTATTAAAAGTGTTTTAAAGTATTGACAGACCATTTTACTTCATTCAGAAAAATCAGGTAATGTTGTTGTCAAGAATAATAAAAATACCTGGCAACCAAATAAGACACTTTTAGAAGAAAAAAAAAAATCTAAACACTTAGATTATCTTAAAGGGGCACTAAAGCCATGATTTTTTTTAGTTTTTTTAAGATTAGGAAATGTTTATAAAAAAAAATTAAGCAGGACTGGTATGTTTTATCACTTCAAAGAAACACATTTCAGCTATTAATGGAAGAAAATATGGTTTAGATTTTAGTGGCTCTTTAAAAAAAAAAACAATACGTTAGAAATAAGTTAAAAACATTTTTTATAGAAATCCTGAAAGCATATCTAAACTAGATTTAATTTTTTGATACGATTTCAAGTTTTGCACTGCAAAAAACCACATTAATTCACAGTTTAATTAACCCTTGTGTGGTGTTCATATTTTTGTTACTCGTTTACTTTGTTACTTGTATTTAATTCAGCAAAATGAAGCAATTTTACATTAAAATGCTTTACACATGCTTGCTTCATCTAAACTGCAAGCAATATAAACAGCTTACATGGTTAATATTTGCCCTTTACCTTTCTTATGTTACATTTCTTTCAATAAGTGCTACTCTTTTTTTATTTGTTTTTTAATAAAATGTAAAAGAAAATGAATTAAACTCAAGATATGAGTAGAAAATTAGTTTAGTTTAAAATTTACAAATGAAGCAATGTTTATTAGCCCTTGGCCAAACATACTGTATGTAATATAAATGTGTAGGGGGGGGGGGGGGGGGGGGGGGGGGGTGGAGGGTGTACAGTGTGTGTTTATTGAAATATGTTTTTCACACAAAATGAGCCAATGCCAATGAGTTTGAGTTAGAAAAAATATTTTTTTGTATCATTTGATGAAAAATGAAAAAACACCACACCACACAAGGGTTAAGGAACACATTAACTCTGTGCCTGTGCTCCAGAGATGACTCAAATCCAGCAGCACACCACAGGCAGCAGCGTTATGTCACACGAACCTAGATTGACGTTTTAAAAAATTAAAAAGCTTCACTTTTGGTCCTCAGGTGAATTAATTCAGATTAATCAGCTCTCATCCCGTTCAGTAATCAGCACAAGTGTGGCTCATTTGACTTATATAAACACTGCTAGATTCACTAACACTAATGGCATGTGGTGAGGAGGTGATTCAGTTAGCTAAGCCTTTACATAACCAGCACTGCAGTCCTGCGGCCTCTCCCTCAGGACTGAACACACCTGCTGGGGTACGTTAACATAAGGGCCTGGGTACCATCCTGTATCCTTAAACCATTGAAAAGTTACTTTATTTTTTAGTAATTCAGTTAAAAAAATGTGAAACTCATATATTATATAGATCAGGGGTGTCCAAACTTTTTTTGTTGGGGGCCAGAAGGAGAAATATATTTAAAGTCAAGGGCCACAGACTCTGTAATAAAACAAATAATGAAATATACCACTTTAAATAATACATTTTTCCTGATTATTTCATTTAAACACCATTTTACTTGACTAACTATCTTATTCTTTGACAGTGTTGTGTAAACTAAGATTTTTCAAATTGATGTTTCATTTCATGATGTCTCTTAATATTAAACTCCTTAATTACGGCAACTTTTAGACTCTTTGGCCCGTTTTTCTACGCTAGAAATGCGCTCTCTCTCCGCTTTTAGACTCTTTGGCCCGTTTTTCTGTGCTAGAAATGCACACTCTCTCCGCTTTTAGACTCTTTGGCCCGTTTTTCTGCGCTAGAAATGTGCACTCTCTCCACTTTTAGACTCTTTGGCCCCGTTTTTCTGCACTAGAAATGCGCAATCTCTCCGCTTTTAGACTCTTTGGCCCGTTTCTGACACCTAGCGTTCAAACTTTGAATCTCACATTATAAAAACCTGCTTAACAGCGGGCCAACTTTCATTCTATTTCTAAAATACATCGCGGGCCGCTCCAAAAAAAGGAAACGGGCCGCAAATGGCCCGCGGGCCGTAGTTTGGACACCCCTGATATAGATTTTAAGTGTTTATTTTTTTTATTGTTGATGATTTTGGCTTACAGCCAATGAAAACCCAACAATCAGTGTCTCAGAAAATTAGTATTTTGGTACTTTTGGCAGTGTGGGCAGTGTGCCAAATCCTGCTGGAAAATGAAATCCGCATCTCTATAAAAGTTGTTATCAGCAGAGGGAAGCATGAAGTGCTGTAAGATTTCACCTGGAATAGTTTTCTCAGCGTCTTGAAGGAAGGAGTTCCTGGAGGTGCTGAACAATATATAGTTGCTGCTTTTCCTTAATGCTGTGAAGCTCCGGCTCATCCCAATTAAATCGCCTCAAATCACCATCTCAGTTCATCAGGTTTAGATCAGGGGATTAATGTGCAGAAAAAATATATATATTTTTTATTGTTTACTACATACAGTAATTCCATATGTGCCCCATTTATTGTTTTCAATAAATATTAATATTAATCTAACAATGTAGAAAATAAATTGGTAACACTTTCTATGAATGTCATCTCTATAAGACTCTATAAACATACTCATAACACATTATAATGCATTCATAAGGCATTATAAACATGGCTATACATATTTATAAAAATGTATAATTCATCATAGCCATGTTTATTATGCATCATGAACTATGATTATAAATCATTAATAGCTGTGTTTATAACATGTTATACGTCAATACCAAGAATCTTATATTGTCTAGTCTAGTATCTAGTATTGGATATAATACTAGTTATAGTCAATTATAATGTATTATAACAGGTCTTTGTGCGCTCTAAGTAAAGTGCCAGACTTTTATTGTGGGACTAGATTAATAACGATAGATATATACTATTTTAACATACATATTATAAGCACAGCTTATAATGTATTATGATCACGAGTCATAATGCTTAATAAACATGGCTATAGTGGGTTATGCATTTTTATAAATATTTATAACCATGTTTATAATGCCTTATGAATGCATTATTATATGTTATGAATGTGGTTATAGAGTCTAATAGAGATGACATTCATAAAAAAAAAGTGTTACCAATAAATTAAATAAACAAATAAACAAAAACATTGAATGAGAAGGTGTCTCCAAACTTTTGATTGACATCATATATGTTCATGGCATGCATAGAATTATATATTTTTTTTATTTTAAGAGTGGGAATGCATTATGTATGTACTTGATCAACAAATAATCATTCATGTAGCATATGGATTTCACGTATATAACTGTACATTGCATGTTATATATATGCAATTGTCCCTATTTTGAGTAGGTTTCCTATTTGCATACTATGTTTTAACTATATATGTTTTTTTTTGTATTTTGTATATAATCTCATGTATGTACATATTTTGAAAATGTCATTCTAGAAATGTAATAATAATATAGGTATACTTTATGTATAAAGTATATATACACTAAGTTATAATGTAATACTGGGTGCCGTAGTGCACAGTATTTTTGCTGCTCATTTAAAGGTTTGAACATTACCTACTGCGCATGCTCCATTATACCCAATACTCTCTGTAACATTGGCATGGTGCGCCCCCCAGTGGTGTTGTGTAACTGTACAGATTTAAAATGGACATTAAAGGAGAGGTAAGCGCAAATTATTAGCTCTACTTTAGGTCTAACTAAAAGTGAATTAATAAATCATTAAATGTCTAAAAATATCGATTTTTCTACCTAAATAAATGCCATCCCGAACATAAGTTCAAAAGAGTTATCAAATCCTATTTTACACCCCGCAAACAGTCTGTTTTTAAGCTGTTTATAACATTTTAAGCAGGACTGGTATGTTTTATTATATAAAAGGATCACATTTCAGCTATTAATGGAAAAAATATGGTTTAGGGTTTAGTAGCTCTTTAATCCTAGAGTCTGCTGTGTAAAAAGCTACTAAAAGTCACTGAACTGAATATTTGATTTGTAAGTCAAGAGTGAAAATAGTGTCCTTTATAATTCTCAAAAAAATCAAATAAAAAAATAAACACTGTGTGTACATAGTATGACATCAAATGCAACATACAAAACTTGCATGACTATAATACATGTTATACACAGTACTGCAGAATGTAATAGTAATACATAATAACGATATGTAAACAGAAATGCTACTTTCCTGTACAGACATCCCTGAATATGTGACAAAGCCATTTAATGATATAGTGATATATATACAGCTCTGGAAAAAAATTAAGAGACAACTTCAGTTTCTGAATCAGTTTCTCTCCACCAGTCTTACACACTGCTTTTGGATAACTTTATGCTGCTGTACTCCTGGTGCAAAAATTCAAGCAGTTCAGTTTGGTGGTTTGATGGCTTGTGATCATCCATCTTCTTCTTGATTATATTCCAGAGGTTTTCAATTTGATAAAATTAAAGAAACTCATCATTTTTAAGTGGTCTTTTATATTATCCAGAGCTGTACTGATATATATATATATATATATATCAAAAACTTTATTAATGAAAAGGCCAACCACTGGATGAATTATAACTGTAATCCGATCAAGGATTCAAGTCCCACCCACCAACAAAAAGAGCCAATCAGCTTGTTGCTTACAGTGCGAGGGGAGGAGTGTCAGTGTGCTAGTGGGGAAGACCCCCTTGATAAGGAGATCTGCGCAAGTGCAGTAGCCAGAATAAGCCGAAAAAAAAAACATGTTTAAAGGCTTTGTTAGATTTTATCAGTGATTTAAACTATGGCCTTATATAAGTGGATGTAACACTGGGCTGGTGACTGATGTTTTATTATTTTTTATTATTATTTATTATATCAAATTACCACATTATCTGAGAATCTTGTCAACAGTTTGTACAGTTCTAATGAGGCAACAATGACTGCTTTTCTTTTTTTCTACCAGTATGGTGGCTTTGGTGGTTAGCATGTTCACCTCCCAGCCCTGGGGTCTTGGGTTCAAGTCCCTATCTGTCCTCACACAATCCTCCAAGTGGACGATTGTTTCCGGTTGAGAGTACGCAGTGTGTGATTGGCAGATTGTTCAGACTGCTGATTTTAAAGCATCTTTGGTTCTAGAAAGCTGCGATATAACTGTAACTTTATTTATTTATTAACTTAATATAAAACACAATATAGGCAAGGTCTTTGGCTTATCTTCACTCCATCAGTACAGCTGTGATGATATTAGTGATAATGCACAAGCCTTCCAGAACTGGCGATGCTCTGATCGCTCTGATTCAGCGCTGTTCTACTCCACGGTGATCTTTCTGTGACTTATCGAGAACAGGGTGTCCCTCCAGAAGCCTGAATGCATGGTTCGTGCCAGAGAGTTAGTTTGAGTTTTCTTCTGGATGTGTACGCTGATGGAGCGGATGAGGTTCATGTTCCGCACATTCTTCCCTAAAATCCTGGAGAAAAAATATAAAAGATACAGTCAGACACAACAGAAAACAATGCTAAACAAACATGCTTTACTATAAGATAATTCAGTACCGCTTTAAATAAGACTACCTTTATAAAGGGTTTATAAATGGCTTACAATGAATTCCAAATCATTAATAATCAGTTATAACACATACATAGAAAGGGCAACAATATAGATGGCTGTGGGTTTACTATTTGGCAAACAACAGGTCATTGGCCCTTAGCTCAAATTTGAAAAAGGCTAAAAAATAGGAGGAGTAGTTTGGGAGGGGCACTGGGTGATGTATAGGTTTAGAAGCAGGGCAGAAGAGAGAGATGATTGGCTGAACTGCAGCAGCAGCAGTGTGCCTCTGATAGCGGTGAGATGCAGATGGTTGGATGTCAGCAGGGGGCGGTATTATTGATTGACTGATCTACATATCTACTGATCTACATATTGTGATACTTGTCAATATCCATTTGCTGATATACATTTATTATTAGAATAGCACTGCTGAGGGACATTTACGATTAGAAAAGCACTGCTTAGGTATATTTATGATTAGTATAACACTGCTGATGTTCGTTATGATTAGAATAGCACTGCTGAGGTAGATTTACTCTTAGAATAGTACTGCTGAGGGAAATTTATGATTAGAATTGCACTGCTGAGGGACATTTTTTGATTAGAATAGCAGTGCAGGGTTACATTTATGATTAGAATAGCATTGTTGATGTACATTTATGTTTAGAATAGCACTGCTGAGGTACATTATGATTAGTATATCACTGCTGAAAGACAATTGCAATTAGATTAATTGATTGGTTTATTTCACGTTACACACAAAACACACCCATAATTATTAGACAGAATTAGTAAATGCCTTTGCACGTTTCGAGCCACGCAAGGCGTATTTTTTGCACCCACAGAAAAAACCATGTGTTCAACCAAAGTATCTTCTGCATGGCGAAACTAGTTCTCACGTGCGCTTAGTCCTCACATGTTCTCGTGACGAAATGTATACAGTATTTGAGAGCAACCGGATGAAAAATGTCAAGGAGAGCACACAAGTGACTTAGTGAACATAATATGAACACAAGGAAGTTTTCTTACCAAGGATGTCTTAGAGCTTGCTCTGTTGTGTAGCGCAGCTCAGGGTCCTTCTGCATCATGTTCTGAACAAAGTCTTTCGCTACAAATGCGAGAAAACATCATTTTTTAAAGAGATGGCGATTTAAAATTGCACAATTTATCCATTTTTTATTCCATCCCCAATTTGGAAAGCCAATTACCCCACCCACTCATTCGACCTCCCCTATCACTAGTAATGCTCACAACACTAGAAGAATGAAGATACCGGATGCCACTAATGCAACCTAATGCTCTGATACATCAGCTAACAGACATTACCCTAGGAGTGATGAGGGGAGAGAGAGAGAGCGCCATCTACCCACCCAGAGAGAGCACGGTTAACTGTGCTCTCTCGGACTCCGGCTGCTGATGGCGAAGCAGCATGATCCGGGACTCAAACCAGCGATTCTCTAGGATCATAGTGGCAGCGCCTCAGTCCGCTGGACCACCCGGAACAGTTGACACGTCACATCACACACTGAAGGGTTATATGCAAATTCGCTGAGTCTGTACACATGATTAAGCAAAGGCAGGAGACTCTTACCAGAATCTGAGATGTCATCCCAGAAGGGAGAGTCAAACTCATACTGTGCTTTCATGATCTTAGAGAACAGACGAGTCTCATTCTCTTCATAGAAAGGAGGATATCCACAGAGACTGCAGCGACAAATCACACAATCAGATTTATTATCCCGCACACTTCACACACATTCTTAAAAACTAAGGATGCACTGAATATTTGGCAACCGAACACATTTGTCCAAAAATGGCAAAAAAGCGCTTTCAGTTTTGGACTATTTTTTTCCTCTAATGGAGGAATAGAGGACAATTATGATGAGAGTAGCACTACTGAGGTACATTTTATGTTAGATTAGCACTTCTGATAGCCCTGCTGATGTACATCTATGATTAGAAAAGCACTGCTGATGTACATATATGATTAGAATAGCGCTGCTGAGAAACATTTATTTTTAGACAGCACTGCTCATGTACATTTATTGATTAGAATAGCACTGCTAAGGAATATTTATGTTTAGATAGCAAAGGTAAGGTACATTTATAATTAGAAAGGTACTGCTGGGGTACATTTACGATTAGTATAACACTGCTGAGGTACATTTATGATTAGAATAGCATTGCTGAGGTACATTTACGATTATTATAACAATGCTGAGTTACATTTACTATTAGAATAGCACTGTTGAGGAAAATGTACATTAGAATAGCACTGCTGAGAAACATTTATGTTATTTATGTTTAGATAGCACTGCTGATATACATTTATGATTAGAATAGCACTGTTAAATACTATTTATGTTTAGATAGCAAAGGTAAGGTGCATTTATGATTAGAAAAGCACTGCTGAGGGACTTTTATGTTTATAATACAATAGCAAACTGTCTAATCTAAGCTAGAGGTGCTACCTTGAAGAATGTAAAATATAAAACATATTCTGGTTTGTTTAACACTTTTTTGTTTACTTAATAATTAGCAATATATATATATATATATATATATATATATATATATATATTTTTTTTTTTTTTTTTTTTTTTCCTATATTATTATTATTTTTTTCATAGTTTGGACTTTTTTAGTATTAATCTACAATGCAGAACATTTAAATAAAATAAAATTTAAAAAAATGAATTGAAGGTGTGTCCCAGCTACTATTTTTGACTAATTTATCAACTAATTAATTATAGATAGATGTATCAAGAGTAGTACTTCAGTGAAAAAAAACTGTCCTAAACATGAAATCACATTAATGTGTGGATATGTGTGTTCACATTAGTACATGTATGTGTGTATTTAGTCACTAGGGGGAGCCTGTTGATTAACTACAGGGGCAGCCGGTTGGATAAAGCTGGTTGTTGGGTGATTAAAGTGAGTCATGTTTGGTAGTGTATTCTAAATCCTATTAGAGGTGTTTGTTTTGATGTATGGCTCTCAGATGGCAGCTGGTGTTTCCTGTAGTGGGTGTGATGTGTGGTGGCGGTGGTGCAGGGGAGCATGGTATAGTGAGTATAGTGGGTATAGTGGGTATAGTCGTTACAGTGGGTATAGTGAGTATAATGGGTATAGTGGGTATAATGGGTATAGTGGGTATAGTGGGTATAGTGGGTATAGTGAGTATAGTGGGTATAGTGAGTATAGTGGGTATAGTCGTTACAGTGGGTATAGTGGGTATAGTGAGTATAGTGAGTATAGTGGGTACAGTGGTTACAGTGGGTATAGTGAGTATAGTTAGTTTTAGTGGGTATAGTGGGAATAGTGAGTATAGTAGGTATAGTGAGTATAGTGAGTATAGTGATTATAGTGGGTATAGTGAGTATAATGGGTATAGTGGGTATAGTGAGTATAGTGGGTACAGTGGGTAAAGTGGTTACAGTAGGTATAGTGAGTATAGTGGGTATAGTGAGTATAGTTAGTTTTAGTGGGTATAGTGGGTATACTGGGTATAGTGGGTATAGTGAGTATAGTGGGTATAGTAGGTATAGTGGGTACAGTGGGTACAGTGGGTACAGTGGGTATAGTGAGTATAGTGGGAATAGTGAGTATAGTAGGTATAGTAAGTATAGTGATTATAGTGAGTATAATGGGTATAGTGGGTATAGTGGGTACAGTGGGTATAGTGAGTATACTGGGTATAGTGGGTATAGTAGGTATAGTGATTATAGTGAGTATAATGGGTATAGTGGGTATAGTGGGTCGCACAAGTCAGCCGTTCTCACAGAATGTAAGTGATGACTCCAATAGACCAGCAATCCACCGCTTTACTGTAGGGCTTCCGGGCCAACACCTCTGGAGCTGCAGGCAGAGAAACAACGTTATTTCAAGTCAAATTCAGTATATTGCAGAAAGACAACATATTGCTGCAGTTAAATCAAGTTATTTCACTGATAACAATGTGGATTTAACATAGAAATGCAATATATGAGATATATATAGAGCTCTAGAATAGATTCACTTTAGGAACTGAAATGGTTTCAGAATTTTTTTAAAAGCTGTAGGAAATGAAAACTGCAGTGCTGTTTTTTTAAAACTATAAAATCAATATATAACATCATATATTTTAACAGCTATTACGCAGATGTTTTCCAGATTTACCCTAAAGCTTCCTTTTTTTAATTAAAAAGAAAATAGTCACATAATTTACACCTTAATTAAATAACCCCCTCTGGCTATGGACCAATCAGACTGATGTGAAATAAGTTATATATTATATAAGTTGAATATAAGATATATATTATATATTTTATATTATACTGTTATATTATTGTTTATCTGGGCATGGTGGAACCTGACCCAAGCTAGGACATACGATATGATATTTTATTTAGTTCTTTATGAGCAGAAGATTTTAATCGACTCTGACATGGTCCAAACTGGGATGGGTCTTCAGAACATCAGACAGGTCTGGTTTGCTGTAGATCAGTGTTCTTCCATCCTGGTCCTGGTGCCCGCCCTCCTGCCCAGAACATGTTTTAGAGGACTCCCTGCTTTAACAGTTTGTTAGGAGTGTGTTTATTGATATTTTTGTCCATTATTCCAGAGGTCAGGACTCTGTGCAGGCCAGTCAAGTTCTTCCACACCAAACTCCAATCCCAAAGGAGCATAAAATTGTCCAAAATCTCCTTTCACTGGAACTAAGAGGCCGAGCTCAACTCCTAAAAATGAACCCCACACCATAATCATAATCCCCCCTCAACCAAACATTGCACTCGGCACGATACAGTCTGGTTCAAATCCATAGAAGAGCTATGGTAGCACATAATGCTGTGTGAGTAGTAGTAATGTGTCATATTGTATAGTTCAGAAAATATCATAATTTATTTAATTAAATAAAAAAAAATCCATATGATAATAACGATATTCTTTTAGTGGTAAAGCGGTATTATCTCTCTATTATTTTTTTTTTTTTACTATTTACTGTGATGGACAGTTCTGGTGGAAACAGGAGAGTTGAGGTGCACGTTGAATTCTGCCGTGATTTGATCAGCCGTGGTTTTATGTTTTTTGGATACAATCCGGGTTAGCACCCGAACATCCCTTTCAGACAGCTTCCTCTTACAGCATCCACAGTTAATCCTGTTGGATGTGGTTGGTCCTTCTTGGATACCGTGGCTCTTGATGCATCACAAAGGCTTGCTGTCTTGGTCACAGATGCGCCAGCAAGACGTGCACCTACAATTTGCCCTCTTTTGAACTCTGGTATGTCACCCATAATGTTATAGTGTGCATTGCAATATTTTGAGCAGTAAAACTGTGCTCTTACCCTGCTAATTGAGCCTTCACACTGTTACTGCTCCTACTGGTGCAATAATGTGCAATTAATGAAGATTGGCCACCAGGCTGCTCCAATTTAGCCATGAAATTTAGCCATGTTATTTTAATAACCGCTGTATTTTGCTTTGGAAGTATTGGTAGGACACTGTTAACTGTCAACAAGATGATTTTACATGTGGTTTTAATGCTGTGGCTGATCAGTGAGAGCTAAAGAGTGAGAGTCAGCTAAAGACTACTTAAAAGTAATCTGAAGACATAAGCCCACATCCCTCTTAGAC